>NC_091285.1:275791276-276141258 GCF_032444005.1 Ranitomeya imitator | reverse complement strand
ATTTAGGTCAATATGTTTTGTGTTTATTTATAAAAAATATTAAAAATTAGCAATTTTCAAACTTTGAATGATTATCCCTTTAATCCAGATAGTCATACATTAGCAAACCATTAATAAATAACATTTCCGACATGTCTGCTTTACATCAGCACCATTTGTAAAGTTATTTTATTTTGTTAGCATTTTAGGAGGATTAAAAATGTAGCAGCAATTTTTCATTTTTTCAAGGAAATTTACAAAATTTATTTTTTTAGGGACTTATCCATGTTTTAAGTGATTTTAGGGGTCTCGTATATTGGGAAACCTCCAAACGTGATACCATTTTAAAAGCAGCACCCCCAGACATATTGAAAACTGCAGTCAGGTAGTTTATTAACTCTTTAGGTGCTTTACAGGAATTAATGCAAAGTGGCATGATAGGAATGAAAATGTGCATTTTTACCACCTAAATGTCTTTAACTTCTGAACAGATTACTACAGCCATCAGACTCTAAAGGTACCTTCACACTGAGCAACTTTTGAACGAGAATGATAGCGATCCGTGACGTTGCAGCGTCCTGGATAGCGATCTTGTTGTGTTTGACACGCAGCAGCGATCAGGATCCTGCTGTGACATCGCTGGTCGGAGCTAGAAGTCCAGAACTTTATTTCGTTGCTGGATCACCAGCTGTCATCGCCGATCCAGCGATGTGTTCACTTGTAACCAGGGTAGACATTGGGTTACTAAGCGCAGGGCCGCACTTAGTAACCCGATATTTACCCTGGTTACCATTGTAAATGTAAACAAAAAAAAACACTACATAGTCACATTCCAGTGTCTGTCACGTCCCCCGCCGTCAGCTTCCCGCACTGACTGTGAGCGCCGGCCGTAAAGCACAGCGGTGAGGTGTTTTTTTTTTACATTTACAATGGTAACCAGGGTAAATATTGGGTTACTAAGCGCGGCCCTGCGCTTAGTAATCCGATGTTTAACCTGGTTACCCGGGGACTTCGGCATCGTTGGTCGCTGGAGAGCTGTCTGTGTGACAGCTCTCCAGCGACCACACAACGACTTACCAACGATCACGGCCAGGTTGTATCGCTGATCATGATCGTTGGTAAATCGTTTAGTGTAACGGTACCTTAAGGCCGCTATTTGGTCATGAATTGCCATGGCAAACATCAGGACCATACAATCATGATCTGAGGTCACCAATATGGTTAAATAGGAAGCCCCCACACACTGTTAACCATTTATAATGATGTAGTCACTATTGACAGCAGCATCTAAGGGGTTAAACAGAGTTGGATGGTGCAAACACTGATCGTGGCTAATGCAGCAAGTTGTCAGCTATAATAAAGACATCCCACAATGGACAGCAGTATTGCAGATCTCACACACATACTAATAGTATAATGTTTGGGAAAGTACCCCTGCTAGGGACCCATCAAATATATCTAGGACACTCCAAAACAATATATAGAAAACCCAAGAAGAAACACATGGAGTACACGTCCCATATGAGAAAAGTAAAAATACACATTTTTATTAACAATATTAAAAAACTACAAAGTCATAACAAATACAGAATATAAAGTAAGGGAAAACTGTGGATAGCACTGAAAAGTCAAAGCAACGGTAAATCCCAGTAAACCACTGATACAATTTCACAGTAAAAGTGCCATTTTAGTGCATGTTTAAAGGCAAAGATGCCACAGCAGCCGGAAATCTAAAGGTGAAATCCTAAACCTCCCCAAGTGGGGTGCCGCTAATCCAAATGGCCAGTCTCATAGTTGTAACGGTTCAGTGGCTCTTACCCATACAGATAGTCTACCGGGTTCACCGCCGCAGCCCCAACGCACGTTTCGCGTCGGCTTCGTCAGGGGGCTTTTTTAATATTTTTTTAATATTGTTAATAAAAACGTGTATTTTTACTTTTCTCATAAGGGACGTGTACTCCATGTGTTTCTTCTTGGGTTTTCTATAAGTTGTCAGCTATAGTAGACAGCCGACAGCTACTGGATTGTCACCTGTATGGGCATGCTATTCTCTTATATCTCAGGTCAGTTAAAAGACGTATTGGCTGTCATTAAGGGGTTAAAGGGAATCTGTCAGCAGGATCAACCCTCCTAAGCTGTATACACTCCTACAGAAGTTATGTTGCTTTTCCATGATATGTAAATAAAAGATTATAACCTGACGTCAAATTCATCCATTGGTTGTATAAATTATTCTTTTGAAAGCAGAAACCCTCCAAAATGTGGTTTAGGTTAAGAAAATAAATTGGCATCAATGCAGAAATATTGATCAGTTAATGGACACAGATTGGTCAGATTTTGGCAAGACGAAAGTTGTCGCCTGGTCATATAATGCACCCAATCCTAGTTTATATCCTCATCTGTGCTCAGTAAATGATCGGTTAATTAGTGAGTGTGTATAAAAAGAAACCCAGCACTCCAGACCTTCACTTTAACTGCAACTTGAGCTCTGACAACATGCCATAAATTCACCCTGCGACCAAAGCCTGGATTATCAAGAAGCTGAAGACCAGATCCACTGCAGAGGTGGCTGGTACCTTTAATGTGTCTCAGCGTCAAGTAAAAAGAATTAAAAAAAGATTTGAAGAGACTGGAGATGTGTTTGACAAGCCAAGGTCCGGTAGACCCCGCAAAACAACTGCTCAGGAGGAACGTTTGCTGGTTAGAAAACCCAAAGCAAGCCCCTCGTCCACTGCAGCAGAACTCTAACAGGCCTGGTCACATGGTGAGCTGCAGCATGTGCTACATGTTCACAGATCGACCAGAAGAAGAATCAAATTTCACCTGTCAGAAGTGTAGACTAGTGGCCCTTTTAGAAGAAAAGGTGCGGGGTCTGGAAGAAAGAATAGCAACTTTGAAACTCATCAAAGAGAATGAAGACTTTCTAGACAGAACAGAAGCATCTCTACTGGTCACAGAAGGTGAAAAAAGTGTCAGAGAACCTCCAAAAGCAGATGAGTGGAAGCATGTGACCAAAAGAAGCAAGAAGACCATGGAGAAATCACCAACCACACAACTGAAGAACCGATATCAAATCTTTGTAGAGGATGAAGATGGCACACCTAAGGATGAAGCAATACCAGCAAGCAAAATAGAAAAGGGCACACAACAACAAGTGACAGCAAAAAGTACAGCCAAGAAGCAACGAAGAGTGGTGGTGGTGGGAGACTCACTACTGAGAGGCACAGAAGCAGCCATCTGCAGACTGGACATAACCGCAAGAGAAGTATGCTGCCTTCCAGGTGCGATGATCAAGGATGTGACCGATAGGATACCAAAGCTCTTCAGCTCCAAGGACGTCCACCCATTTCTTCTGATACATGTTGGCACCAATGACACGGCAAGGAAGGACCTACCGACAATCTGCAAAGACTTTGAAGAGTTGGGGAAGAAAGTAAAGGAACTGGATGCACAGGTAGTTTTTTCTTCTATCCTTCCAGTAGACGGGCATGGCACCAGGAGATGGAACAGGATCCTTGATGCAAACAACTGGCTAAGACGATGGTGCAGACAACAA
This sequence comes from Ranitomeya imitator, assembly GCF_032444005.1. Lineage (NCBI taxonomy): Eukaryota > Metazoa > Chordata > Amphibia > Anura > Dendrobatidae > Ranitomeya > Ranitomeya imitator. The sequence continues at coordinate 276,137,723 of NC_091285.1, read as the reverse complement.
GGATTCGGATTCCTGGACCACGGTGTGAATTACTTGTACGATGGACTCCTCGCCAGAGACGGACTACACCTCAACAAACCTGGGAAACACACATTCGTCAGAAGACTCGCTACACTCATCAGGAGGGCGTTAAACTAGAAGAAGAGGGGACGGGAAGAAAAACATTAGACTTGAACAAAGAAGATCCAGGAAAACATACTCAGAAGGGAGGTAAGAACATTTCTAAAACAATCCACAGCGAGGAGATTGGAACAAAACAAAATCCTCTAAACTGCATGCTCGCAAACGCCAGAAGCCTGACAAACAAGATGGAAGAACTAGAAGCAGAAATATCTACAGGTAACTTTGACATAGTGGGAATAACCGAGACATGGTTAGATGAAAGCTATGACTGGGCAGTTAACTTACAGGGTTACAGTCTGTTAAGAAAGGATCGTAAAAATCGGAGAGGAGGAGGGGTTTGTCTCTATGTAAAGTCTTGTCTAAAGTCCACTTTAAGGGAGGATATTAGTGAAGGAAATGAGGATGTCGAGTCCATATGGGTCGAAATTCATGGAGGGAAAAATGGTAACAAAATTCTCATTGGGGTCTGTTACAAACCCCCAAATATAACAGAAACCATGGAAAGTCTACTTCTAAAGCAGATAGATGAAGCTGCAACCCATAATGAGGTCCTGGTTATGGGGGACTTTAACTACCCGGATATTAACTGGGAAACAGAAACCTGTGAAACCCATAAAGGCAACAGGTTTCTGCTAATAACCAAGAAAAATTATCTTTCACAATTGGTGCAGAATCCAACCAGAGGAGCAGCACTTTTAGACCTAATACTATCTAATAGACCTGACAGAATAACAAATCTGCAGGTGGTCGGGCATCTAGGAAATAGCGACCACAATATTGTACAGTTTCCCCTGTCTTTCACTAGGGGGACTTGTCAGGGAGTCACAAAAACACTGAACTTTAGGAAGGCAAAGTTTGACCAGCTTAGAGATGCCCTTAATCTGGTAGACTGGGACAATATCCTCAGAAATAAGAATACAGATAATAAATGGAACATGTTTAAGAACATCCTAAATAGGCAGTGTAAGCGGTTTATACCTTGTGGGAATAAAAGGACTAGAAATAGGAAAAACCCAAAGTGGCTAAACAAAGAAGTAAGACAGGCAATTAACAGTAAAAAGAAAGCATTTGCACTACTAAAGCAGGATGGCACCATTGAAGCTCTAAAAAACTATAGGGAGAAAAATACTTTATCTAAAAAACTAATTAAAGCTGCCAAAAAGGAAACAGAGAAGCACATTGCTAAGGAGAGTAAAACTAATCCCAAACTGTTCTTCAACTTTATCAATAGTAAAAGAATAAAAACTGAAAATGTAGGCCCCTTAAAAAATAGTGAGGAAAGAATGGTTGTAGATGACGAGGAAAAAGCTAACATATTAAACACCTTCTTCTCCACGGTATTCACGGTGGAAAATGAAATGCTAGGTGAAATCCCAAGAAACAATGAAAACCCTATATTAAGGGTCACCAATCTAACCCAAGAAGAGGTGCGAAACCGGCTAAATAAGATTAAAATAGATAAATCTCCGGGTCCGGATGGCATACACCCACGAGTACTAAGAGAACTAAGTAATGTAATAGATAAACCATTATTTCTTATTTTTAGGGACTCTATAGAGACAGGGTCTGTTCCGCAGGACTGGCGCATAGCAAATGTGGTGCCAATATTCAAAAAGGGCTCTAAAAGTGAACCTGGAAATTATAGGCCAGTAAGTCTAACCTCTATTGTTGGTAAAATATTTGAAGGGTTTCTGAGGGATGTTATTCTGGATTATCTCAATGAGAATAACTGTTTAACTCCATATCAGCATGGGTTTATGAGAAATCGCTCCTGTCAAACCAATCTAATTATGAAGAGGTAAGCTATAGGCTGGACCACGGTGAGTCATTGGACGTGGTATATCTCAATTTTTCCAAAGCATTTGATACCGTGCCGCACAAGAGGTTGGTACACAAAATGAGAATGCTTGGTCTGGGGGAAAATGTGTGTAAATGGGTTAGTAACTGGCTTAGTGATAGAAAGCAGAGGGTGGTTATAAATGGTATAGTCTCTAACTGGGTCGCTGTGACCAGTGGGGTACCGCAGGGGTCGGTATTGGGACCTGTTCTCTTCAACATATTCATTAATGATCTGGTAGAAGGTTTACACAGTAAAATATCGATATTTGCAGATGATACAAAACTATGTAAAGCAGTTAATACAAGAGAAGATAGTATTCTGCTACAGATGGATCTGGATAAGTTGGAAACTTGGGCTGAAAGGTGGCAGATGAGGTTTAACAATGATAAATGTAAGGTTATACACATGGGAAGAAGGAATCAATATCACCATTACACACTGAACGGGAAACCACTGGGTAAATCTGACAGGGAGAAGGACTTGGGGATCCTAGTTAATGATAAACTTACCTGGAGCAGCCAGTGCCAGGCAGCAGCTGCCAAGGCAAACAGGATCATGGGGTGCATTAAAAGAGGTCTGGATACACATGATGAGAGCATTATACTGCCTCTGTACAAATCCCTAGTTAGACCGCACATGGAGTACTGTGTCCAGTTTTGGGCACCGGTGCTCAGGAAGGATATAATGGAACTAGAGAGAGTACAAAGGAGGGCAACAAAATTAATAAAGGGGATGGGAGAACTACAATACCCAGATAGATTAGCGAAATTAGGATTATTTAGTCTAGAAAAAAGACGACTGAGGGGCGATCTAATAACCATGTATAAGTATATAAGGGGACAATACAAATATCTCGCTGAGGATCTGTTTATACCAAGGAAGGTGACGGGCACAAGGGGGCATTCTTTGCGTCTGGAGGAGAGAAGGTTTTTCCACCAACATAGAAGAGGATTCTTTACTGTTAGGGCAGTGAGAATCTGGAATTGCTTGCCTGAGGAGGTGGTGATGGCGAACTCAGTCGAGGGGTTCAAGAGAGGCCTGGATGTCTTCCTGGAGCAGAACAATATTGTATCATACAATTATTAGGTTCTGTAGAAGGACGTAGATCTGGGGATTTATTATGATGGAATATAGGCTGAACTGGATGGACAAATGTCTTTTTTCGGCCTTACTAACTATGTTACTATGTTACTATGTTACTTCAAGTCCCTGTGTCAACTAGAACAGTTTGTAGGATTCGAAATGGCCTCCATGGTCGAATCAGTGCCTAGTAGCCAGCACTAAACAAAAGGCAAATAAAAAACCGTGTGGCATTTGCAAAGTCCCACAGCCTGCTAAACAGATGGATGCTCTGATGAATCTTCAGTAGAATTACACCACAGCTGCTGCAAATACTGCAGGAGACCTACTGGAGCCCGTACATATCCAAAATACACCCAGAAAACAGTTAAATTTGGTAGTGGAAAGATCATGGTCTGGGATTACATTCAGTATGGGGGTGTGAGAAACATTTGCAAGGTGAAAGGCAATATCAATAGCCTAAAATATCAAGACGTATTAGCTACCTCTTATATTCCAAATCATAAAAGGGGTCAAATTCTACAGCAGGATGGTGCTCCATCTCATACATCCATCTCTACAACAAAGTTCCTCCAGGCAAAAAAAAACAAGGTGCTCAAGGACTGGCCAGCCCAGTCACCAGACATGAACATTATTGAGCATGTTTGGGGTAGGATGGAAGAGGAAGCTTGGAAGACAAAGCCAAAGAATCTAGATGAACTCTGGGAGGCATGTAAGACTGCATTATTTGCTATTCCTGATGATTTCATTAATAAATTGTATGAATCATTGTTGAACCGCATAGATGCAGTCCTTCAAGCTCATGGAAGTCACACAAAATATTAAATATGACTCTAATAGCAACACAACTTCACCATTGTTATGCAACATTTATTTGTTTGAATATTACATTACTTTCTGTGGGCGACAAAACCTTTGTCTTGCCAAAATCTGACCATTCTGTGTCCATTAACTGATCAATATTTCTGCATTGATGCCAGTTTATTTTCTCAGCCTAAACCACATTGCGGAGGGTTTAAGCTTTCAAAAGAATAAATTATACAACCAATGGACCAGTCTCCAGATCTAAATGTTATAGAAAACTTAGGGAGGGAGTTGACGCTTCAAGTTGCTAACTGACAGCCTCAAAATCTTAATGATTAAGAGATGATCTGCAAAGAGGAGTAGACCAAAATTCCTCCTGAGATATGCGCAAACCTCATTATCAACTACAAAAAACATCTGACTGCTGTGCTTGCTGTTGTGAATTCCGCTCTTGGGCTCCCTCCGGTGGTTGTAAGTGGCACTTTTGTGAGTTCTGCTCTTGGGCTCCCTCTTGTGGTTTCTAGTGGTATGGCTGCTCCTTGGAGTTAGCTGTCATCAGCTGCCTCCACTTATCGTCTCTTCTGCTCGGCTATTTAGGCCTGGCTCTTTCTTCAGCCAGTGCCACTTGTAAATGGTTCCTGGTTGGATTCACATCTCTTTGGAGTTCCCTGTTATCCTGACCAGTTCAGCAAAGCTAAGTTTTTGCTTGCTCTTTTATGTCCATAGATTGTGGACTTATCCATTCTGTGCTTTCTATGTTTGTCCAGCTTATCAGTGTGAATTAATTCTGTCTTGCTGGAAGCTCTGGGAGGCAGATTTGCCCTCCACACCTTTAGTCAGGTGTGGAGATTTTTTGTATACTCTGCGTGGATTTTTGTAGTGTTTTATACTGACCGCACAGTATTCCATCCTGTCCTATCTATTTAGCTAGACTGGCCTCCTGTGCTCATCCTGGTTTCATTCTGTGTATGTCTTTTCCCTCTCCACTCACAGTCATTATTTGTGGGGGACTAATCTATCCTTTGGGGATTTTCTCTGAGGCAAGATAGCTTTCCTGCTTCTTCCTTTAGGGGTAGTTAGCTCTTAGGCTGTGACGAGATGCCTAGGGAGAGTTAGAAGCATTCCACGGCTACTTCTAGTGTTGTGCTGAGCTTAGGGACTGCGGTCAGTACAGTTACCACTTCCTTCAGAGCTCGTTCCATGTTGCTCCTAGACCACCGTATCATAACAGCTTGCCAACAAGGGTTTTGCTGCCAAGTATTAAGTCTTTTTTGCCAGAGGGCTCAAATACTTATTTCTCACTGAAAAATGCTAATAAATTTATATAATTTATACAATGTGATTTTCTGGATTTTATTTTTGATATTCTATCTCTCAATGCTAAAATAAACCTACCCTTAAAATTATAGACTGTTCATGTTTTTGTCAGTGGGCAAACTTACAAAATCAGCAAAGGATCAAATACTAATTTCCCCCACTGTAGATATTTGCTTTGGATCATTGTCATGTTGGAAAAGTGCCCATCTACTAAAGGCACATAGTGATGGTATCTTTTTTCAATGTAGTGTAGTACATCTGTGAATTAATTGTACCATCAATGAAATGTAGATCCCCTACACCATCAGCACAGCAGCCTCACATAAAGGCAATACGACCATCATGTTTCACTGTAGGAGCCATATATTTTTCTTTGCATTCCTCACCTTTGCGATGCCATACAATTTTGCAACCATCAGTTCCAAACCCATTTATCTTGGTCTCATCACTTCAAAGTATAATGTCCCAGTAGTCTTCATATTTTAAAGTATGATCTCTGGCAAACTATAGGCAGGTTTTTTTGTACATGGACTTTAGGAGAGGATTCCTTTGTGGAAGACACCCAGGTATGCTATTGCTCTTCTGTGTATGCAGTATTGTGTCACAGGAAATATTCACCCCAGGTTGGATTTCTATTTCTTTAACACGGTACAAAGATATGTATATTTCTTGTATACTTTTACAACACTGGAGCGGAGACCAGCTTAACTGACTCTGGCTGCTGACAGATCAATGATGATGAACTACTAAATTCCCTCTGCTGATGCACATGGCAAACCATAATCCTCAGCAATATACATCAACAGACTGTCATTTGCAATTTCACATCACTGATCACACCAAGATTTCACACAATGTACAAAACAGCTTAGCTAGGGTGGTCTTAGCATTTCTATGTTTCCATAAAGGTTATTTCAAGCTCCTTTGTGAAGGTAGAGCATACCAGAGTCCAGAACTGTTGATCTCTGCCAATAAATAGCTAATGGATCAATGATGTAATAACACCATGAAGATTTGTTGTTAACTACGGAAAATAAAAAAATCGATCTATACAAGACCATACTGTGTACAGTGTATCCCTGGTGGAGGCACAACAAAGCTATGCAGGAAGCCAGCTGAGAGAGACTGCACTGTGCATGCTCAACCAGGAGCAGTGTAACTACAACAGGGCAAGTTCAATAGAACTAGGAGTAAATAGAGCCTGGAGGAGCATCCTAAGTGAGCTGACATGTGCAAAAGAAGACAGATGTAAACTTGAGTGATATTGGCACAAATGAATAAATATATGTGTATAGAGCGCCCCGTCAGGGCCAGGGGGTACTCGGTACCGTGTCCTGCGGTTCATAGGGGGATGTCACGGTGGCTGACCCAGTCCGTGGCCCTGGGACGTCCGTATAAAAGGGAAAGGTCTTTAAAGGGATAAGGTTTATGTTCGTGACGCCACCTGCAGTATTCGGTCACGGTGACCGACGCTGCTTTAAGGGGTCTGCTGGGGTGATGTTATGGCAGCTAGATGGTATACCTTCCCACAGGTGAAGTATATCCCCAGGGCTTCCCGGTGTGTAGATGGTGAGAGGCACAGAGAAGAACGAGGACACAGGTTTGCAGTCTCTTTACCTTTACTGAAGACTTCAGCATCCACAGTCCAGAGCACCAGACCACAGGGCAGGCAGAGTCTGGCCGGTTCGGAGGCAAGTCCAGAGTCCCCTTGTCCAGGTGGAAATCAATAGCCTTCCCTTGCGCTGTAGTGGTGTAGTCCCTTACTGCATAAGCTTCAAATAAGGTCCTCACAGATGTAGTGTCTCTCTCTCTGTCCTCTGTATAGGATAGGACAAAACCCGTATGACTCGTGACTTGAGCCTGTTTATAGGGTCTCTTAGATAACCCGGCTCTGTGGGGTGTCACCGTGCCTCCTGGGTGTAGGTGCGGACAGGTAACATGCAATTAGCAGTCCTGCCGGTCTCTGAAGTAAGGCGTAGAGGTACTTACTACCTCGGTGTCCCAGCTACCGGTGTTCTGCACCTCAGAAGGAGGCAGCCTGTTCAGGGCTGGTCCCCTTCTGGTATCCTCTCCTTTGCTTTGCCTTCCTTCACGCTCGCTGCAATACAATTCTGCTTTCAAAATGTCTCTTTCTGGGAGCTGCAGCTCTTAGGGCATGCACAGCTCCGTGGACCCTCTCCTCTGTCCTCTGACAGGAATTTGCTCCTGCCAGGGACAGCTTCTCTGAAGGACTGACTACCTTTCCCTACAGACTACCAGTTATATATAGATTTGGGGAGTCACCTAGTTAATAGGATCAGAAGCTCTCCCTGGTGGCCTGGAGTAAGAAATGTGTTGCATGTTTGAGATACCTGGATGCAGCTATCTTTCCTTGCCTCCAAACATAGCATTACTCTCCCTGGGAGGAAAGTGACATTACTGCGACAACCAGGACCCTGGGGCGCCGCATGTACATTTTCATAAGACCACATTGTGATTTTGGGTATCATCATTTAATGATCAGTTCAATGCAGGAGAATTAAAGTCAAATGTTAGTATTTTTTTAAACCATTCAAAATTTTTATTAAATCAAAAAAGGCATATAAACAAGAACATCCCCAACTGGGGAAAAGGAAGGGGGGGGGCAGGGAGGGGAGAGGTGGAGAGAAGAGGGAAGAATAGAGGGTCATAAAATGGAAAGTCCACAAGATTACATCTACAGAGGCATGAACAAATGGAATAACATAAGAGAACAGACACAATTCTAATAACAATGAGACAGGACATTAGGAGATGCAAAGGATGACGCAATCCAAGGATCCCACCAAGAAAGGACCTTATTCTTTTTAGAGAGACAATCAGTTGTAGTTGCTTCATAGCTAAAATGGAGGTTAACTTTGGCAATAAGTTCCTTCTTGGAAGGAACATTAAAAGACTTCCAGTACTTAACAATGCATTGTCTAGCTGTGACCAGTATGTTAGTGATAAAAATAAGAAAAATGGTGTGCACTCAGGTCAGGGACAAATGAGGTGCTGGTAAACTGACCATGTGGTCCAATCAATAGCAAAAGAAATTAACGCACACTCAATACTGGTATAGTGCTGAAAAAGGTATATAATATACCTTTTTCAGCACTATACCAGTATTGAGTGTGCGGTAATTTCTTCTGCTACAGTATTTTAGTGATCACAGGCTGAAGAGGAGGAGGGAAATCCAGTAAAGAAATACCCAATACTGCCAGGGGGCCAATTAAGATGAAGGAAGTGGGTCACATCCGCAAGTATAGATTCAACCTGGTGCCGGAAATTGGATGCGCGGACAACTCCACCAAACATGGGCAAGGGATCCAGTGGCGTTGCACTTCTTCCAGCATAAAGGGGAGGAGGAGAGATGGAATTTAGCCAACCGAACAGGAGTGATGTACCATTGAAGCTGAATCTTTTTTGTCTGCTCTAGATGGCCAAGACACGAGGAAAATTTAGAGGGATGTATAATAGCGTTATGCCAATCTGCCAGAGAAGCCTCGAAGGAGAGAGAGGACTCCCAAGAGGACATAAAAGGAAGTTTGTCTGTTACCTTGTGGGTCAACAGAGCCTTATATAATATGGAAATACCATGAGGAACTATGGTGCATGGTCTGAAAAATCGTTGAGCCGGGTTATCTGTCGGGGGGCATAGGTGCACCAAATAGTCGATGAGCCCTCAGAAAGCTACGCACTTGTAGATATTGAAAAAAATTCTTGTTAGATAAGGAGTAGCGGTTAACTAGGTCTGAAAATGAGAACAGACCAGCTGAGCCATAGAGATCAGCCACCCGGTGCCCCCCACGCACCCTCCAGGAGGACAAGGAAATATTATCAATAGCATGTTCTAAATCTTGCAAAGAGACATAATCATACAGAAATGGGAAGTGAGTGGGGCACAGAACAGCCCAAAGGTTTGAAGCAGATCTAATTGATCGAAGGGAAGGACCACAAGAAGAGACACGGAGCAGCTGAAGCTCTAACAGGAGTTTAAGAGAGTTTCTGGGGGCATAATGCGACTCAATTAAAAACCAAGGAAGGAGAGAGTCCCCTTCCCACCATAATTTAAGAGGTTCCAAGATTGCGGCCCAATGATAGGACTGAACCCTAGGAGTCCCCAACCCGCCCCTCGCATATGGGAAAGACATAATTTGGCATTTAATTCTGTGGGGTTTCTTATTCCAGATAAAGCAGTCAATAAGCGATTGGAAGGCTGATATGTATTTAGAGGGGATGGATAAGGGGTGGCATCTGAATAGATATATGATTTTAGGGAGAATTAACATTTTAGATGTTTGTATTCTTGCCATCCACGAAAGAGAAGAGCTAGAAAATTGATCTATGCTTTTTTTTATTATCCGAGAGGGTCGCCTCACAATTAGAACGGATGATATCAGCTAACTTTGTGATTCGGATGCCCAGGTAGGTGAAGCCAAGGGGGGACCAAATGAAGGGATATTTAGCTTGGATTTGTATTTGGATGAGAACAGGGAGAAACAAGGGAAAAATCATGGACTTAGTCAAATTAAGTTTGTAATAGGAAACCGCAGAGAATTGGTGTAAAATGGAAGTGATCTCGTTCAAGGAGTCGAGGGGGGCGGAGCAGGTTAAGACTACGTCGTAGGCATAAAGGCCAATTTTGTGCTCGATTCCCCCCACCAATACACCCTTAATGTCCGTGCATTGTCTTACAATGGCAGCAAGAGGTTCCATGATCAGAACAAAAATGAGGGGGGAAAGAGGGCAGCCCTGGCGGGTCCCATTGGAGATAGGAAATGTCCGGGATTTAAAGCCAGATGAACGTACAGATGCACAAGGATTGGAGTATAGAGCCATAATGGCTTTAGAGATCTGGCCAACAAGGCCGAATTTTTTCAGAGTAAGCTCAATATATCCCCAGTGCACCCTGTCAAACGCTTTTTCAGCGTCAAGTGACAGGAACACACAGGGGAGGCTCCCCCTCTCCACCACATCCAGCAGATCAATCAGATGCATCGTGCCTTCTCTAGTCTGCCTACCTGGTACGATCCCAACTTGGTCAGGGTGTAAGAGTGTGGGAAGCACTGCCAATAATTTGTTGGCCCAGATTTTAGCGTAAATTTTGACATCACAGTTTAGAAGAGCGATGGGGCAAAAATTCCCCACGGAGGTCATGGGTTTCCCTGGTTTGGGGAGGGTCACAATAGAGGCTTCCAATCCCTCGCCCCTAATGCTTCCAACCGCCAGCCAATTGTTAAACAAACACAAAAGGTAAGGGGAGAGAATAGGGAAAAACTGGGCATAATAGGGAAAGGAAAAACCATCCGGGCCTGGAGAGGAACGCTTTTTAGCTTCTCTAGCAATTTGTTAAATTTCAGACTCTATGATGGGTGCATTGAGAAGGGACAGTTGCTCTGCGCTGACCATGGGGAAATGTTAATATTTTTAAACACCATTATAGGATAACATCTGCAAACATTAGCAAATCCTCCACTTACATCATCTAACAAGAAATAACTGGTATATGCTCAGACTAAAGGTAATGAATTAATGTGCTGAACCTTTTTGTTGGGGAAAAAAACTAATTGCTAAACAGGCTCCCACTTTCTGAAAATGTTTCACTGTATAAAATGTGGCTTCCTGCCATAAGTTTTAATTTGAGTCATTTCAGCATGAGATATACAAGTCTTAGAGAAAAGCTGATTGAAACATCAGCCTTGTACATATACCACCTGATTACTTGTTAGGCATTTTGCAACTTAAGATAAAAACATAAAAAGAACTTAGATGTAAGGAAATGTGGAAGAACAGAATATATGCTGACATCTCCATCATGACTTCAAATGATGACTGAAGCCTCTCCGGAGACGGAGAACTATTGTACAGCCAATATTATCAATGCAATCTCATCTGTTGGAGTTCCATTGTTTCTTTTTTATACCATTTTTTATAGCACGATTAATGCTGCATGTACTGAATGTTGCTTCCAAAGCAGAAGTGAACATCTTGAGGGATATGGTGAATTTCCCTAAGATCTATCACATTTAAAACACTCAAATAACCAGTTAGGTGCTACTTACAGTATTTTAAAAGCCATTGAAAAATTTTGTATAGTTAAATCAAAATTATAAAAGAGAAAATTAATTAAAATATTCTCATCATTTATGCTGTAGATATGCCGCCAAAGCTAACAGAGAATTCTTTATACTCCTCCTTCTTGACATTTTCTCTGTCTTCAACAGTCGACCACTCCCTCCTACTACAAATCCTTTCTTCCCTTGGCATCAAAGACCTTGACCTCTCTTGGATCTTCTCATACCTTACTATTACTAACTGCACAGTTAGCACTAGCACCTCGCATTTTTATACTACCTCATCATCCCACCCTCTATCTGCTGGTATCCTTTACTATTCTCCATCTATATCTTTGGCCTAGGACAACTCAAAGTCCTATGGCTTCCAGTACCACCTATTCACTGATGACACTCAGATCTACATCTCTTATCAGCCATTTCCTTCTTCTCATCATGCTTCCTAAAGCTCAATATAGACAAAACTAAACTCATCATATTTTTTCCATCCCACTTAACTCCCTTATCATGCTTTCCCTTGTACTGGAAGTCTGCTGCCTCAGAGTAACCTTTGACTGTGGCCTGTCCTTCAAACTGTACATCCAAGCTCTTACTACGTCCTGCCACCTCCAACTCAAAAATATTTCCAGAATCTGTCTTTTCCTCAACGCTGACTCTACTAAAATGTTAGTGCATGCCCTCATCATCTCCTGCTTTGACTACTGCAATATCTTCCTCTGTGGCCTCCCAGCTAAAACTCTTGCACCTCTCCAGATCGCCCTTAACTATGCTGCATGATTATTCCACCTTTCTCCTCACTACTCCTCCATTTTTCCCCTCTGCAAATCCCTTAATTGATTTCCAATTTCCCAACTAATCCAGTTCAAAGCACTAACATTGATCTACAAAGCTGTCCATAATCTCTCCCCTCCATACATCTCTGAACTAATCTCCCGATACCTATCCACACGCACTCTCTGATCTTCCCAAGACCTCCTTCTTTCCTCCACACTCATATGCTGCTCATCTAATCGTTCAGTTTCATCCAGAAAAGTGGGATCCTTGTCACTCATGTGCAGTCCATATGCAATCAATCCATTTTTTACAGCAGCAGCTATTACTCTTTTCCAAGACCATACAGTTTCCTATGCTACAGAAATACAATGCATGCAAAAATCAGTTATATTGTGACTTTGTACTGTATTACAAAAAATGTATGCACCCACCATAGACTTGAATAGGTTAGTCTAACCCAATTTACTGAAAAAATAGTGCATGTTGCAATTTTTTCACATGCAGGTTCGGTCAGTAAAAAAAATTGTTCATATGCACTGCCTTTTTGAATAACAATGGCCAGAGAGCAGTCTGTTTTTTTCACGGAGAGCACTCGTACTGAAAATATCGTAATGTTAATAATTTCTAAGATTATGTGCACACTGAGTTTTAGGAGGTTTTGGAGTAGAAAGTGGCTATGTGCACAGTTTTTTTTAAAGTAGAACCTGGAAGATCTGGAGATCTATATGGAGGAGTGGGCCAAAATCCCTGCTGCAGTGTGTGCAAACTTGGTCAAGAACTACAGGAAACGTCTGACCTCTGTAATTGCAAACAAAGGTTTCTGTACCAAATATTAAGTTCTGCTTTTCTGTTGTATCCATTACTTATTTCATTTAATAAAATGCAATTTAATTCTTTAAAAATCATACAATGCCAAATTAAATTTTTAGATTCTGTCTCTGACAGTTGAAGTGTACCTATGATAAAAATTACAGACCTTTTCATTCCTCGTAAGTAGGAAAATGTGCAAAATCAGCAGTGTATCAAATACTTATTTTCCCCACTGTATATTTGAGTAAGGGCCAAGAAGGACTGAGACTCGGCTAATAGACACCAAGTCATGGGGAACTAGATGAATGTAATGTCCAGTTCAAATGTGGAAAAACCCTGAAACAAAAACCTAAAGAGATGAACTGGAATATAAGCTGGATATTATATGCAGCATATAGTTACTGGTCAATAAACAAATCACAAGCTAAAAACAAAATGAGCAAATAAATAGCAATAGCACATGAAAATAATATAGGGTGCTTAGTTAACATAATTTGGATAAAAAAAAAACTAAAAGCCATCCCACTATATCAAGGTGACCCTTTTCAGGATGGTCCTAACCTCTAGTATTAAAACCTTAAGGTACCGTCACACTAAACGATATCGCTAGCGATCCGTGACGTTGCAGCGTCCTGGCTAGCGATATAGTTCAGTTTGACACACAGCAGCGATCAGAATCCTGCTGTGATGTCGTTGGTCGCTGCAGAAAGTCCAGAACTTTATTTCGTCGCTGGACTCCCTGCAGACATCGCTGAATCAGCGTGTGTGACACCGATTCAGCGATGTCTTCACTGGTAACCAGGGTAAACATCGGGTTACTAAGCGCAGGGCCGCGCTTAGTAACCCGATGTTTACCCTGGTTACCAGCGTAAAAGTAAAAAAAAAACAAACACTACATACTTACCTTCCGCTGTCTGTCCCTCGGCGCTCTGCTTCTCTCCCCTGTGTAAGCCCAGCGGCCGGAAAGCAGAGCGGTGACGTCACCGCTCTGCTTTCCGGCCGCTGTGCTCACAGTCAGTGCAGGAAAGCAGAGCGCCGAGGACAGACAGCGGAAGGTAAGTATGAAGCGTTTGTTTTTTTACTTTTAGGATGGTAACCAGGGTAAACATCGGGTTACTAAGCACGGCCCTGCGCTTAGTAACCCGATGTTTACCCTGGTTACCGGCATAGTTGGTCACTGGAGAGCTGTCTGTGTGACAGCTCTCCAGCGACGCTGCAGCGATCTGGATCGTTGTCGGTATCGCTGCAGCGTCGCTTAGTGTGACGGTACCTTTACCATTTGTAAAATGATTTACATGTGAATAAAGACTGAGAAGGATCAACATGTTGGTAACTTAGCACCCTATATTATTTTAATGCAGTATTGCTATTTATTCATTTACTGCTTATTTGCTCACTTTGTTTTTTATTTTGGGATTTGTCTGTTTATTGGTCTTTGAACATGCGCCTACACGCTAAATGCACATCAACTTATATTCCAGTTCATCTCTTGACGTTTTTGTTTCACGATTTTTGAATTATGTGCAAATAAAGGTATGGCCTCCCTTTTCTTTGAACTGCACATTACATTCATCTAGTTCCCCATGACTGGGTGTCCATTGCCCGTGTCTCAGTCATTTTCAGCCCTTATTCACATGTACATCATTTGACAAATGGTAAGATTTTAACCCCTTCACCACAAAGCCTGTTTTCACCTTCCTGATCAGGCAATTTCTTCAATTCTGACCACTGTAACTTTATAAGGTAATATGTATGGAATGCTTTAATGGATTCCACTGATTCTGAGGCTGTTTTTGTGACATATTGTACTTCACGATACTCGTAAAATTTCTTCGATATGACTTACGTTTATTTGTGATAAAACGGAAATTTGGTGAAAATTTTAAAAATGTTGCAATTTTTGAAGTTTTAATTTTTATGCTGCTAAATCAGTCACACAAAATAGTTAATAAATAACATTTCCCACATGTCTACTTTACATTAGCACAATTTTTGAAACAATTTGTTTTTGAGGAAGTTTCTCATTTTTACAACAAAATTCACAAAACCATTTTTAGGGACATTAAATTTTAAGTGACTTTGAGGGGCCGATATTACAGAAAATACCAAAAAGTTACATCATTCTATATACTGCACCCCTCAAAGTATTCAAAACCACATTCAAAACTTTTATTAACCCTACCGATGCTTCACAAGAATTAATGGAATGTGGAAGGAAAAAATAAACATTTAACTTTTTTCACACAAATATTCCTTTAGACACACTTTTTTTTACTTTCACAAGGGTAACAGTAGAAAATGGACCATACAATTTGTTGTGCAATTTCTCCTGAGCACACCAATACCCCATTAGTGGGTGAAAACCACTGTTTGGGCACACGGCAGGACTTGGAAGGAAAGGAGCACCATTTGATTTTTTGAACATAAAATTTGTTGGAATAATTAGTGGACGCTGTAGAATCTGCCGAGTTTTGGGGTGCCAGTTAATACTAATTAACAAGAACTACTGGATCTTTAGAAGGGGTTTATTACACTCAAGGTATTTACAATGACATACATAAGGGAAGTCTAAGGGTATGTGTCCACGTTCAGGATTGCATCAGGATTTGGTCAGGATTTTATGTCAGTATTTGTAAGCCAAAACCAGGAGTGGCTGATAAATACAGAAGTGGTGCATATGTTTCTATTATACTTTTCCTCTAATTGTTCCACTCCTGGTTTTGGCTTACAAATACTGACATAAAATCCTGACCAAATCCTGATGCAATCCTGAACGTGGACGAGATATATAACTGATCCTTACAGGTATATTAAACCAATACACATCCACACCAACATACAAGCTATGACTCCACCCTTGATCTGGTATCTTCCGTGGCAAATGTCCAATTATCTTCTGGTAATATGAGAAATTATGGTTGCAGTGGTCATCCTTTTCCCCTGGATGGCGTCCTTGGATTTAGGATAAAGTCCTGGTGTCAAAAGGCCTGAGGGCATTCCCTTTAGGCCAGAGACTAGATGTCCATCTGAATAAGGCTACGTTCACACTAGCGTTGTGCGCCGCTGCGTCGGCGACGCGACGCACAACACACCGAAAAACGCGTGCAAACGCACGCAAAAACGCTGCGTTTTTCGACGCGTGCGTCGTTTTTTGACGAAAATCGGACGCAAGAAAAATGCAACTTGTTGCGTTTTCTTGGTCCGACGCTAGCGTCAAAAAAGACGCACGTGTCGGAAAATGCAACAAGCAAAAACGCATGCGTCCCCCATGTTAAACATAGGGGCGCATGACGCGTGCGTCGCCGCTGCGCCGCCCGACGCTAGCGCGACGCACACTAGCCGAACGCTAGTGTGAACGTAGCCTAACAATGGCTTGTAGTTCACCTCCACATGGAATGTGTGTCACAGATAAGATGTTCAGTTCAGGAGCAATAGCTTATGCTCCCAACACCACAGGGGTTATGAGTCCTCCAAGAGGTTGGAGACACAATGTCCATCTACAATGTAGATTCTCTTTATTCTATTAAAAGAACATAGGACTTCACACCCCAGGAATTTGTGTGACCACAATTTACAGCTAATGGTCAATTCCTTTGATGTAGGATTTAGCTGTTATGTAGAGTTGAAGGATTGTTCAATGCTCTTATAATACATAAACCGTCCATGTTGGCTCCAACAGACGCCATGTCACATTTGGAGAGCCCCTGATGTGCCTAAACAGTGGAAACCCCCCACAAGTAACACAATTTTGGAAACTGCACCCCTCTGGTAACTTATCTAGATGTGTATTGAGCACCTTGAACCCCCAGGTGCTTCACAGAAGTTTATAACATTGAGACGTGAAAATCATATTTTTCACAGAAAAATGTTTTTAATCCCATATTTTGCATTTTCATAAAGGTAACTGGAGAAATTACACCATACATTTTTTGCGCAATTTTTTCTGAGTACGCAGATACCCAATATGTAGAGGAAAATTACTGTTTGAGCACATGGCAGGGCTTGGAAGGGAAGAAGCGGCTTTTTGAATGCAAAATTTTCTGGAATAATTACTGGCTCCATGCCATGTTTGGAGAGTCCCTGATGTGCCTAAACAGTGGAAACCGACAAGTGACACCATTTTGGAAAATAGACCCTCAGGGAACTTATCTAGATGTGTTGTGATTATCTTTAACCCGCCAAGTGCTTCATAGAAGTTTATAAGACTGAACTGTGAAAACAACAAAAAAAATCAAATTTTTCCCAGAAAAATGTTGCTTCAGCCCCAAATATTTTGGAGTTCAGATTTGGCTGGACTGGTATGACGGTGCCATGTCACATTGTTAGAGCCCTTGAGGTGTCAGACCAGCAGATCCCCCCAATAAGTGACCCCATTTTAAAAACTACACCTCTCATTGAATTCATCTAGGGGTACAGTGATTATATTGACACCACAGTTGTGTCACAGAATTTTATACCATTGGGCAGTGAAGAAAAATTAATTACATTTTTACCAAGATTGTGTGTTAACTCCAGGTTTTACATTTTCATATTGGAAATGGGTAAAAATGGCACCAAAAGGTGTCCCATAATTTCTGCTGAATATGGAAATAGTTCTTATGTAGCTGTACTGTTTAGACATACAGAGAGACTCGGGAGGGACGGAACTCTATTTGCTTCCTGTAGCGCAGATTTTCCTAGAATAGTTTGCAGACTCTATATACAGAGCTCCTAAGTGCTAGAAAAGCAAAACTCCCCCTCAAGTGACCCCATTTTGGAAATGATACCCCTTTGAGAATTTATCTATAGTTGTAGTGATGATTTTGACTCCATGGGTGTTTTCCAGAAAGAAGCAGAAGTGGATGTAGCCGAGTGAAAATTGCTAATCTGCTATTGTAGTGCCCATACATTGTAGTGCCTAGCATTTTGTAGTCACCAGTACATTATGCCCAGCTTTTGTTTCCGGGGACAGGCTGTTAGGCGCCGTGATTCTCCCACTGCACAGGGTAGATCCCAAGCCTTGTCGGCCTCTGCGGTCTCCCATTCTGCTTTGGCCGCAGTGGGTGCTATTCAGCAAAGACGTCGGTCTCAGCATCTTGCCCAGACTCGTGCTGTTCACTTGGTTACTGCGGGCTCTCCAGCCAAAGCTATAGTAACTAGCAATAGGCAGTCCAGAAATCACCCTACTGAGCATGCTCTTGAGGTGGCGACCTCTCATTGGTGGTCGGTCGTCAGCTGCTCGGGTGACGTGGCAGTCCCGGATTGGTCCACGAGCAAGGTCTTGTCTGACTGGACTTGACGCTAAGATCACGCTAAGATCATTTGTGTTATATGTGTGAGTGGATACGCTACTACTCTGTGTGCACGTGTGTCGCTTCTAGCACGGCGATAGAGTGTCTAGGCAGGCAGTGTAGGGTGGGAACTCCTGCTTGGCTTAGCATCTGAATCCGGTCGTGTGTGCAGTTAGCACAGCTGAGTTTCAGAGCAAGAACAACAATCAGCCTAGATATCTCTGGGGGTTACTATAGGGCCACCAAATACCGTCACTGTAGCTCTACTACTGTGCCATCTAACAGGGTATAGCTCTAAGTGCTCCCTTGTACAGTACCGCTCTGTGGAGTAAGAGCTCAGCTTTAAGAGCCCTTTGGTACAGTACCGCTGTGGAGTAACAGAGCTAGTTACTTTGCGCACCGATCACATTGAGTGACCTTTAGCTCAGTGTGTTTAAGGTGCTTGTTTAGGCCCCTGATGTGCCTAAACAGTGGAAACCCCCCACAAGTAACACAATTTTGGAAACTGCACCCCTCTGGTAACTTATCTAGATGTGTATTGAGCACCTTGAACCCCCAGGTGCTTCACAGAAGTTTATAACATTGAGACGTGAAAATCATATTTTTCACAGAAAAATGTTTTTAATCCCATATTTTGCATTTTCATAAAGGTAACTGGAGAAATTACACCATACATTTTTTGCGCAATTTTTTCTGAGTACGCAGATACCCAATATGTAGAGGAAAATTACTGTTTGAGCACATGGCAGGGCTTGGAAGGGAAGAAGCGGCTTTTTGAATGCAAAATTTTCTGGAATAATTACTGGCTCCATGCCATGTTTGGAGAGTCCCTGATGTGCCTAAACAGTGGAAACCGACAAGTGACACCATTTTGGAAAATAGACCCTCAGGGAACTTATCTAGATGTGTTGTGATTATCTTTAACCCGCCAAGTGCTTCATAGAAGTTTATAAGACTGAACTGTGAAAACAACAAAAAAAATCAAATTTTTCCCAGAAAAATGTTGCTTCAGCCCCAAATATTTTGGAGTTCAGATTTGGCTGGACTGGTATGACGGTGCCATGTCACATTGTTAGAGCCCTTGAGGTGTCAGACCAGCAGATCCCCCCAATAAGTGACCCCATTTTAAAAACTACACCTCTCATTGAATTCATCTAGGGGTACAGTGATTATATTGACACCACAGTTGTGTCACAGAATTTTATACCATTGGGCAGTGAAGAAAAATTAATTACATTTTTACCAAGATTGTGTGTTAACTCCAGGTTTTACATTTTCATATTGGAAATGGGTAAAAATGGCACCAAAAGGTGTCCCATAATTTCTGCTGAATATGGAAATAGTTCTTATGTAGCTGTACTGTTTAGACATACAGAGAGACTCGGGAGGGACGGAACTCTATTTGCTTCCTGTAGCGCAGATTTTCCTAGAATAGTTTGCAGACTCTATATACAGAGCTCCTAAGTGCTAGAAAAGCAAAACTCCCCCTCAAGTGACCCCATTTTGGAAATGATACCCCTTTGAGAATTTATCTATAGTTGTAGTGATGATTTTGACTCCATGGGTGTTTTCCAGAAAGAAGCAGAAGTGGATGTAGCCGAGTGAAAATTGCTAATCTGCTATTGTAGTGCCCATACATTGTAGTGCCTAGCATTTTGTAGTCACCAGTACATTATGCCCAGCTTTTGTTTCCGGGGACAGGCTGTTAGGCGCCGTGATTCTCCCACTGCACAGGGTAGATCCCAAGCCTTGTCGGCCTCTGCGGTCTCCCATTCTGCTTTGGCCGCAGTGGGTGCTATTCAGCAAAGACGTCGGTCTCAGCATCTTGCCCAGACTCGTGCTGTTCACTTGGTTACTGCGGGCTCTCCAGCCAAAGCTATAGTAACTAGCAATAGGCAGTCCAGAAATCACCCTACTGAGCATGCTCTTGAGGTGGCGACCTCTCATTGGTGGTCGGTCGTCAGCTGCTCGGGTGACGTGGCAGTCCCGGATTGGTCCACGAGCAAGGTCTTGTCTGACTGGACTTGACGCTAAGATCACGCTAAGATCATTTGTGTTATATGTGTGAGTGGATACGCTACTACTCTGTGTGCACGTGTGTCGCTTCTAGCACGGCGATAGAGTGTCTAGGCAGGCAGTGTAGGGTGGGAACTCCTGCTTGGCTTAGCATCTGAATCCGGTCGTGTGTGCAGTTAGCACAGCTGAGTTTCAGAGCAAGAACAACAATCAGCCTAGATATCTCTGGGGGTTACTATAGGGCCACCAAATACCGTCACTGTAGCTCTACTACTGTGCCATCTAACAGGGTATAGCTCTAAGTGCTCCCTTGTACAGTACCGCTCTGTGGAGTAAGAGCTCAGCTTTAAGAGCCCTTTGGTACAGTACCGCTGTGGAGTAACAGAGCTAGTTACTTTGCGCACCGATCACATTGAGTGACCTTTAGCTCAGTGTGTTTAAGGTGCTTGCTCGAAATCTCGCTCTGCAATTCTTCACTAGCTGCAGTTCACCATCTCAGCACGGTGGACCCTAGTTTGTGATCGCGCTTAATCATAATTTATATTTACTGTAGTGTGATCCGTCAACCCTAACACATGCATCCGTAAATTACGCAGGCTCTCATTGCTACAGAAATGACAAACATATGGACGCCAAATGAGGTTTAGGCACATGGGCTCAGAAGGAAGGGGGCATTTGGATTTTGGAGTGTAGAATTCACTTGATTTCTGTTTTAGGGTAAGGTACCATATTGCTTTTTCAGAGCCTTTGTACTACCAGTAATGTGGAAGCCCCCGATATTTCTGTTAACAGATGATGGACCTGAGTGGGGACTGGCTTTTTTTTGTGGATTAAGTTGAAGCTTTTATTGGAAACATTTTACATAACATTTAGTATCACATTTTTCCAGTGCTCTACCCTGAGCAAGTTCTTTGGGGTTTCCATCTAAATCTTCGAGTGATGTGACAGGTGAAACCACTGAGGGATCCATTCACTATAATGAGGCAGCATAGTTACTCTGGACTCCGTCTGGCCTCTGTTCAGAGGTATCCTTCTTTTCAGATGCGCACAAAGCTGTGGTTGACCACATTTTTATGGTTGCTTAAAAAGAAGGACCAGAGATCATTCACAGTGCCTCCATCTGCCTCATTATAGGGAACCTTCTGTCCGGGGTTCCTGTTGTGAATTCCGCTCTTGGGCTCCCTCCGGTGGTTGTAAGTGGCACTTTTGTGAGTTCTGCTCTTGGCCTCCCTCTTGTGGTTTCAAGTGGTATGACTGCTCCTTGGAGTTAGCTGTCATCAGCTGCCTCCACTTATCGTCTCTTCTGCTCGGCTATTAAGGCCTGGCTGTTCCTTCAGCCAGTGCCACTTGTAAATGGTTTCTGGTTGGATTCACATCTCTTTGGATTTCCCTGTTTTCCTGACCAGTTCAGCAAAGCTAAGTTCTTGCTTGCTCTGTTCTGTTCACAGATTGTGGACTTATCCGTTCAGTGCTTTCTATGTTTGTCCAGCTTATCAGTATGAATTGATTCTGTCTTGCTGGAAGCTCTGGGAAGCAGATTTACCCTCCACACCTTTAGTCAGGTGTGGAGATTTTTTGTAAACTCTGCGTGGATTTTTGTAGTGTTTTATACTGACCGCACAGTATTCCATCCTGTCCTATCTATCAAGCTAGACTGGCCTCCTGTGCTCATCCTGGTTTCATTCTGTGTATGTCTTTTCACTCTGCACTCACAGTCATTATTTGTGGGGGGCTAATCTATCCTTTGGGGATTTTCTCTGAGGCAAGATAGTTTTCCTGCTTCTATCTTTAGGGGTAGTTAGCTCTTAGGCTGTGACGAGATGCCTAGGGAGAGTTAGAAGCATTCCACGGCTACTTCTAGTGTTGTGTTGAGCTTAGGGACTGCGGTCAGTAGTTACCACTTCCTTCAGAGCTCGTTCCATGTTGCTCCTAAACCACCGCATCATAACAGTACAAGTGGCCAAAAATGAATTAAATGCAGCTCAAAAGAAGGAAAAGAAAGTTCTGAACCATTTTTTTTCTATGCTCTAGTTTGTCTCTTTTTTCCTCTTGATATCTGGGTGGTTCAGGATATATGCTCTGGCATGGATGTTCAGGGTTTGTTTTCTCGTGTGGATCAACTTGCTGCAAGAGTACAGAATATCCAAGATTATGTTGTCCAGACTCCGGCTTTAGAGCCTAGAATTCCTACTCCTGATTCGTTTTTTGGGGACAGATCCAAGTTTTTGAACTTTAAAAATAACTGCAAATTGTTTTTTGCTTTGAAACCCCGTTCTTCTGGTGATCCCATTCAGCAAGTAAAAATCATCATATCCTTGCTGCGTGGTGACCCTCAAGACTGGGCTTTTTCTCTTGAAACAGGGGATCCGGCATTATTGAATGTAGACGCATTTTTTCAAGCGCTCGGATTATTGTACGACGAACCTAATTCTGTGGATCATGCAGAAAAAACCCTGTTGGCCTTGTGTCAAGGTCAGGAAGCGGCAGAATTATACTGCCAGAAATTTAGAAAATGGTCTGTGCTCACTAAATGGAATGAGGAGGCTCTGGCTGCTATTTTCAGAAAAGGTCTTTCTGAAGCCCTTAAAGATGTTATGGTGGGCTTTCCTACGCCTGCCGGTTTGAGCGAATCTATGTCTCTAGCCATTCAGATTGATCGGCGTCTGCGCGAGCGCAAAGCTGTGCACCATATGGCAGTGTCCTCTGAGCAAAGTCCTGAACCTATGCAATGTGATAGGATTTTGACTAGAACAGAACGGCAGGAATTCAGACGTCAGAATAGGCTGTGTTTTTACTGTGGTGATTCGGCTCATGTTATCTCTGATTGCCCTAAGCGTACTAAGAGAGTCGTTAGGTCTGTTACCATTAGTACTGTACAGCCTAAATTTCTTTTATCTGTGACCCTGATTTGCTCTTTGTCATCCTTTTCTGTCATGGCATTTGTGGATTCAGGCGCTGCCCTGAACTTAATGGACTTAGAATTCGCCAGGCGCTGTGATTTTTCCTTGCAGCCTTTGCAGAGCCCTATTCCTTTGAGGGGTATTGATGCTACACCCTTGGCCAAGGATAAACCTCAGTACTGGACGCAGATGACTGTGTACATGGCTCCAGCACATCAGGAAGATTGCCGTTTTCTGGTGTTGCATAACCTGCATGATGTTGTTGTACTGGGTTTTCCATGGTTACAGGAACATAATCCGGTGCTGGATTGGAAAACTATGTCTGTGACAAGTTGGGGTTGTCAAGGGGTACATAGTGACGTTTCTTTGATGTCAATTTCCTCTTCCCCCTCTTCTGAGGTCCCTGAGTTTTTGTCGGATTTCCAGGATGTATTTGATGAGCCCAAGTCCAGTTCCCTTCCACCGCACCGGGACTGTGATTGTGCTATTAACTTGATTCCTGGTTGCAAGTTCCCTAAGGGCCGACTTTTCAATCTGTCTGTACCAGAGCATGCCGCCATGCGGAGTTATGTTAAGGAATCTTTGGAGAAGGGGCATATTCGGCCCTCTTCGTCACCATTGGGAGCGGGTTTCTTTTTTGTTGCTAAGAAGGATGGCTCCTTGAGACCCTGTATTGATTATCGTCTTCTTAACAAGATCACGGTCAAATTCCAATACCCCTTGCCTTTGCTTACTGATTTGTTTGCTCAGATTAAGGGGGCTAGTTGGTTTACTAAGATTGACCTCCGAGGGGCATATAATCTTGTTCGTATTAAACAGGGTGACGAATGGAAAACTGCATTTAATACGCCCGAAGGCCATTTTGAATACCTTGTGATGCCATTTGGGCTCTCTAATGCTCCATCTGTGTTCCAGTCTTTCATGCATGATATTTTCCGCAATTATCTTGATAAATTCATGGTCGTATATTTGGATGATATTTTGATTTTTTCCGATGATTGGGAGTCTCATGTGAAGCAGGTCAGGATGGTGTTCCAGATCCTTCGTGATAATGCTTTATTTGTGAAGGGGTCTAAGTGCCTATTTGGAGTTCAGAAGGTCTCTTTTTTGGGTTTTACTTTTTCTCCCTCGTCTATAGAAATGGATCCTGTTAAGGTCCAAGCTATTCATGACTGGATTCAACACACATCTGTGAAGGGCCTTCAAAAATTTTTGGGCTTTGCTAATTTCTATTGCTGTTTCATTGCCAACTTTTCCAGTGTGGTTAAGCCCCTTACTGATTTGACGAAGAAAGGCGCGGATGTGACGAATTGGTCCTCTGCGGCTGTAGAGGCCTTTCAGGAGCTTAAACGCCGATTTACTTCTGCCCCTGTGTTGCGTCAACCGGATGTTTCTCTTCCTTTTCAGGTTGAGGTCGACGCTTCTGAGATTGGGGCAGGGGCCGCTTTGTCTCAGAGGGAGTCTGATGGTTCTTTGATGAAACCGTGTGCTTTTTTTTCCAGAAAGTTTTCGACTGCGGAACGCAATTATGATGTCGGCAATCGGGAGTTGTTGGCTATGAAGTGGGCGTTTGAGGAGTGGCGACATTGGCTTGAGGGAGCTAAGCACTGCGTTGTGGTCCTGACCGATCATAAGAATCTGATTTACTTCAAGTCGGCAAAGCTTCTTAATCTTAGACAGGCTCGATGGTCCCTGCTTTTCTCCCGTTTTGATTTTGTGGTCTCGTATCTTCCGGGATTTAAGAATGTTAAGGCTGATGCCCTCTCTAGGAGTTTTTCGCCTGATTCTCCTGGAGTCCTTGAGCCGGTTGGCATTCTTAAGGAAGGGGTGATTCTTTCTGCCATCTCTCCTGATTTGCGGCGGGTGCTTCAGGAATTTCAGGCTGATAGGCCTGACCGCTGTCCTGTGGGGAAGCTGTTTGTTCCTGATAGATGGACAAGTAAGGTGATTTCTGAGGTTCATTGTTCAGTGTTGGCTGGTCATCCTGGAAATTTTTGGTACCAGAGATTTGGTTGCTAGGTCCTTTTGGTGGCCGTCGTTGTCGCGCGATGTCCGTGCTTTTGTGCAATCCTGTGGGACTTGCGCCCGAGCCAAGCCTTGCTGTTCCCGCGCTAGTGGGTTGCTTTTGCCTTTGCCGGTCACTGAGATACATATTTCCATGGATTTTATTTCGGATCTTCCTGTTTCCCAGAAGATGTCTGTTATCTGGGTTGTTTGTGACCGGTTCTCTAAAATGGTCCATCTGGTACCTTTGCCTAAGTTGCCTTCCTCCTCAGATCTGGTTCAATTATTTTTCCAGCATGTGGTTCATTTGCATGGCATTCCGGAGAATATTGTGTCTGACAGAGGTTCTCAGTTTGTCTCTAGATTTTGGCGGGCCTTTTGTGCTAGGATGGGCATTGATTTGTCTTTTTTCTTCGGCGTTTCATCCTCAGACTAATGGCCAAACTGAGCGAACTATTCAGACCTTGGAGACCTATTTGAGATGCTTTGTGTCTGCTGATCAGGATGATTGGGTGTCTTTCTTGCCGTTGGTCGAGTTTGCCCTTAATAATCGGGCTAGTTCGGCTACTTTGGTTTCTCCTTTCTTTTGTAATTTTGGTTTTCATCCTCGCTTTTCTTCTGGGCAGGTTGAGCCTTCTGATTGTCCTGGTGTTGATTCTGTGGTGGTCAGGCTGCAGCAGATTTGGACTCATTTGGTGGACAATTTGACGTTGTTTCAGGAAAGGGCTCAACGTTTTGCTAACCGCTATCGGTGTGTTGGTCCCCGGCTTCGTGTGGGGGATTTCGTTTGGTTATCTTCTCGTCATGTTCCTATGAAGGTTTCATCCCCTAAGTTTAAGCCTCGGTGTATTGGTCCTTATAAAATTTCTGAAATTATTAATCCGGTGTCGTTTCGTTTGGCTCTTCCAGCCCCTTTTGCCATTCATAATGTTTTCCATAGATCTTTGTTGCGGAGATATGTGGTGCCCGTTGTTCCCTCGGTTGACCCTCCTGCCCCGGTGTTGGTTGAGGGAGAGTTGGAATATGAGGTTGAGAAGATTTTGGATTCTCGTTTTTCGAGGCGGAGGCTTCAGTATCTTGTCAAGTGGAAGGGTTATGGCCAGGAGAATAATTCTTGGGTTGTTGCCTCCGATGTCCATGCCACCGATTTGGTTCGTGCTTTTCATTTGGCTCGTCCTGATCGGCCTGGGGGCTCTGGTGAGGGTTCAGTGACCCCTCCTCAAGGGGGGAGTACTGTTGTGAATTCCGCTCTTGGGCTCCCTCCGGTGGTTGTAAGTGGCACTTTTGTGAGTTCTGCTCTTGGCCTCCCTCTTGTGGTTTCAAGTGGTATGGCTGCTCCTTTGAGTTACCTGTCATCAGCTGCCTCCACTTATCGTCTCTTCTGCTCGGCTATTTAGGCCTGGCTGTTCCTTCAGCCAGTGCCACTTGTAAATGGTTTCTGGTTGGATTCACATCTCTTTGGATTTCCCTGTTTTCCTGACGAGTTCAGCAAAGCTAAGTTCTTGCTTGCTCTGTTCACAGATTGTGGACTTATCCGTTCAGTGCTTTCTATGTTTGTCCAGCTTATCAGTATGAATTAATTCTGTCTTGCTGGAAGCTCTGGGAAGCAGATTTACCCTCCACACCTTTAGTCAGGTGTGGAGATTTTTTGTAAACTCTGCGTGGATTTTTGTAGTGTTTTATACTGACCGCACAGTATTCCATCCTGTCCTATCAAGCTAGACTGGCCTCCTGTGCTCATCCTGGTTTCATTCTGTGTATGTCTTTTCCCTCTCCACTCACAGTCATTATTTGTGGGGGGCTAATCTATCCTTTGGGGATTTTCTCTGAGGCAAGATAGTTTTCCTGCTTCTATCTTTAGGGGTAGTTAGCTCTTAGGCTGTGACGAGATGCCTAGGGAGAGTTAGGAGCATTCCACGGCTACTTCTAGTGTTGTGTTTAGCTTAGGGACTGCGGTCAGTACAGTTACCACTTCCTTCAGAGCTCATTCCATGTTGCTCCTAAACCACCACATAATAACAGGTTCCGTTTGAATCACGTATTTCAGAGAATTACACAGAAACCCTGGTGTAAGCATTCAGTGCAGAATAAATGTGAGCCGAGCCATACTGCGATCTTTGGGAGGAAGAGTGGACGAATCAATAATAGCAGCAGGTGAAGAACTGGTTTTATTTTTTACGCCATTCCTCATGCGGTATAAGTGATTAGACGATTTTATTCTTCAGGTTGGCGCGATTCCAGATTTATATCGGGATTTTATGTTTGGCAGCTGTCACACACTAAAAGACGCTTTTTATTGGAAAAACTTGTATCCCCATGTTTAAACAGCTATATTTCAGCCCACAGGGCCATGTGACAGGTTCTTTTTTTTTTGCAGGACGAGTTGATGTTTTTCTTGGTACCATTTTCAGGTACATTACATTTTTTTTATCGCTTTCTATTCTGATTATTGGGAGGCAGAATGAACAAAAAACAGCAATTCAGGAATTGTTTTGGGGCTTTTTTTTATACCCTTCCATGTGTGGTAAAATTGATAAAGCAGCTTCACTTTATTTTTTTTTTTTTTATGTTTTGGCTCTTTTACACAATAAAAACAATTTTACAGAAAAAAATGACTTTTTTTTAGCTATACCATTTTTAATTTACATTCATCTTTTTGAACGCGTTTTATTGCACTTTTTGTTAGGCAGTATGATAATAAAACATAGTTTTTTGCCTTGTCTTTATTTTTTATCGGTGTTCACTGAAGGGGTTAATTAGTGTAACAGTTTTATAGCTCAGGTCGTTCCGGACACGGCAATACCAAATATGTGTACTTTTTTTTCACATAAATGTATTTATTGGATTAATTATTTTTTTTTCTTTTTTTTGTTCTTTATGTGAGGATTTTTTTTAAATATTTTTAATAACTTTTTTTTTCACTGAGCCACTAAGGAGCATCAACTTTACAATGACTGATCGCTGATCTGATACTCTACAATGCTTCTGCAATGAAGGGCATCAGAGCAGCGTCTGACAGGCAGGGAAGGAGGCGTCAGCTCTTGCTCTTAGCAGATGCTCACAGGCCACCTTCCTTGAAGGATCCTCAAGGACCCCTTGACCATCTTGTGGCCCGGGGTCACCATGGAGATCATCGGCACAACGCAATCGCATTGCATTGTGTCGATGGGAACATAGAGGGAGCTCACTCCCTCTGCGATACTCCTTGATATCACTGTCACTATTGACCGTGGCATCAAAGGGGTTACAGGTCCGCAATTGGTGCCAGCACCGATCATGGGCATAGCTGCAGTGTGTCAGCTCTCACACAGAGCTGACACCTGCACCCGATCGTGGCGGCGCTCAGCGTGAGCCCATGCGATTGCGGCACCGTATATATATTTCTCTTTGGGAGAATGCAGCTTCCGCAGAGCAGTAAATATACAGCGCATGTCGGGAAGGGGTTAATACTAGAGATGAGTACCGTTTCGAATGTACATGGTTGGTGGCCCTGTTGGGGCATAAGTTCGAATCATCAACAAACCGGAATTAATGAGATTTGAATGTGAAAGCATACTTAGGCTTCATTTACACAGCCCAATAAAAGCCATTTAATATTTTTCATTTGGCTACATTCAAGCCAATTGACAGTAATTTAATAGCCTGTTCAGACAGCCTGAACATACATTTATGTGCTCAGAACGATTGTCAGTGATTTTTAAACCAGCTTTTTAAACCAAATTATTTTACCCGAAGAATGAGCGTTTTTCTCATTTGTAAAAAAAAAACTGGAAGGCTTTGTAGACAGGCCAATAATTGATAAACAATAAACGATTTGTATAATCATTTATATCCGATTTTTATGTACATTTATTTGCTGAGCTAGTAGTGCTTATCTTTTGTTTTTATGTGCTATTTTTGCAAAATCTGCAATAGGTCTCCATAAAATAACTCAATTTAAAAAAAAAGATTACTTTGTTACAATTGAATAAATGGAATAAATGGCGCTATAAAAATGAATAATAATAATAATAATAACAATTCTGCAGCTTCTTTGTATCACAAAACAGAACCAGGTGGAGAATGTTGTTCCCGGTGAAATCCATGAGGGAGCTGTAGTCCAAAACATTTATACTCTTCTGAATATCTTAAAGGGAAGCTGACAGATGATACATGCTTTCCGATCCACGGTCAGCATGTATCAGACATTTGTTATATGATCTTAGCCATGTAAGTTGTACTCAAATGCTGCGGGATTTTAGAGAGAAACGTACTTTAAAAGCCAACCAGGGACTGGTGTCTAGTCGAAAAGGCTGATCCCCTGCGGCTTCTCCTCTCCCGCTCCCAACATGCGTGTATAGGAAGAGACCAGTCAGTCATTGGCATTGGGCGTGGAGAAGCCGATGGGGACTGGTCTCTTGGACAAACACACATGGCTAAAATCATACATCCAGTATCTGATACATATTGCACTTACTCAGGTTCCTCTTAAGCTAAATTATGACCAAATCCAAGTTAAAAGAAATTCCTCCCAAAGGTCTACAGCCTTGACGGTTCATGAAATATCATACAAGAATATTATGAACAGTTTAATTTTAATTAACACAAATATTTATGAACAATAAAACAATCAAGAATTTTGAAACCCACACAAAAATACAAAAATCTCATTAGACTTTTCAAATAAATAAAAACCACAACAGAAAGCCACAATATGAAGAGCTTCTGTTCTTGTATTTATGAAAAATGTCTATTCAGCAGAAACAATCATTAGTTTGTGGTCATAGTTAAAAATAAATAAAACATTCATTTAAATAAGATTTTTTTTATTGGTTTCATTAAGGTTTGTGGGCAGCTATGGTTTTCACAAGAAAATGAGCAGTCGTGTATTCTAGGTATGAGTGGATATTTACAGGTAATACATCCAGTAAATTGGTAGATCAATGTAACCGTCAAGTCTTAGGGGATGTTTTTTTCTCCCCACAATGAACATGTAAGGTCAAAACTCACTCCACAAAACGACAAACACCATGTAAAATTATATATTAGAAAAATTATATAAAAAATATAAAACATTTATCAGACATATAAAAAATAAGTTGTTCAACAATAAATTTATATCCCCTAAAAATGCTTTTTCATTAGCAATTCACACCCATATAGTACTTCCATTTTTAGTACTTAAATACATATCATTGTAATACATCGTCCCAGCATGAAAACATGTCCTCACAATGAGTTTTTGATGCTGTGTATTTTTGAAAGAATGCAAGTAACCCATCTTACTTAAGGGGTAAAGAAATGATGCAGAAAATCGGCAAAATAAAAAACTCACCAAAAAGCTCATTGCCGGAAATTAGTCAAGGAACAGCATTTCAGGTGCACAGGTATACAGCAGAATCTAAACCAACCAGTAGTCTAGATTCAGTAAATGTTTTAAAATGGCATCGCAAATCTCAATGTCGATAGAATATTTTGACCCCTGTAGTCAGCATTACCCAAGAGTACATGCACAGCCACACATGTAACAAAAAAAAAAAGTTCAACAGACTGCTCTGTTCATATTTTTGTCAATTCAGTTTTGACATTTGTATCACAGGCTAATTTACAGAACTTTAATTTTTTTTTAAGTAATGCAATGTATGCATGTTTTAGCTTATTAAATCCTTTCAGCCTGAAAAATCCTGGAGATGGCTATGCTTTATACCTATCTTGACATAATGGTTATTTAAAATTTCATGTACAAAAAACTTTAAAAACTTTTAATAACATTTAATACCAGGAGAATTGATGTATGTTTACAGATAGAAATGTAAAAATATATATTGGAGTAAAAATTAGTGTTGATAGAATAGCTTCGGATAACTCCTTATTCGAATAGCTAAAGTGCTTCCTAAATAGCTGCATCGAGAACCCAGATACCTGGAGTGCTCACAGCTGTTCGGCACCGCAGCTGCATGTGTCGCTGCTGTGTGACAGGCACAACACATGCATGGAGAGCCCAAAAAACAGGCTCTCATGTTCAGTATCATGATAAATATGACAGACTACATGAAGGAAGCAAACAGACAACTTATGGACACACGCTATTACAAAAAATTGACGTCGGATCCAACACAGGACTATTACAAGGAACTAAACAAGTTGGTATCTTGTCTGCCTGACAAACGCATAAGAGCTGATGACCTGATACCAGAGAGTCCAAGAATAGGGCCATTCTATATGCTTTCCAAAATCCACAAATCAGGAAATCCAGGAAGACCAATTATTTCATGTGTGGGCACCCTTACTGAGCAGGTATCTGGATGGGTAGAGGGTATTCTTAAACCCCTGGTAAAGGATACACCCAGCTACATTCAGGACACAACTGACCTATTGAACAAACTATCAGCAATAGGTCCTCTACCAGAAGGAACCATCCTGGCCACCATGGATGTGGAATCTCTGTACTCCAATATCCCACACCAGGATGGATTAAATGCCTGATGCTGATTCTGTGGTGACACTTACAAAATTCATCTTCACCCACAATTACTTTGAATTTGATGACAAGATATACATAAGACTGGTACAGCAATGGGAGGGAAAATGGCTCCACAGTATGCAAATCTTTTCATGGAATTTTTGTCCTCATGTTCCATCAGGCCTCTGGCCTACTATCGTTGCATTGATATTTTAATCATCTGGACGGAGTCTGAGCCACAGCTAAAGACGTTCCATGAACAGTTTAATCAATTTCATCCCACCATCAACTTAACACTCAACTAGTCCTGTACTGAAACTAACTTTTTGGACACCATCATTAAGCTGCAGAACAATAGAATAGAGACATCCATCCCTGTACCAGAAGCCAATCGACCGTCCACCATACCTTAAATAGGACAGTTTCCATCCAAAACACATAAAAAAAACTCTATTATCTACAGCCAAGCCTTCAGATACAATCGTATATGTTAGAACCCCATAGATAGAGACAAACACCTTGGTCGCCTCAGAAAGACCTTTTTGAATCAGGGCTACCATCCAAGAACAATTGAAAACCAGATTACAAGAGCCATCAGAATATCAAGGAATCACTTCATACATTACGACACTAAAGAAGAAAATAACTGGGTGCCTCTAGTAGTCACCTACAATCCAAATCTGGAAGTGCTAAGGGGAGCTGCACGGAAATTACAACCTTTACTACAAAAAGATGCCCAATTACAAACCATATTTCCGGACCCCCCACTACTGTGCTTTAGGCAGCCCCCAAATCTAAGAAGCATCACTGTCCGAAGCTCCCTGTCCTCTTCAACAGCTACAGGAACCTTTCCTTGCAACCAGAAAAAAATTTAAAACCTGTCCATTTATAATGACCACAAGATCCCAGGTACTTTCAGCTGCATCACATGTAATGTGGTGTAATTAATTATTTGCACTAAATGTCCAACTGAGGGTCTGCATGTAGGGGAGACAGGGCAAAAGCTTAGAACAAGGATAAATTCTCATCGCCATACAATAAGAGAAAAAAGAATAGATCTGTGGCCAAACATTTTTGTATCCCTGATCACAGCACCATGGACATGAAATTACTTGTATTAAAAGGTAACTTCAAATCTCCGAGAGACAGAAGGGTCTGGGAGTATAAACTCATGACAACCTTTGATACACTCAGGGCAGGAGTGAATGTGTCACATGGATTTATGTATTTTCACATCAATTAAGGAATTTGCTCCTCAGACCTTGTGGGGGTATCACACCACAGAACCAGACCCCAATCAGAGGACAATAAAACTTTCACACTCCTCATATATAAACTGTTCCAATATTTATGGCCACAACTTTTTATCCCTCTCCCATAATGGTAGTTCTGCTTCACGTCACTTGTTTTATCTATTGCATTATTTCTGTGCCCTGTTCTGTGTAAATAAGTGATTTTTCAGATTTTGTATGAGTCTATGCCTGATGAAGAGACCTGAATAGTGTCAAAAGCTTGCAATTTGTTGCCATCTTTTCAGTTAGCCATTATCAACCACTGAGGACTCTCAATTCTAAATATTATCCGAAGCTATTCGATCAACACTAGTAAAAATCAATATTTAAATATAAAAATACAGACATTAGCACACTTCTTTCAGATCTGTCACGACTGCTGTTCAAAAAAATGTATACAACATTCAGCGGCTGACTTGCTGTCACTTCTTTCCCCAGAAGTCCTCCTTTCTTTTCTGTGCACGCTCTAAGACTTCAGATGCCAGAGAACTTGAGGCAGCTGACCTCGCAGAGATTTGTGAAAGTCGGTCATCTGTGAAACAAAAAATTTGCTGTCAGAGCCTAGTAAAAAAAAGGGCATTTTCACACAAAATCCCCAAAATGACCAAGACAAAATCGTTGGCACCTTTCCAAAATTGTAAGTAAACAATTTTGTTTCAAGCATGCTCCAATCAAGTTCCAAATAAATTCAAGCTGTTTTGCCGGCTGAGGGTGCATCAGGGTTGGCGTGAACTATCCGTCGACATTTGAATTAAATTAAATGCTATGACAGGACACCCAGGAGGACCCCACTGTTGACACAGAGACATAAAAAAAGCTAGACTGCAGTTTGCCAAAATAGACGTGAATAAGCCAAAATCATTCTGGGAAAGCGTTTTGTAGATAGATGAGACCAAGATAGAGCTGTTGGTGAAGTATATCATTCTACTGTTTACTGAAAACTGACTGTGCCCTACAAAGAAAATAACACAGCACCTACAGTCAAATATGGTGGGGGTTCAAAGATGTTTTGGGGTTATTCTGCTGCCTCTGGCACTGGGTGCCTTGACTGTGTGCAAGGCATCATGAAATCTGAAGATTATCAAAGGATTTTGCGTAGCAATGCAGTGCCCAGTGTCAGAAACCTGGGTTTGCATCCTAGGTCATGGGTCTTCCAGCAGGACAATGACCCCAAACATACTTCCAAGAAGCACCTAGAAATGGATGGAAACAAAGTGACGGAGAGTTCTAAGGTGGCCAGCAATTAATTTGGATCTAAATTCCATTGAACACCTGTGGAGAGATCTTAAAATTGGTGCTGGGAGAGGGTACCCTTCAAATATGAGAGACCGAGAGCAGTTTGCAAATGAAGAATGGTCCAAAATTCCAGTTGAAAGGTGTAAGAAGATTGTTGATGGTTATGGGAAGCGATTCAATGCAGTTATTTATTCCAAGTTATTTATGTGCAACCAAATATTAAGTTGAAGGTGCCAAAAGTTATTTCTTTCCATTTTGGGGACTTTGTGTGAAATTCTGTCCAATTTACCTTTTTTCTCAGTTTTTTGTGTTGATCCAATACACACAAAGGAAATAAATATGTATATAACAAAACATGTAATTGTAATAATTTTGTGGGAGAATATTTCATTTTCTGAAACAATTTCAAGGGTACAAACACTTTCGGTCATGACTTTAAGTAGAGTTGACTATCACATTGTGAATAAGACAGAAAAATCCATTCTGCAAACTGCAATACTCAACATGTATACAAAGAGAAAGAGTTTAACCCCTAAAGGAGACAGCAAATTTAAATTTTTAAAAGTTAATTTTTTCTTCCTCCTGTGCATAACTTATTTCTTTTTCAGTCAACATCGTTGTGTGTTTATTTTGCTGAAAGAGTTGTAATTTTGAATCATATCAATCATTTTGCCATATGATGTACTGAAAAATGGGAAAGGATGGGAAAATGGGAAAAGATTACCGTATATACTCGAGTATAAGCCGAGATTTTCAGCCCATTTTTGGGGGCTGAAAGTCCCCCTCTCGGCTTATACTCGAGTCATACCCGGGAGTCGGCAGGGGAGGGGGAGCAGGGGCTATCTAATTATACTTACCTACTCCTGGCGCGGTCCCTGCTTCTTCCAGCGCTGCATATTATTCCTGTACTGAGCGGTCACTTGGTACCGCTCATTACAGTAATGAGTATGCGGCTCCACCTCCCATAGAGGTGGAGCCGCATATTCATTACTGTAATGAGCGGTAACGGTGACCGCTCAGCACAGGAAGAATATGCAGCACCGGGAGAAGCAGGGACTGCACCGCACCTGGAGCAGGTAAGTATACGGGGAGGGGGAGCGCAGCGCTGCGCGATATTTACCTCTCCTCGTTCCGGTGCGGCTCCATCATCAGCGTCCTCTGGCAGTGACGCTCAGGTCAGAGGGCGCATGACGTGGTCAGTGCGCGCCCTCTGCTGAACGTCAGTGCTAGACTGAGCTGCACCCGAACGAGGAGCAGGTGAAAGTGCCGGGGTCCCTGAGCGACGGAGAGGTGAGTATGTGATTTTTTTTTTTTATCGCATTCACAGCATATGGGGCAAGTGACTGTATGGATCATCTTATGGGGCCATAACGCTTGTGCAGCACTATAAGGGGCAAGTGACTGTATGGAGCATCTTATGGGGCCATAACGCTTGTGCAGCACTATAAGGGGCAAGTGACTGTATGGAGCATCTTATGGGGCCATAACGATTGTGCAGCACTATAAGGGGCAAGTGACTGTATGGAGCATCTTATGGGGCCATAACGATTGTGCAGCACTATAAGGGGCAAGTGACTGTACAGAGCATCTTATGGGGCCATAACACTTGTGCAGCACTATAATGGGGCAAGTGACTGTATGGATCATCTTATGGGGCCATAACGATTGTGCAGCACTATAAGGGGCAAGTGACTGTATGGAGCATCTTATGGGGCCATAACGCTTGTGCAGCACTATAAGGGGCAAGTGACTGTATGGAGCATCTTATGGGGCCATAACGATTGTGCAGCACTATAATGGAGCAAGTGACTATATCAAGCATCTTATGGGGCCATAACAATTGTGCAGCATTATAAGGGGGCAAGTGACTGTATGGAGCATCTTATGGGGCCATAACACTTGTGCAGCACTATAAGGGGGCAAGTGACTGTGTGGGCATCTTATGGGGCCATAACGATTGTGCAGCACTATAATGGGGCAAGTGACTGTATGGAGCATCTTATGGGGCCATAACGATTGTGCAGCATTATAAGGAGGCAAGTGACTGTATGGAGCATCTTATGGGGCCATAACGCTTGTGCAGCACTATAAGGGGGCAAGTGACTGTATGGAGCATCTTATAGGGCCGTAACGATTGTGCAGCACTATAATGGGGCAAGTGACTGTATGGAGCATCTAATGGGGCCATAACGTTTGTGCAGTACTATAAGGGGCAAGTGACTGTATGGAGCATCTTATGGGGCCATAACGTTTGTGCAGCATTATAATGGGGCAAGTGTCTGTATGGAGCATCTTATGGGGCCATAACGTTTGTGCAGCATTATATTGGGCAAATGTGTCTATGGAGCATCTTATGGGGCCCTTATTACCCTTTATGCAGGATTATATGGGGCATATTTTAATATGGAGCATTTAATGGGGCACCTGATTCAATATGGATATTCAAAAACACTTAACCTACTGATGTCTCAATTAATTTTACTTTTATTGGTATCTATGTTTATTTTTGACATTTACCAGTAGCTGCTGCATTTTCCACCCTAGGCTTATACTCGAGTCATTAAGTTTTCCCAGTTTTTTGTGGCAAAATTAGGGGTCTCGGCTTATACTAGGGTTGGCTTATACTCGAGTATATACGGTAAATTGGGTTTCCAGTTTATGGTGCTCATTATAAAATAAATAGAAGATTCAGGCATAATTCTACAGTTTAATATGTTCATGGAAATATCAAACCTACATTCTTTATTTGTTTTATTAGGGGTTTATATTACCTTTTTCTAAGCCCATAAATTCTTTTTTCACCTTTTTAATTGAACTGCTTTTTTTATTTTTTTGCGTGCTAAGCTGTAGCTTTTAATGATAACTTTTACTTACAATTTCTGGATTGCTTTTTACAGCATTTTTATCCTAAGTTTATAAAATATATTGATTTGTTTGTACGCCTTCAATGTTGACAGACCATTTCAGAACCAGAATTTTCCACATACTTAGGCTAGGTGCAGACGAGAGTATTTTTGTAATCCGAGAAAAATTGTATCAATCATGCTAATCACACTCTGATCAGAGTTTGATCAGAGTGTGATCATAGTGTGGTTTGATTCTCTCGGATAAGGAGAATATCGACAAAATTTCTCCATCTTGTCCATTCTGTCAGTGAACTCATATGTCTTCCGAGTGCTGCCCGGTGGTTTCCATTGACTTGCACAACCGAGTGCAATCTGAATGTTGGATCAAATTCGGGCATGCAGCGATTCAGAGTCCGTCCGAGTACAAAATCTGACATGCGCACAGGCCCATACACTAACATTGATCTGGTTGTGATCCAATATTTTGTTAGATAGCACTTAGATGGTTAATACGGGCGTCTAAACTAGTCCCAACCATAATACGTTTTTTTAATCATTTTTAAGGCATTGTAGCCACATCTGTATTTGTTTTGTTTTTAAAATGAGTTGTGTTTTTTCTGGCAGAATTTGGGTTACATAAACGTTAAGCTTTATTTTAATTAGATTTATATTCTGCAGTTAATTCCATACTATTCAGTAAACAACGTGCTAAATGTAGTGTATATGTTGTTGCTATGGCTAGGAGCACAAAAAGCATAATTTTATAGTATAATTGCCATACTTGATAAACTTTTTTTTTAATAGGGTACCTCCAGTGATGCTGCCAGCCATGTCGCCGCACAGAATTTGGACAGTGTCGGCATTAGATGACAGAGAGACTGATGTTGGGTTGCATCCGACTATGAGGACTCTGATAAAACAACCATGATCAGGCCAAGTCTCTCGCCAACACCTGAAAACTAGGATTTGGACACACGGCAGGGAGAATCACCAAATGTACTCTTCAACATCTTACAATTTATTTTTACTGTTAATCTAAAAGAAAACATTCACATTCATGTGTGAAGTGACGGGGTGCTGCCTGAGTTTTTATCGGACAGCATAATGACCCATTGACTATGTCCTGTTCATAGCCTCAAAATTGAACCACAATAAAACCTGCTCCGAGCTTCACGAATCTCATTCTCAGATTCGTTATTTTGATGCATGTCTGAACAGATCCATTTAACTCAATGGGTCTGATTAAAAAAAAAAAAAAGACAGCAATTGGACATCTCACAAAGATGTGTGAATGCAGCCTAAGTACATGATTTATCACACACCATACCTTCAATGCTAGTATTCTCATTAAATGCTGGATTGTAGTAGCCGGAAGTGTTAAAGTTTCCTGAAAAGAAAAAAGAAGTAAAACTTTACTTTAAAAACAACACTATGTGAGACAGAGACCGGCGTTATTGTGAATGGCCGGTATGTGTCGCAGAGGCAAAGGTCCTCTGCGCTGTAAACCTGGAATGTTTCTCTGGGACCTGTAGTTCCACGAGCCTTGTTTAGTCTATGGGTGCTAGCTTGCAGGTTAGCCGGAGAGTTGGGTGGGTCTGGCTAACCACCCACCTCCCATCAATGGGTGTGCCTCATGGGATATAATGAGACTGTTGTTTGGTCACATGGTCTCTGTGTTGGAAGAACCTTGAAGAGGACAGGTTTTCCTGGAAGCACGTGGAGGAGGACATGTGCCTGCAGAGTCTGTGATGGCTACCTGAACTGGGGAAAGCTACCATCCTTCTGAGGGTCTGGAACTGACAGATTGGAGATTGTCGAGCAAGTCACAGTACGGGTCAGTGATCCCAGTAATGCATCTTTCCTGGAAGTCAAGACTAAAGGTACTGTCACACTAGACGATATCGCTAGCGATCCGTGACGTTGCAGCGTCCTCGCTAGCGATATCGTCCAGTGTGACAGGCAGCAGCGATCAGGCCCCTGCTGGGAGATCGCTGGTCGGGGAAGAAAGTCCAGAACTTTATTTCGTCGCTGGACTCCCCGTAGACATCGCTGAATCGGCGTGTGTGACACCGATTCAGCGATGTCTTCGCTGGTAACCAGGGTAAACATCGGGTAACTAAGCGCAGGGCCGCGCTTAGTAACCCGATGTTTACCCTGGTTACCATCCTAAAAGTAAAAAAACAAACACTACATACTTACCTACAGCCGTCTGTCCTCCAGCGCTGTGCTCTGCTCTCCTCCTGCTCTGGCTGTGAGCGTCGGTCAGCCGGAAAGCAGAGCGGTGACGTCATCGCTCTGCTTTCTGGCTGCCCGGCGCTCACAGCCAGACCAGAGAAGCAGAGCGCCGAGGACAGACAGCGGTAGGTAAGTATGTAGCGTTTGTTTTTTTACTTTTTAGGATGGTAACCAGGGTAAACATCGGGTTACTAAGCGCGGCCCTGCGCTTAGTTACCCGATGTTTACCCTGGTTACCGGGGACCTCGGGATCGTTGGTCGCTGGAGAGCTGTCTGTGTGACAGCTCTCCAGCGACCAAACAGCGACGCTGCAGCGATCCGGATCGTTGTCGGTATCGCTGCAGCGTCGCTATGTGTGACGGTACCTTAACAAGAAGTCAGCGTGTGAAGGAGAGCTCCTGGAAGGTAACCTCGGACAAGGGGGTTGTAAGAAAGGCAGACAGGAGTGGCTGCTTTTGGAACAGACCGGTGGTCATAACATGTTTCATTGATGTAATGAAATGGACTGTACTTTATGCAGTTTATGCTGTGTCTAAATAAACTGCATGGACTGTTTAAGTGGAAAATCATTCCTGTGTGCCTTAATCCCGCTGCCAAGTGACTTTTTCCCAACACATTCAGTGAGCGCTATCTCACAGCTAACATTAAATAAAACTTTAATTTCAATTTACAGGGGTTGTCCATGTTTATCTTTATGTTAAATGATTTTGTGGCACTTACTAATATATAATTCTTACGGTTTCTCCTCCTGTAATTACTACCTTCCTCACAGACTCCATAACTGACAATAATGGAGTTCATGTATTCATTTATCATATCCGATTTATCATGTGATATATGGAAAGGTGGGCAAAAATTTTCCAAGTGTGGAGAAATTGTGAAAAAAGTGCAATTCTGAAATGGTATTTCTTGGGTTTTGTTTTTACATCATTCATTATACAGTCATCGCCAAAAGTATTGACACCCCTGCAATTCTGTCAGATAATACTCAGTTTTTTCCTGAAAACGATTGCAATCACAAATTCTTTGGTATTATTATCGTCATTTAATTTGTCTTAAATGAAAAAACACAAAAGAGAATGAAGCAAAAAGCAAACCATTGATCATTTCACACAAAACTCCAAAAATGGGCCAGACAAAAGTATTGGCACCCTCAGCCTAATACTTGGTTGCACAACCTTTAGGTGTTCTATGGGATTCAGGTCTGGACTCATTGCTGGCCACCTTCGAAGTCTCCAGTGCTTTCTCTCAAACCATTTTCTAGTGCTTTTTGAAGTGTGTTTTGGGTCATTGTCCTGCTGGAAAACCCATGACCTCTGAGGGAGACCCAGCTTTCTCACACTGGGCCCTACATTATGCTGCAAAATTTGTTGGTAGTCTTCAGACTTCATAATGCCATGCACACGGTCAAGCAGTCCAGTGCCAGAGGCAGCAAAGCAACCCCAAAACATCAGGGAACCTCCACCATGCTTGACTGTAGGGACCATGTTCTTTTCTTTGAATGCCTCTTTTTTTCTCCTGTAAACTCTATGTTGATGCCTTTGCTCAAAAAGCTCTACTTTTGTCTCATCTGACCAGAGAACATTCTTCCAAAACGTTTTAGGCTTTTTCAGGTAAGTTTTGCAACCTCCAGCCTGGCTTTTTTATGTCTCGAGGTAAGAAGTGGGGTCTTCCTGGGTCTCCTACCATACAGTCCCTTTTCATTCAGACACCGACGGATAGTACGGTTTGACACTGTTGTACCCTCGGACTGCAGGGCAGCTTGAACTTGTTTAGATGTTAGTCGAGGTTCTTTATCTAACATCCGCACAATCTTGCGTTGAAATCTCTTGCAAATTTTTCTTTTCCGTCTACATCTAGGAAAGTTAGCCACAGTGCCATGTTCTTTCAACTTCTTGATGACACTGCGCATGGTAGACACAGGAACATTCAGGTCTTTGGAGATGGACTTATAGCCTTGAGATTGCTCATGCTTCCTCACAATTTGGTTTCTCAAGTCCTCAGACAGTTCTTTGGTCTTCTTTCTTTTCTCCATGCTCAATGTGGTTCACACAAGGACACAGGACAGAGGTTGAGCCAACTTTAATCCATGTCAACTGGCTGCAAGTGTGATTTAGTTATTGCCAACACCTGTTAGGTGCCACAGGTAAGTTACAGGTGCTGTTAATTACACAAATTAGAGAAGCATCACATGATTTTTCGAACAGTGCCAATACTTTTGTCCACCCCCTTTTTTATGTTTGGTGTGGAATTATATCCAATTTGGCTTTAGGACAATTCTTTTTGTGTTTTTTCATTTAAGATAAATTAAATGAAGATAATAATACCAAACAACTTGTGTTTGCAATCATTTTCAGGAAGAAAATTAGTATTATCTGACAGAATTGCAGGGGTGTCAATACTTTTGGCCATGACTGTATGGTAAAAAAGAAGATAAAATAATTCTCCAGATCAGTACAATTACAGTGATAGCAGAGATGCAGAATTTCTTTTTATTTAAGTGGTGAAAAAAAAGTGCAAAATTCGTGAAAAAAAATATATATTTGCTTGTGTCAACATTTTCCGAGACGTGCAACGTTTTTAATTTTTGATTGATGGAGCTATGTGATAGCATGGTTTTTTTTGGAGCCTGAGCCATCATGTTTATTGATACCATTTGGAGGTAGACGTTATGTTTTGTTTGTTTTTTGTTGCATTTTTGTGAGTGATTTGGCAACAGAAAATCCAGAAATTTGGCATTTTGTATTTTTTTCTCATTATGCAGTTTTAGTATTGGGCTAATTATTTTTATATTTTGATAAATTAGACCTTTATAGAGATAGCGATCCCACATATATTGTGCCTTAAAAAAGTATTTATGCGTTGTGAACTTTTCCACATTTATTCACGTAGCATTCAAAGACATAAATGTATTTTCCTGGTATTTTATGGGATACACCAACACAAAGTAGCAAGTATTTGTGAAGTGTAAGGGAAATGATACTTGGTTCTTCAAGTTATTTTAAAAATATATACCGTACATCTGAAAATTGTGACAATCATTTGTATATGATGTACCAGTATGTCATATGTCGGGAATGGGCTCCAGGTATGCCGGCCATTTTTTTTCAGGGGAGAATAGTAGATGGGGTGACGTGTGACCAAATCTGTCCATGTGTGTGTGCGCTTTGCAGTCCCTTCAAATAATTTTCTAATGTACTATTTCACAGCAGACCAGGTGGCAGATTTTACAATATAGACTGCATACATTATTAAACAGATCAGTTAGACATGAGACTGGCACATTTACTTTACATATCCATGTCACAATAGCTGTATAATCTGAGTTTAGCTATAGAATGAAAATAGATCATGAGAGCAAGTGCACTTGGTCTCTGCCCATCCAGCCTGACTGACAGCTTGTGCGGAGCAGAGTGAGATCTCAGCAGCATGAGGGATACTGAGGAGCTGTCAATCGGGCAATGTACGTGGAGAATGAGTTTTCTATCCTAAAGGATTATTCAGCCATTCAAAAAAATGGACACCAGCCTTATCAGGTGTAAGAGGTCTACTTAATAACTATGCAGTTAGCACTCTAAAATCTTGTTACAGATCAAGTTTGAAAGGATGAAAATATGTTAGCATTGTATTTGATTCCAATTTAACTAAATTCCAAAGAGTAATTAGTGACAGAAAGCTTGCTGGCTTTCTAAGCAGCTTTAGGAAAAAGTGTGAAAAGCTTTGTGATGGATGATCCTACCATTATGCTGAAACTCAGGATCTCGCAATGTTCCATGTATTCGACATGATGGACTCCATTGCCAAGATGATGGCACAAAAGGTTTCTCTACTGGCTTGCTGGATGGATATGATATAGCTGCTGGAGAAGTTATACTACAAATCTGTGGAGTTGGCCATGGATCCTCTCTTAATGGCAATGGATCAACAGTCATCAGACCAGCAACAGGGGGAGATTTTACAGGCTGGTCTTCCTCATTCTGAAACATAGATAAATAATGAAGTTAGTAATTAATAACACATATTCCTGCACATTTTAAAGTGTATTTTCATATCTAAGTACGGTAAGTATATACTGTGCATGATTTAGTGCGGTCACAAATAGCTAAACCTGATAAGATGCAGTCAGCTGTACACAGATCTGATATTGATAACCTATTTTTAAGGTGCATCTATAGAGCACAATTATTGTTCCCAATTATCGTGCAGTGTAAACAGGCGGCCCATCACCAGACAAATGAGCAAATCTCTCATTGCTGCCGAGACCAATGGCAGCCTATGCTCACGGAACAATCTATCTGATCATACTGTGAGCACATGAAGTGTCCTCTGCCTGTCTAAGTGGGCATCTAAATGACCATGGACAAGCAAACATGGTTTAAGCCCAGCTTAAGAAAGGGTTATCAATATAGAAGACGTTGTATACCCATTTTATTTTAAAGGATTTAAAGGAGTTGTTAACAACTCGGACAACCCCTTCTTAATTACTATATTCTCCCATGTAAAATAAAAAACAGCCTGTGGTGTCAATGCTGTTCCAGTGACGTCAGCGATGAAGCTCTGGAGCTTGTTTGAGTACTTTGATATTCATGACCCATTGGGAGATTAGGGCATCATTATCTGGTTGTCGGGGATCCAGAATCAGCTGTTTGCAGGTCCTGCTGCAGCCAGAGGCAGACAGTAACATGAATGTGAGCTGCTCTGAGAACAGAGTTGCAATACCCGGCCATTGCAGCAGAGCATTTTATGCATTTGTACATACAGGGGCTTGCAAAAGTATTCAACCTTCCTTGGCATTTTTCATGTTTTGCTACTTCACAACCTGGAATTTCATTGTTTTTTCAGAGTTTGCATCAGTTCATGTAAAGAACATGCCTACAACTGTGAACATTTGGTTTTATTTTTTATTGAGAATCCAACAGCACATAGGACAAAATAACTGAAAACGTCAGTGTGCATAACTATTCAAACCCCTAAAGTCAGTACTTTATAGAGCCTCCTTTTGTGGCAATTATAGCTGCAAGTCACTCTGGATTAGTTTCTATGAGCTTTACACATCTGGCTACTGGGATTTTTGCCCATTCAGCAAGGCAAAACTGCTCCAGCTCCTGCAAGTTAGATGGTTTCCTCTGATGAGCAGCAATCTTCAAGTCTGACCCTAGATTCTCAATTGGATTAAAATCTGGGCTTTGGCTAGGCCACTCCAAAAACATTTACACGTTTCACCTTAAACCACTCGAGTGTTTCTTTAGCAGTAAGCTTTGGGTTATTGTCTTGTTGGAAGGTGACCCTCAA
This sequence comes from Ranitomeya imitator, assembly GCF_032444005.1. Lineage (NCBI taxonomy): Eukaryota > Metazoa > Chordata > Amphibia > Anura > Dendrobatidae > Ranitomeya > Ranitomeya imitator. Next base: position 276,093,368 of record NC_091285.1, on the reverse strand, counting down.
TCCCCGTTTCAAATCACTGACAGACTGAAACAGGTTTTGCTCATGAATATCCCAATATTTCGTAGCACCCAAATTCACCTAGACTAGGATTATCTTCTCTGTCCCTGTTGCAGAAAGACATCCCCACAAGAGGATGCTGCTTCCATGTTTTACTGTGGGGATGGTGTTCTTGGGATGATGAGCTGTGTTGGTTTGGTGCCAGACATAAAGTTTATCTTTGTGGCCAAAAAAATCAATTTTGGTGTCATCTGACCACCGCACCTTCCTTAATACATTTTGGGAGTCTCTCACATGTCTTTTGGCAAACTCAAAATGAGCCTTACAATTTTTGTGTGCAAGTAAAGGCATTTTCTGCCCACTCTTCCATAAAAGCCACTTCTATGGAGTGTGTGGCTTATTGTGGTTGTATGCACAGATACTCCAGTCTCTGCTTGGGAACTCTGCAGCGCCTTCATGGTTACCTTTGGTCTCTGTACTGCCTCTCTGATTAATGTCCTCCTTGCCCGAACTCAGAGTTTTGGTGGGCAGTAATCTCTTGGCAGATTTGAAGTGGTAACCATGTTCTTTTCATTCAATGATAATGGATTTGATGGTGCTCCGGGGGATCATCAGAGATGGAGTTATTTTTTTTTTAACCCATCCCTGACCTGTTTGGAGATCTCCTTGGTCTTCATGGTGTTGTTTGGCTAGTAGTGTCTCTTTCTTAGTGGTGTTGCAGCCCCTGCGGCCTTTCAGAAAAGATGTGTATATACTGACACACCGTGTGACACTTAGATTGTACACAGGTGGACTTCCTTTCACCAAGTATGTGACTTATCAAGGTAATTGCTTGTGCCAGAAATTTTGGGGGGCTTCATAACAAAAGGTGTGAATACATATGCACATGAAAATTTTTATTCATTTATTTTATCCCATATATTTTTCTCACTTCACCAATTTAAAACTATTTAGTGCTGATGCATCACACACAAATCAGATTAAAAAATATTTAAAAACACCTCCCTATAGGGGAGAGTGCCTTAAATTCCTGATGTCACCCAGCCGTTGGCTGGGGATATTTTCAGAAGCATGTGCATTACCCTTTAACAAACAGGGAGAGAGTGCCCTAAGCACATTCCCAGGAGACCTGTGGGCCGTTTGCAGGTCCAGGAAAGAAGCATTCGCTGCGGGGACTGGAGCAGCGCGAGAAGGTAAGTGAACACGCTGGCGTCCCTGCCGAGAGGAGGAAGGGGGCTCGTGCAGGGGTCCCGACGCTGTCCTCATACCCTTTATTATTTTATAACCACTCTAGGTGAAGCATACAGCTGAGGGCTTATATTATCAGGCTGGGAATGTCCCTCGTCATTGTGCCCTTCCCAGCCTAAAAATACAAGCCCACATCATTTTTGAAATTTATTTATTATGTTAATATATGTACAGTAAATTACACACACATAATACTAATTATACATCTACATCTTTGCACATCTAATCTAACACACTGAAGAGAGACAAAAACGCATGTGTGAAAAATGCATCAAAAACATATGTGGCAAAAACGCATACAAAACGGCAATGAAAAACGCAAGTGAGTTGAGTTGTGGGATTCATGCTAAAATTCAACTTTGTGAAAGCCTCAACAAACAATAATCATGGGAATTCTGGATGAGAGAACAGGAGCACATTGTAAGAAGATGGAGAACAAAATTCGAGTGCAGTCTGTTGTTTTCCATGCACCTATAGACTTTAATTGGTGAGCGTTTCCGTGCGGGCGACGCACACCTCAAATTGCCGCATTGGGACACAAACAACACATGTCCCTGTGTACCCAATGTTAAAGATAGGTACGCAGGGAAACGCTGGATGCAGCTGGCAGTAGGCGGAGCCTGGGCGGAGCTTCACGGAGGAAGTACGCTGCAATCCGCAGCACACAGGAACACAAGTCTGAAACCAGCCTAACAAAGTCAAAATAATGTTATACTCTTTTTGGTTAAAGGGGTTGTCTCAAGTTCTGAAATGGTTAAAACTGCAAAGTGCTTGTAAAAACAAGCAACCTTGCAATTTCCCAAAGCTTTGTTTCATAGATTTTATATAAAAGGGTATTAAATTGCTTACATAAAGAAATATGATACCATATATTAGATAATACATGTTTTTTTTACAGATATTTTTCTCATCTTAATTAGGTGCCTAAAATTGCTGTAGATCACAATAAAAAGCACAAATAATAAAGCCTTTAATTCTGTTTTTTTTCTGTTCATTTTTGGACTTTCATACACCTCAAGTTGCAAGAAACAATTGGAATATATCAGGATAATATTAAATATATAAGTGAAAGACTACTCTGCAATACCAGGAAAAATGACTCATAAACTCCAAGTCACTCTTTGTGCGCATTAAAATTATTCAATGCGTGATACATATTTAATATATTTCCATCACCACTAGGGTTGAGCGAAACGGGTCGAACATTTTCAAAAGTCGCCGACTTTTGGCTAAGTCGGGGTTTCATGAAACCCGATCCGACCCCTGTGCGGGGTCGGCCATGCGGTACGCGACTTTCGCGCCAAAGTCGCGTTTCAATGACGCGAAAAGCGCCATTTCTCAGCCAATGAAGGTAAACGCAGAGTGTGGGCAGCGTGATGACATAGGTCCTGGTCCCCACCATCTTAGAGAAGGGCATTGCAGTGATTGGCTTGCTGTCTGCGACGTCACAGGGGCTATAAAGAGGCGTTCCCGCCGACCGCCATCTTACTGCTGCTGATCTGAGCTTAGGGAGAGGTTGCTGCCGCTTTGTCAGAAGCAGGGATAGCGTTAGGCAGGGTCCATTAACCACAAAACCGCTTGTGCTGCAGCGATTTGCACTGTCCAACACCACCCTCGGTGTGCAGGGACAGTGGAAGTTTTTTTTTTTTTTTTTCCCCTCAGCGCTGTAGCTCATTGGGCTGCCCTAGAAGGCTCCCTGATAGCTGCATTGCTGTGTGTACGCCGCTGTGCAAACCAACTGCTTTTTTCAAAGCACAAATCCTCTTGTTCCTTCCTTTCTGCACAGCTATCTTTTTTGTTTGTCCACACTTTTTATTTCATTTGTGCATCAGTCCACTCCTTATTGCTGCCTGCCATACCTGGCTGAGATTACTGCAGGCAGGGAGATAGTAGCTGCCTGCCATACCTGGCTGAGATTATTGCAGGCAGGGAGATAGTAATTGTAGGACATTCCCTGTTTTTTTTTTTTTTTTTTTTTTGGTGGGAGATTAAGATTGGCAATTTGGCATTTCTGCTAGAGTGCCATCCCTGTGTGTGCCATCTCTCTCACATAGTGGGCCATAGAAAGCCTTTTCATTTTTCTGTATTTTTTTTTGTGGGGTGTATAAATTCTCCCTGATAAAAATACAGTGGGAGATTAATATTGGCCTTTGGGCTTGTGTGCCAGTCATGAGTGTGCCATCTCTCTCACAAATAGTGGGCCATAGAAAGCCTATTTTATTTTTTTTTGGGTTTTATAAATTCTCCCTGAAAAAAAGGGAGATTAATATTGGCCTCTGGGCTTGTGTGCCAGTCCTGAGCGTGCCATCTGTGCCAGCCCTGAGCGTGCCATCTCTCTCACAAATAGTGGGCCATAGAAAGCCTATTTAATTTTTTTTTTGGTTTTATAAATTCTCCCTGAAAAAAAGGGAGATTAATATTGGCCTCTGGGCTTGTGTGCCAGTTGTGAGCGTGCCATCTGTGCCAGTCCTGAGCGTGCCATCTCTCTCACAAATAGTGGGCCATAGAAAGCCTATTTAATTTTTTTTTTGGTTTTATAAATTTTCCCTGAAAAAAGGGAGATTAATATTGGCCTCTGGGCTTGTGTGCCAGTTGTGAGCGTGCCATCTGTGCCAGCCCTGAGCGTGCCATCTCTATCACAAATAGTGGGCCATAGAAAGCCTATTTAATTTTTTTTTTTGGTTTTATAAATTCTCCCTGAAAAAAAGGGAGATTAATATTGGCCTCTGGGGTTGTGTGCCAGTTGTGAGCGTGCCATCTGTGCCAGTCCTGAGCGTGCCATCTCTCTCACAAATAGTGGGCCATAGAAAGCCTATTTAATTTTTTTTTTTGTTTTATAAATTTTCCCTGAAAAAAGGGAGATTAATATTGGCCTCTGGGCTTGTGTGCCAGTTGTGAGCGTGCCATCTGTGCCAGTCCTGAGCGTGCCATCTCTCTCACAAATAGTGGGCCATAGAAAGCCTATTTAATTTTTTTTTTGGTTTTATAAATTTTCCCTGAAAAAAGGGAGATTAATATTGGCCTCTGGGCTTGTGTGCCAGTTGTGAGCGTGCCATCTGTGCCAGTCCTGAGCGTGCCATCTCTCTCACAAATAGTGGGCCATAGAAAGCCTATTTAAATATTTTTTTGGTTTTATAAATTCTCCCAGAAAAAAAGGGAGATTAATATTGGCCTCTGGGCTTCTGTGCCAGTCCTGAGCGTGCCATCTGTGCCAGTCCTGAGCGTCCCATCTCTCTCACAAATAGTGGGCCATAGAAAGCCTATTTTTTTTTTTTTTTGGGTTTTAGAAATTCTCCCTGAAAAAAAAAGGGAGAATAATATTGCCCTTTGGGCTTGTGTGCCAGTACTAAGCGTTCCATCTCTCTCTCTCTCTCAGTCAGTGGGCCATAGAACGCCTATTTTTGGTTTTATTTGTTTTCTAAATTCTCCCTGAAAAAATCATTTTATTTTATTTGGTTTCTAAATTCTTCCTGATAAAATCATATTTTTTTTATTATTTTTTTTTCTAAAGTCTCCCTGAAAAAAAAAAAAAAAAAAAAAAAAACAGTGGGAGATTAATATTGGCCTTTCTGCTTGTGTGCCAGTCTTGACTCCTGGGTGCGTCATCTCTCAGTCAGTGGGCCATAGAACGCCTATTTTTGTTTTTATTTGTTTTATAAATTCTCCCTGAAAAAATCATTTTATTTTATTTGGTTTCTAAATTCTTCCTGATAAAATCATATTTTTTTTATTATTTTTTTTTCTAAAGTCTCCCTGAAAAAAAAAAAAAAAAAACAAACAAAAAAAACAGTGGGAGATTAATATTGGCCTTTCTGCTTGTGTGCCAGTCTTGACTCCTGGGTGTGCCATCTCTCTCTCTCTCTCTCTCTCTCTCTCTCTCCAATTGTGGTCCATAGAAAGCCTATATTTTTTTTCCTTGATTTGGGTTCCAAAATCTACCAGAGAAAATAACTACATCAATCATTGGTAGAAAAATATTGGCCTCTGGGCTTGTGTGCCACTCCTGACTCCTGTGTGCGTCATCTCTCAGTCAGTGGGCCATAGAACGCCTATTTTTGTTTTTATTTGTTTTATAAATTCTCCCTGAAAAAATCATTTTATTTTATTTGGTTTCTAAATTCTTCCTGATAAAATCATATTTTTTTTATTATTTTTTTTCTAAAGTCTCCCTGAAAAAAAAAAAAAAAAAACAAACCCCCCAAAAAAATGGGAGATTAATATTGGCCTTTCTGCTTGTGTGCCAGTCTTGACTCCTGGGTGTGCCATCTCTCTCTCTCTCTCTCTCTCTCTCTCTCTCCCCAATTGTGGTCCATAGAAAGCCTATATTTTTTTTCCTTGATTTGGGTTCCAAAATCTACCAGAGAAAATAACTCCATCAATCATTGGTAGAAAAATATTGGCCTCTGGGCTTGTGTGCCACTCCTGATTCCTGTGTGCGTCATCTCTCACTCAGTGGCCCATAGAAAGCATATAGTTTGTTACATTTGTTTTCTAAATTCTCCCTGCAAAAATCTATTTTTTTTTTGGGGGGGGGTTTCTAAAGTGTTCCTGAAAAAAATAAAAATAAAAAAAAAATAATAGTGTGACATTAATATTAACATTTGTGCTTCAGTGACAGTCCTGCGTGTGGGGCATCTAATTTGCAGCCACCAAAAAAAGAGTGTGTAACATTGGGCCTGATTTTCGCTGTGGTCTCACCAACCTGTAAAGGGGTAGCTAAATCATACTGAAGTTATAGCTCACCGTGTAAGTTGTGTGACTGCAACAAATAACGTTAGTTTGGTTACGTTTTTAAAACAATGAGGAAGTCTAGTGGAAGAGGTCGTGGCCGGGGGCGTTCATTGTCAGCTGGTAATGAGGGTAGTGGTAGTGGTGGAGCATCAGGTGGTCGTGGGGAAAAAAATATTGCACCTAAGTCTGGAGCTGTGGAGCCAGGTTCGTCGTCCGACTACACAAGGCCTCGAACGCTCCCTTTTCTGGGATTAGGAAAACCGCTTTTAAAGCCGGAGCAGCAAGAGCAAGTTTTGGCTTATCTTGCTGACTCAGCCTCTAGCTCTTTTGCCTCCTCTCGTGAAACTGGTAAAAGTAAAAGCAGCGCGTCGTTAGTGGATGTTCACGGTCAGGGACAAGTCACTTCCTTGTCCTCTTCAGCAAAAACAACAACAGAGAAGAATGCAGCAGGCGACACAACGGGTTACTCCATGGAGCTCTTTACACATACCGTCCCTGGCTTAGAAAGTGAAGCAGTTAACAGTCCATGCCCATTACAAATTGAATCTGACATGGAGTGCACTGACGCACAGCCACAGCCAGACTACTATGCTGGTCCTTTGACTCAGACCACAACATTGCCCTCGCAGGGTGCTGATCAAGAATCAGACCCTGATGAGACTATGTTGCCCCATCACGAACGCTATACCACCGAACGACACGGTGACACAGACGAAGTTGCGCAGGAGGTACAAGAAGAGTTATTAGATGACCCAGTTCTTGACCCCGATTGGCAGCCATTGGGGGAACAGGGTGCAGGCGGCAGCAGTTCTGAAGCAGAGGAGGAGGAGGGGCCGCAGCAGGCATCAACATCGCCACAGGTTCCATCTGCCGGGCCCGTATCTTGCCCAAAACGCGTGGCAAAGCCAAAACCTGGTGGAGGACAGCGTGGCCATCCGGTTAAAGCTCAGTCTGCAATGCCTGAAAAGGTATCCGATGCTAGAAAGAGTGCAGTCTGGCATTTTTTTAAACAACATCCAATTGATCAGCGCAAAGTCATCTGTCAAAAATGTTCTACTTCCTTAAGCAGAGGTCAGAATCTGAAAAGTCTCAATACTAGTTGCATGCATAGACATTTAACCACCATGCATTTGAAAGCTTGGACTAACTACCAAACGTCCCTTAAGGTTGTTGCACCCTCGGCCAATGAAGCTAGTCATCAACGCAACATCCCTTCCGGCAGTGTAGGACCACCATTTAGCGCACCACCTGCTGTATCTGTGCAGGTATCTTTGCCAGGCCAAAGCAGTCAGGGTCAGGGAATCACCAGTTTCGTAGTAGGAAACACTGCATCTAGGGCACCGGCGGCAACAATACCATCTCCCACCGTCTCTCAGTCTGCCATGTCCACCGGCACCCCCGCTAGTTCCACGATCTCCAGCTCTCCAGTCCAGCTCACCCTACATGAGACTATGGTTAGAAAAAGGAAATACTTAGCCTCGCATCCGCGTACACAGGGTTTGAACGCCCACATAGCTAGACTAATCTCGTTAGAGATGATGCCCTACCGGTTAGTTGAAAGCGAAGCTTTCAAAGACCTGATGGACTACGCTGTACCACGCTACGAGCTACCCAGTCGACACTTTTTTTCCAGAAAAGCCATCCCAGCCCTCCACCAGCATGTTAAAGAGCGCATCGTCCATGCACTCAGGCAATCTGTGAGCACAAAGGTGCACCTGACAACAGATGCATGGACCAGTAGGCATGGCCAGGGACGTTACGTGTCCATCACGGCACACTGGGTAAATGTGGTGGATTCAGGGTCCACAGGGGACAGCAAGTTTGGGACAGTTCTGCCTAGCCCACGGTCTAGTAAACAGTTGTCTGTAGCCGTTCGCACCCCCTCCTCCTCCTCCTCCTCCTCGTCCTCCTGCAGAAGCAAGAGCTCGTCCACAGACCGCAGTCGCACAAACACTCCATCCGCACCTGCCACTGTTGCACACCAGGTCTCCCATTATGGGGCAGCTACTGGCATACGTCAGCAGGCTGTATTGGCTATGAAGTGTTTGGGCGACAATAGACACACCGCGGAAGTTCTGTCCGAGTTCTTGCAGCAAGAAACGCAGTCGTGGCTGGGCACTGTAGATCTTGAGGCAGGCAAGGTAGTGAGTGATAACGGAAGGAATTTCATGGCTGCCATCTCCCTTTCCCAACTGAAACACATTCCTTGCCTGGCTCACACCTTAAACCTGGTGGTGCAGTGCTTCCTGAAAAGTTATCCGGGGTTATCCGACCTGCTCCTCAAAGTGCGTGGACTTTGCGCACATATCCGCCGTTCGCCTGTACACTCCAGCCGTATGCAGACCTATCAGCGTTCTTTGAACCTTCCCCAGCATCGCCTAATCATAGACGTTGCAACAAGGTGGAACTCAACACTGCACATGCTTCAGAGACTGTGCGAACAGAGGCGGGCTGTTATGTTTTTGTGGGAGGATACACATACACGGGCAGGCAGTAGGATGGCAGACATGGAGTTGTCAGGTGTGCAGTGGTCGAAGATTCAAGACATGTGTCAAGTCCTTCAGTGTTTTGAGGAATGCACACGGCTGGTTAGTGCAGACAACGCCATAATAAGCATGAGCATCCCCCTAATGCGTCTGCTGATGCAAAGTTTGACGCACATAAAGGATCAGGCGTCTGCACCAGAGGAAGAGGAAAGCCTTGATGACAGTCAGCGATTGTCTGGTCAGGGCAGTGTACATGACGAGGTACCGGGCGAAGAGGAGGTGGAGGATGAGGAGGATGATGGGGATGAGTATATTTTTAATGAGGAAGCTTTCCCGGGGGCACGGGAAATTGGTGGCGTGGCAAGGCCGGGTTCTGGTTTTTTGAGGGACACAAGTGACGTAGATTTGCCTGCAACTGCCCCTCAACCAAGCACAACCGCAGATTTGACAACGGGAACTTTGGCCCACATGGCGGATTATGCCTTGCGTATCCTCAAAAGGGACACACGCATTACAAAAATGATGAACGATGACGATTACTGGTTGGCCTGCCTCCTTGATCCTCGCTATAAAGGCAAATTGCAAAATATTATGCCACATGAGAACTTGGAACTAATATTAGCAACAAAACAATCAACTCTTGTTGACCGTTTGCTTCTGGCATTCCCTGCACACAGCGCCCGTGATCGTTCTCACACGAGCTCCAGGGGCCAGCAGACCAGAGGTGTTAGAGGGGCAGAAATCAGAAGTGGCGTTGGCCAGAGGGGTTTTCTGACCAGGTTGTGGAGTGATTTTTCTATGACCGCAGACAGGACAGGTACTGCAGCATCAATTCAAAGTGACAGGAGACAACATTTGTCCAGTATGGTTACAAACTATTTTTCATCCCTTATCGACGTTCTCCCTCAACCGTCATTCCCATTTGATTACTGGGCATCCAAATTAGACACCTGGCCAGAATTGGCAGAATATGCATTGCAGGAGCTTGCTTGCCCGGCAGCTAGTGTCCTATCAGAAAGAGTATTCAGTGCTGCAGGTTCAATACTAACAGAAAAAAGGACTCGTCTGGCTACCCAAAATGTAGATGATCTAACCTTCATTAAAATGAACCACAACTGGATTTCAAAATCTTTTGCCCCACCCTGCCCGGCTGACACCTAGCTTTCCTATGAAAAGGTCTTGCCTGTGGACTATTCTGAATGACTTTTCCAATCTCGTAATTTTCTTCACCTGATTGTCCAGCATACGACATGTTTCCACCTCACGAAATGGCCAAACTCCCCACACGGGGCCGTGCTATCGCCACTTTGCGCTTGGACCCTTGAGAGTGCTGTTTGTCTGAAGAGGTGGGTGTGGCCGCTTTTGGTCGACGGCACTGCCACTGGGTCCCTCATAGTACAATAAAGTGTCTCTGGCGGTGGTGGTGCGCACCCAACGTCAGACACACCGTTGTAATATGAGGGGCCCTGTGCCTGTACCGCCGGCCACAAGACAGTTCCCCCCCCCAGCTCAAACAGTGCTCTACCACTAGCAAAATTATCTCTCACAGCTTCACCAATGTGTAGTCTAGGCGCTGACATCCTTCAATGCCTGCCACTGACAATACCATTGTTTTGACATTTTTGTTATGTTAGGCCTTCGAAGCCTGTCTGCGGTCCCTTCTTTCTACAACTACTACACTGACCAGGCCACTGCTGGCCGTGTTACCCTGGAACCAATTTAAAAGTGCCTACAGTCAGCCCAATTTTGTTATGTTAGGCCTTCGAAGACTGTCTGCCGTCACTCCTTCCACTAGACTTCCACTGACCATACACTGCTGCCCATGTACCCCTGGAACCAATTTAAAAGTGCCTACAGCCAGCCCAATTTTGTTATGTTAGGCCTTGGAAGCCTGTCTGCGGTCACTCCTTCCACTAGACTTCCACTGACCAGACCACTGCTGCCCGTGTACCCCTGGAACCAATTTAAAAGTGCCTACAGCCAGCCCAAGTTTGTTATGTTAGGCCTTCGAAGCCTGTCTGCGGTCACTCCTTCCACTAGACTTCCACAGACCAGACCACTGCTGCCCGTGTACCCCTGGAACCAATTTAAAAGTGCCTACAGCCAGCCCAAGTTTGTTATGTTAGGCCTTGGAAGCCTGTCTGCGGTCACTCCTTCCACTAGACTTCCACTGACCAGACCACTGCTGCCCGTGTACCCCTGGAACCAATTTAAAAGTGCCTACAGCCAGCCCAAGTTTGTTATGTTAGGCCTTCGAAGCCTGTCTGCGGTCACTCCTTCCACTAGACTTCCACAGACCAGACCACTGCTGCCCGTGTACCCCTGGAACCAATTTAAAAGTGCCTACAGCCAGCCCAAGTTTGTTATGTTAGGCCTTGGAAGCCTGTCTGCGGTCACTCCTTCCACTAGACTTCCACTGACCAGACCACTGCTGCCCGTGTACCCCTGGAACCAATTTAAAAGTGCCTACAGCCAGCCCAAGTTTGTTATGTTAGGCCTTCGAAGCCTGTCTGCGGTCACTCCTTCCACTAGACTTCCACAGACCAGACCACTGCTGCCCGTGTACCCCTGGAACCAATTTAAAAGTGCCTACAGCCAGCCCAAGTTTGTTATGTTAGGCCTTGGAAGCCTGTCTGCGGTCACTCCTTCCACTAGACTTCCACTGATCAGACCACTGCTGCCCGTGTACCCCTGGAACCAATTTAAAAGTGCCTACAGCCAGCCCAAGTTTGTTATGTTAGGCCTTCGAAGCCTGTCTGCGGTCACTCCTTCCACTAGACTTCCACAGACCAGACCACTGCTGCCCGTGTACCCCTGGAACCAATTTAAAAGTGCCTACAGCCAGCCCAAGTTTGTTATGTTAGGCCTTGGAAGCCTGTCTGCGGTCACTCCTTCCACTAGACTTCCACAGACCAGACCACTGCTGCCCGTGTACCCCTGGAACCAATTTAAAAGTGCCTACAGCCAGCCCAAGTTTGTTATGTTAGGCCTTGGAAGCCTGTCTGCGGTCACTCCTTCCACTAGACTTCCACTGACCAGACCACTGCTGCCCGTGTACCCCTGGAACCAATTTAAAAGTGCCTACAGCCAGCCCAAGTTTGTTATGTTAGGCCTTCGAAGCCTGTCTGCGGTCACTCCTTCCACTAGACTTCCACAGACCAGACCACTGCTGCCCGTGTACCCCTGGAACCAATTTAAAAGTGCCTACAGCCAGCCCAAGTTTGTTATGTTAGGCCTTGGAAGCCTGTCTGCGGTCACTCCTTCCACTAGACTTCCACAGACCAGACCACTGCTGCCCGTGTACCCCTGGAACCAATTTAAAAGTGCCTACAGCCAGCCCAAGTTTGTTATGTTAGGCCTTGGAAGCCTGTCTGCGGTCACTCCTTCCACTAGACTTCCACTGACCAGACCACTGCTGCCCGTGTACCCCTGGAACCAATTTAAAAGTGCCTACAGCCAGCCCAAGTTTGTTATGTTAGGCCTTCGAAGCCTGTCTGCGGTCACTCCTTCCACTAGACTTCCACAGACCAGACCACTGCTGCCCGTGTACCCCTGGAACCAATTTAAAAGTGCCTACAGCCAGCCCAAGTTTGTTATGTTAGGCCTTGGAAGCCTGTCTGCGGTCACTCCTTCCACTAGACTTCCACTGACCAGACCACTGCTGCCCGTGTACCCCTGGAACCAATTTAAAAGTGCCTACAGCCAGCCCAAGTTTGTTATGTTAGGCCTTCGAAGCCTGTCTGCGGTCACTCCTTCCACTAGACTTCCACAGACCAGACCACTGCTGCCCGTGTACCCCTGGAACCAATTTAAAAGTGCCTACAGCCAGCCCAAGTTTGTTATGTTAGGCCTTGGAAGCCTGTCTGCGGTCACTCCTTCCACTAGACTTCCACTGACCAGACCACTGCTGCCCGTGTACCCCTGGAACCAATTTAAAAGTGCCTACAGCCAGCCCAAGTTTGTTATGTTAGGCCTTCGAAGCCTGTCTGCGGTCACTCCTTCCACTAGACTTCCACAGACCAGACCACTGCTGCCCGTGTACCCCTGGAACCAATTTAAAAGTGCCTACAGCCAGCCCAAGTTTGTTATGTTAGGCCTTGGAAGCCTGTCTGCGGTCACTCCTTCCACTAGACTTCCACTGACCAGACCACTGCTGCCCGTGTACCCCTGGAACCAATTTAAAAGTGCCTACAGCCAGCCCAAGTTTGTTATGTTAGGCCTTGGAAGCCTGTCTGCGGTCACTCCTTCCACTAGACTTCCACAGACCAGACCACTGCTGCCCGTGTACCCCTGGAACCAATTTAAAAGTGCCTACAGCCAGCCCAAGTTTGTTATGTTAGGCCTTGGAAGCCTGTCTGCGGTCACTCCTTCCACTAGACTTCCACTGACCAGACCACTGCTGCCCGTGTACCCCTGGAACCAATTTAAAAGTGCCTACAGCCAGCCCAAGTTTGTTATGTTAGGCCTTCGAAGCCTGTCTGCGGTCACTCCTTCCACTAGACTTCCACTGACCATACACTGCTGCCCATGTACCCCTGGAACAAATTTAAAAGTGCCTACAGCCAGCCCAAGTTTGTTATGTTAGGCCTTCGAAGCCTGTCTGCGTCCCGTTCTTTCAACTACAACTACACTGACCAGGCCACTGATGGCCGTGTTCCCCTGGAACCAATTTTAACTTGCCTACAGCCAGCCCTATGTTATTATGTTAGGCCTTCGAAGCCTGTCTGCGTCCCGTTCTTTCAACTACAACTACACTGACCAGGCCACTGATGGCCGTGTTCCCCTGGAACCAATTTTAACTTGCCTACAGCCAGCCCAATGTTAGGCCTTTGATGCCTGTCTGCCGTCACTCCTTCCACTAGGCCTCCACTGACCTGTCTATTGCTGCCCGTGTACCCCTTGAACCAACCTAATAAAATATTTAAAAAATTAATTTGATTATAAAAAATAAGATCGTGTTGAGATCTCAAATGCAGACATTTTAACAATCAAAACAAACACACAACAAATATCTGGAACTGTACTACAAAGGTCCAACAGCTACAATTTCTTTCTCCTGCAAGAAGTTAACTGAAAGTTTTTTGGAGTTGTTAACACAGATATGGCATCCACCGAGTGTTGTCCTGTCGCGTCTCCTTTAAATTATTTCCAATAAGATGTTAAACTATTAATTTAATAAAATCAATAACTAAAAAAATAATTGAGTAAGTCAAAAGCACATTGCAAATAAACATTAATTACAAATCAAGAAGCATGGCGCGTCCGAGGGTGAGTAGATACCGAATAAGAATATAATCACCCTCGGACGCGCAATGCTTATTTACAACAGCCTTCCTTCCTAAGAATCAGCCCTTTCGTGGTGTAGAGAGAGGTTGTGTTACACTCCAAGGTGTTCCCCAGGTTGCCTTTCCTGAGCTTCGATCTTCCGGCTCTCGTTTAGTAGCTGTTGGAAACTACGCTGCATTAGGCCTACTAATTGTGTATGGGTGAAACAGTGGCGCATCTGCGGTCCCTCCTTCCACTAGGCCTCCACTGACCTGTCTACTGCGGCCCGTGTACCCCTTGAACCAACCTAATAAAATATTTAAAAAATTAATTTGATTATAAAAAATAAGATCGTGTTGAGATCTCAAATGCAGACATTTTAACAATCAAAACAAACACACAACAAATATCTGGAACTGTACTACAAAGGTCCAACAGCTACAATTTCTTTCTCCTGCAAGAAGTTAACTGAAAGTTTTTTGGAGTTGTTAACACAGATATGGCATCCACCGAGTGTTGTCCTGTCGCGTCTCCTTTAAATTATTTCCAATAAGATGTTAAACTATTAATTTACTAAAATCAATAACTAAAAAAATAATTGAGTAAGTCAAAAGCACATTGCAAATAAACATTAATTACAAATCAAGAAGCATGGCGCGTCCGAGGGTGAGTAGATACCGAATAAGAATATAATCACCCTCGGACGCGCAATGCTTATTTACAACAGCCTTCCTTCCTAAGAATCAGCCCTTTCGTGGTGTAGAGAGAGGTTGTGTTACACTCCAAGGTGTTCCCCAGGTTGCCTTTCCTGAGCTTCGATCTTCCGGCTCTCGTTTAGTAGCTGTTGGAAACTACGCTGCATTAGGCCTACTAATTGTGTATGGGTGAAACAGTGGCGCATCTGCGGTCCCTCCTTCCACTAGGCCTCCACTGACCTGTCTACTGCGGCCCGTGTACCCCTTGAACCAACCTAATAAAATATTTAAAAAATTAATTTGATTATAAAAAATAAAATCGTGTTGAGATCTCAAATGCAGACATTTTAACAATCAAAACAAACACACAACAAATATCTGGAACTGTACTACAAAGGTCCAACAGCTACAATTTCTTTCTCCTGCAAGAAGTTAACTGAAAGTTTTTTGGAGTTGTTAACACAGATATGGCATCCACCGAGTGTTGTCCTGTCGCGTCTCCTTTAAATTATTTCCAATAAGATGTTAAACTATTAATTTAATAAAATCAATAACTAAAAAAATAATTGAGTAAGTCAAAAGCACATTGCAAATAAACATTAATTACAAATCAAGAAGCATGGCGCGTCCGAGGGTGAGTAGATACCGAATAAGAATATAATCACCCTCGGACGCGCAATGCTTATTTACAACAGCCTTCCTTCCTAAGAATCAGCCCTTTCGTGGTGTAGAGAGAGGTTGTGTTACACTCCAAGGTGTTCCCCAGGTTGCCTTTCCTGAGCTTCGATCTTCCGGCTCTCGTTTAGTAGCTGTTGGAAACTACGCTGCATTAGGCCTACTAATTGTGTATGGGTGAAACAGTGGCGCATCTGCGGTCCCTCCTTCCACTAGGCCTCCACTGACCTGTCTACTGCGGCCCGTGTACCCCTTGAACCAACCTAATAAAATATTTAAAAAATTAATTTGATTATAAAAAAATAAGATCGTGTTGAGATCTCAAATGCAGACATTTTAACAATCAAAACAAACACACAACAAATATCTGGAACTGTACTACAAAGGTCCAACAGCTACAATTTCTTTCTCCTGCAAGAAGTTAACTGAAAGTTTTTTGGAGTTGTTAACACAGATATGGCATCCACCGAGTGTTGTCCTGTCGCGTCTCCTTTAAATTATTTCCAATAAGATGTTAAACTATTAATTTAATAAAATCAATAACTAAAAAAATAATTGAGTAAGTCAAAAGCACATTGCAAATAAACATTAATTACAAATCAAGAAGCATGGCGCGTCCGAGGGTGAGTAGATACCGAATAAGAATATAATCACCCTCGGACGCGCAATGCTTATTTACAACAGCCTTCCTTCCTAAGAATCAGCCCTTTCGTGGTGTAGAGAGAGGTTGTGTTACACTCCAAGGTGTTCCCCGGGTTGCCTTTCATGAGCTTCGATCTTCCGGCTCTCGTTTAGTAGTTGGTGGAAACTACGCTGCATTAGGCCTACAAATTTGGTATGGGGTGTAGAGACAGGTTGTGTTACACTCCAAGGTTTTCACCAGGTTGCCTTTCCTGAGCTTCGATCTTCATGCTCTCGTTTAGTAGTTGTAGAAAAGTACGCTGCATTAGGCCTACAAAATGGGTATGGGGTGGAGAGAGATGGTGTGTTACACTCCAAGGTGTTCCCCAGGTTGCCTTTCCTGAGCTTCGATCTTCATGCTCTCGTTTAGTAGGTGTCGGAAAGTAGGCTGCATTAGGCCTAAAAAATGGGGAATGGGGTGGAGAGAGATGGTGTGTTACACTCCAAGGTGTTCCCCAGGTTTCCTTGCCATTGCTTCGGTCTTCCGACTCTCGTTTAGTAGTTGTAGAAAAGTACACTGCATTAGGCCTAAAAAATGGGTATGGGGTGGAGAGAGATGGTGTGTTACACTCCAAGGTGTTCCCCAGGTTGCCTTTCCTGAGCTTCGATCTTCATGCTCTCGTTTAGTAGGTGTCGGAAAGTAGGCTGCATTAGGCCTACAAATTGGGTATGGGGTGGAGAGAGATGGTGTGTTACACTCCAAGGTGTTCCCCAGGTTGCCTTTCCTGAGCTTCGATCTTCATGCTCTCGTTTAGTAGGTGTCGGAAAGTAGGCTGCATTAGGCCTACAAATTGGGTATGGGGTGGAGAGAGATGGTGTGTTACACTCCAAGGTGTTCCCCAGGTTGCCTTTCCTGAGCTTCGATCTTCATGCTCTCGTTTAGTAGGTGTCGGAAAGTAGGCTGCATTAGGCCTACAAATTGGGTATGGGGTGGAGAGAGATGGTGTGTTACACTCCAAGGTGTTCCCCAGGTTTCCTTGCCATTGCTTCGGTCTTCCGACTCTCGTTTAGTAGTTGTAGAAAAGTACGCTGCATTAGGCCTACAAAATGGGTATGGGGTGGAGAGAGATGGTGTGTTACACTCCAAGGTGTTCCCCAGGTTGCCTTTCCTGAGCTTCGATCTTCATGCTCTCGTTTAGTAGGTGTCGGAAAGTAGGCTGCATTAGGCCTAAAAAATGGGGAATGGGGTGGAGAGAGATGGTGTGTTACACTCCAAGGTGTTCCCCAGGTTTCCTTGCCATTGCTTCGGTCTTCCGACTCTCGTTTAGTAGTTGTAGAAAAGTACACTGCATTAGGCCTAAAAAATGGGTATGGGGTGGAGAGAGATGGTGTGTTACACTCCAAGGTGTTCCCCAGGTTGCCTTTCCTGAACTTCGATCTTCATGCTCTCGTTTAGTAGGTGTCGGAAAGTAGGCTGCATTAGGCCTACAAATTGGGTATGGGGTGGAGAGAGATGGTGTGTTACACTCCAAGGTGTTCCCCAGGTTTCCTTGCCATTGCTTCGGTCTTCCGACTCTCGTTTAGTAGTTGTAGAAAAGTACACAGCATTAGGCCTACAAAATGGGTATGGGGTGGAGAGAGATGGTGTGTTACACTCCAAGGTGTTCCCCAGGTTGCCTTTCCTGAGCTTCTATCTTCAGGCTCTCATTAAATTGTGGTTAAATGGAACAACTGCATTTGGCGTACTAGTTGGTTTGGGGCCTACTATCGGTGTCTGCCACTCCTTGCTGTTCTCCTGGTTTCCTGTCCTGAAATTCCATTTTCAGCCTCTCGTTAAGTAGTTGTTAATGTTAGACTGCATTTGGCCTACTAGTTGGGTTGGGGCCTACTATCGGTGTCTGCCACTCCTTGCTGTTCTCCTCCACTGAACAAAGCCGTGCCGCCTGTTTACTACGGTTGCCAATTTTGAACTGCATTTCGACTACTTACTGATTTGGCCCTACTCTCTGTGTCAGCCTCTCATTCCAGTTGTCCTCCACTGCAATGCCCCCTGGTTATTCCTGTGTTACCAATTTTGAACTGCATTTAGCCCACTTTCTTCTTTGGGCCTATATCTGTGTTTCCACTTCATCGTGCCCATTGCCCAGCCAGTGATAGATGAGTCTGCTGGTACATTGACCCATAACGCAACATTCCCCGTGCACGCTACACAACAACATTGTGACCCTGCTGAAAGTCAGGTTGCTCTTCCCGCATACCATACCACCTTACACGGGGACAAAGAGGAAGGTGCAGATGAAAGTGCAGGTTCCTTCATCAGGTGGGGGGAGGAATACTAGTTGGCGACGTCACTGGCACAGGGCCTCTCATAGTACGCAAAAGTGTTGCTGCCGGTGGGAGGCGCCCCCGCCGTGCAAACACACCGCTGTACTTTGAGGGGCCCTGTGCCAGTGCCAATGCCAACGAGTGGGCCCCCCCTGCTTGCTCAGGTTCACAGCACTTGCAAAGTTGAAATACTTACCTCTCCCTGCTCCACTGCCGTGACGTGGTCCAGATTTCCTGGGCCCACTAATTACTTGAACCAGCCCTACCCCCCACAACTTTAGCCAAATGACCCCCAATTTCAAATGCCTTCCAATTATTATAAGGTAAATTACGCTTGACAAGCTTCATTAAGAAGAATGGATGGTTTTGACATTAAAATGGGTACTCTAGGTGTTTTCCTGGCCCCCACTCACTGCCGACTATGCTGCCCCATTGACTTGCATTGGGTTTCGTGTTTCGGTCGATCCCGACTTTACGTCATAATCGGCCGATTTCACTCGACCCGACTTTGGACATAGTCGGGTTTCGCAAAACCCGGCTCGACTCTAAAAAGGTCAAGGTCGCTCAACTCTAATCACCACCAAACTACGGGGCCTCTCAGTGTGTGACAACATGTTTCCTTTCTGCAAAGTTGACCATTTTTATCTATGTTAGTCTGAAAGCTACAAACTGACTTAATTACAAATTAGGGGTCAAATTAATAATGAAAATTTACATGAGCATTAACAAAAGTTCTACTTTATCATCAAATGTTATATTTAAAAAAAAATGTTGCTTACCTTATTGGCTTTTCTTTCATTTAAACCATTCGATATATATTTCTTGGGAGAATAATCCTTTTTTGGGGACTTTTTATGCTTAAGTTCTAAATTGTCATGATTTTTACTTGGAGATACCAAAAGAGCACCACCTAAAAAGAATGATATTTTATAAAAATAAGTTAATTAATAAATGAAGCATGGGTATTACAGTAACAAAGTATTCAAAACGGGAAACCATTCAGTCATTCTGAAAAAAAACTGATGAATTCATCTTGCTCACGACAAGACAGATTGCCAGCTCACTGAGAGATCAGATTACAGCTGCTTACTGAAGTCTATGGAGAAAGGGTGGAAAAGCAGATGGAAAGTGAGGGCAGAGAGACAGGGCTGCAGCTTTCTAGTAGGTGTAGCTCAGAGACAACTTAAAAAAATAGTAATACAGCATTGTTCATTTTGCTTAAAAGCGCCATTAAGCACAGTTCATGCGCCATATAAAATTGGTGCTGAAAAGATAGCGGGGTGGTCCTCAAGTGGTTAACATACAGAGAGCGAAAGCATTCAACTAATAATATCGTTTATTAGAAAATATATTCACTGAACAAAATGTAAGAAATAATACTTGTCATAAACTAAATCTATCCTATTTGATTTTTGCTGTTCTCTCCCCCTCCTTTGGACAAATCAGACATTAAGCAGGAAGTCAGAGTTACGGCTGGCCGCTCACTTCCTCCTGAAGCCAGCTGCAAAACAATGTGACCCGTGTCCCGGGAGAGTGAGTGCTGAAATTGTCGGAACGGCACCAACACTGGAGGCGAATACACCGTGTTATTTTACTGGGAAAAAACATGCTGGATGAGACGGGGTTGTCTGAGTAGTACTAAACCAAGTGCTTTGAATATTTTTTCAGTGCCATATTGTCTCTTTACTAGATGTCTTTTAAATAATATGACTTTTTTGATGAATCAAAGATAAACCATATATTTTTATTGGGCATATGCTTCTGTGATTTTTTTTTAATATTTGGGAAAGCACCTGTATTATTCTGGCCTTATATAAAAATTCAAAGAATATGAATTTTTGGGGATCACCGGGCGTTTTAGTAGGTCTTGAAAAACAGCAGTGTATGACTAAAGCTGTTTAGGTCCAATATCTACAATTCTCCATAATAAAAAGAAAACCTTTGAGGTGTAGTAGCAATGAATGCTGTAGCAATCTTGAGTAACAAGTTACCTGTCGCTGGAGTAGTCAGGTCATGATGAGTCCTCTGTACTTGTCCGTATGTTTTTAGTTTTGGGGTAGGAAGCCTTCCCTCAACCACTGACGCTGAAAAGATGTCAGATTGCTCCTCCGAAGGACTAGATTTAGCATCAAAAGTTCTTTGAAAAAATGGAGTAAATTATAAAAGGAACATGACCAAAAATACGGTATGTAAATTTTATGTTTACCTGTTGATATTTACATCACAAATCATGATTTCTACACACAATAAACAGAATTCCAATTTACAATGGGTATAATGTTTACCTTTTCTGGAAAACAAAAATAGTTGTTGATGGCCTGTACTACTAAATTAACTTAGGCTACGTTCACACTAGCGTTCGGCTAGTGTGCGTCGCGCTAGCGTTGGGCGACGCAGCGGCGACGCACGCGTCATGCGCCCCTATGTTTAACATGGGGGACGCATGCGTTTTTACTTGTTGCGTTTTCCGACACGTGCGTCTTTTTTTACGCTAGCGTCGGACCAAGAAAACGCAACAAGTTGCATTTTTCTTGCGTCCGATTTTCGTCAAAAAACGACGCACGCGTCGAAAAACGCAGCATTTTTCGGTGCGTTGTGCGTCGCGTCGCCGACGCAGCGGCGCACAACGCTAGTGTGAACGTAGCCTAAATTATACAAATGTTACCCTCTAAAATCAAACAGATCAGGTACAATGCCTTGTATGTAGGGTTATAGCACCCTGAAAGTATCAGATTTGCTAGTACTAGCACACCATGTGAGCAGGGTGCCACTAGCTCCCTACTGTTCAGCACATTTTCTGCACCATGCTGATGTATCAGGAGAAAACAATGTCAAGTTTAAAAAAAACTGCAGAAAATTAGTGACTTTTTAAATGATTATGATGCTCTGTAAGTTGTTCTGGAAACTTAAATTTATCCCAGGGAAAGTTGTGCAGAAGCTTTATAAGCCAGGCTCTTTATCGTAATAAATCTAGTTTATAACTGAACCCCTTAGAGCAAAATGACATATATGTACATCAGAACTGGGGTCACCGTATGGGTGGAGCGCTCAGGAGCTCAGCCCTCTCCACATATGGTAGCTTTCAGGTATGTTACATAGCCAGCATATGTTTTTAATAGCAGCAGCTGGAGCTGAGCTCCGATCTCTGCTGTTAACCATTTAGATGCTGCTGTCCAGGTTTGACAACATTTAAACTAAGCAGTTTCCGAGAGTGTGCGAATGCGCATTAGCTCCCACTGGCCCCCTTAACCCAATAGCAAGGGGACCCCTTTAGAATTGTGGCTTTTTGGTCACTCACTACATCTCACTAAAAAAATGCAATAAAAATCTATCAAGATTTAGCATGCAACCCAAATTGATATCAATAAACCATTTGCCGTGCAAAAAACAAACCCTCTTTCAGTTTCATCAACAGAAAATAAAAACATTAAGAGTCTTGGAAAATGGCGATACAATATCTACTATATAATTGTCTAAGGGTAATGCCCACGACCATTGCCATGACCAATCAGCGACGGGCATAGTCCGGCGGCAACATGGCCGCTCCCTCCTCCCCGCAGTCAGTGCCCGCTCCATACTCCCATCCAGTCAGCGCTCACACAGGGATAATGGTAGCGCTAACGGACCGCGTTATGCCGCGGTGTAACGCACTCCATTAACGCTGCTATTAACCCTGTGTGACCAACTTTTTACTATTGATGCGGCCTATGCAGCATCAATAGTAAAAAGATCTAATGTTAAAAATAATTTAAAAAATAAAAAATCGTTATATGCTCACCGTCCGTCGGCCCCCAGATCAGGAACAGGCCTTTCCCGCTCCTCGCGACGCCCCAGTAACCGCTCCATGCATTGTGATCTCGCGAGATGATGACGTATCGGTCTCGCGAGACCGCTACATCATCATCTCGCGAGACCGCAATGCACTCTGGAGACCGGAGCCCGCGAGGAGCGTCGGTAAACGCTTCCTGGATCGGGGGGCCACCGGAAGGTGAGTATATAACTATTTTTTATTTTAATTCTTTTTTTTAACAGGGATATGATGCCCACATTGCTATATACTGCGTGGGCTGTGCAATATACCAGGGGTGTCAAACTGCATTCCTCGAGGGCTGCAAACAGGTCATGTTTTCAGGATTTCCTTGTACTGCACAGGTGATAATTTAATCACCAACTCATTATTTGTGTAGGTGATTAAATTATCACATGTGCAGTACAAGGAAATCCTGAAAACATGACCTGTTTGCAGCCCTCGAGGAATGCAGTTTGACACCCCTGCAATATACTACGTGCGCTGTGTAATATACTACGTGGGCTGGGCAATATACTACGTGGGCTGTGCAATGTAATACGCGGGCTGTGCAATGTAATACGCGGGCTGTGCAATATACTACGCGGGCTGTGCAATATACTACGTGGGCTGTGCAATATACTACACGTGCTGGGCAATATACTACGTGGGCTGTGCAATATATTTCACGGGCTGTGCAATGTACTACTTGGGCTGTGCAATAAATTACGTGGGCTGTGCAATGTACTACTTGGGCTGTGCAATATACTACGTGGGCTGTGCTATACACTACGTGGCCTGTGTTATACACTACGTGGGCTGTGTTATACACTACGTGGCCTGTGTTATATACTGTGTGCGTGGGCTGTTATATACTACGTGAGCTGTGTTATATGCTACGTGGGCTGTTATACACTCCGTGGGCTGTGCTCTATACTATGTGGCTGTGCTATATACTCCGTGGGCTGTGTTATATACTACGTGGCTGTGCTATATACTACGTGGCTCTGCTATATATTCCGTGGGCTGTGCTATATACTCCGTGGGCTATGCTATATACTACGCGGCTGTGCAATATACTACGTGGCGCTGCTATATACTACGTGGCTCTGCTATATACTATGTGGCTGTGCTATTTACTACGTGGGCTGTTATATACTACGTGGCTGTGCTATATACTATGTGGCCGGCCGTGAACAATCAGCGACAGGCGCAGTACGGCCGCGAATTGGCGCGGGAGTTGAACCACGCTTCGCTAATTGGTCGCAATCCTGTGTATCGGCCAAATCCTGTGTATTCAATGTATTATTCTAAAATCTTCATAAATAAACTACATACATATTCTAGAATACCCGATGTGTTAGAATCGGGCTACCATCTAGTATATTATATACAGTATATATATATATATATATATATATATATATATATATATATATATATATTTTTTTTTTTTTTTTTTTTTTTTTTACAAATCTCTAAAAAAAAATTGGCATCGCTATAAAAAAAAAAAATCTATGCAAGTTGAATATCGCTGTTATCATAATGGCCTGGATAATCATGTTTCCAAGTAGTTTTACCATACAATGAACATTATAAAATAAGGCAAGAAATAAACAAAACACAATGACAGAACTCCATATTTTGGTATTGGATTTTTTTCCAATTTTTCAGTCCACTGTATGGTAAAATGGATGGCATCATTGAACATGACAACTCGTTCTACAAAAAAAAAAACTCATATGGCTATGTTGACAGAAAAATAAAAAGAGTTATGGCCCTTGGCCGGGAGATCTGCCGCCCGGCACCCGGCAACAATAGGAAAATTTTCCTATTGGTTCATTTTGATCACTGTGATAGACACTATCACAGTGATCAAAATAAAAAAAAAAAGTAAATAAAACCCCCTTTTATCACCCCATCAGATAGGGAAAAATAATGAAATAAAAAAAAATTATTTCCATTAGAGTTAGAGTTGGGCTAAAGTTAGGGTTAGGGCTTGGGTTAGGATTGTGTTTAGGGTTGGGATTAGGCTTAGTGGTGTGTTGGGGTTAGAGTTGTGGTTAGGACTGGGATTAGGGTTGTGGTTAGGGTTGGGATTAGGGTTAGGGGTGTGTTGGGGATAAGGTTGGAGTTAGAATTGGGGGGTTTCCACTGTTTAGGTACATCAGGGGGTCTCCAAATGCGACATGAAGGCATCATTGATTCCAGCCAATTTTGCATTCAAAAAGTCAAATGGTGCTCCCTCCTTCTGAGCCCTGCCGTGCACCCAAACAGTGGCTTTGTCCCCCACATATGGGGTATCGGCGTACTCTGGAGAAATTGCACAACAAATTTTGTGGTCCGTTTTCTCCTGATACCCTTGTGAAAATAAAAAAAAACATAGTTCCAAAGTAAATTTTTTGTGAAAAAAGTAAAATGTTAATTTTTTCCTTCCACGTTGCTTTAGTTCTCGTGAAGCACCTAAAGGGTTAATAAACTTCTTGAATGTTGTTTTGCGCACCTTGAGGGTGCAGTTTTTAGAATGGTGTCACTTTTGGGTATTTTCTGTTATAATGACCCCCCAAAGTCACTTCAAATGTGAGGTGGTCCCTAAAAAAATGGTTTTGTAAATTTTGTTGGAAAAATGAGAAATCACTAGTCAACTTTTCACCCTTATAACTTCCTAACAAAAAAGAAATTGTGCTGATGTAAAGTAGACATGTGGGAAATGTTATTCATTAAGTATTTTGTGTGACATAACGCTATGATTTAAGGGCATAAAAATTCAAAGTTTGAAAATTGCTAAATTGTCCCCATATTTCCGTTTTTTTCATAATTAAACGCAAGTCATATCAAAGAAATTTTACCACTAACATGAAGTACAATATGTCATGAAAAAACAAACTCACAATCACTGGGATCCATTGAAGCGTTCCAGATTTATAACCACATAAAGTGGTGAGAATCGTAAAAATTGGCCTGGTCATTAAGGGGACAATGGAGGATGCCAAATAAAATGGGATTACAGATAAACAAATAACATAAATTACATTTTTCATCAAAGAAGAAGTGAAGACCGTAGCTTTTTATAGAATTAGGATTTGAAAGGAAGATAGTGTAAAGTTCTTCATATTCCTCTTTCTACTCATTATTTAGCAAACAGCTACAGAAAAAAAAGAAGTAAGAAGATCTCACTCATCTTAAAGACATTCCTAACATCTAGAGACCTGAAAATAAGAAAAAACTCTGACATAAAAGTAACGTATCGTGGTCAGGGCAGTAGTTCCTCTACGTATCATGGAGAATACTGAGCTCACTTCTTCTTGCCAACCAAAGAAACCTTGGAACTCAGAGAAAAACTCCAGATTCCCTATGACAGTAGAAGAGGGTTTGTGGCTAGAAGACCTGTTCCGCTACGTGTTATGGTGAATGCTGAGCTCACAGCTTCCTGCTGAGTCACCTCTCCGCTCTACTCCCAAGAACACTGTCATATAAGCTGTGCATAGTAACATCGATACTGGCAGATTAACGGTTACAACTAAGGTTACTAATGGAAATTGTGACAATGCAGCATGCCCTTTGCTTTTTTGCAACTTTGTCCCAGTAGAGGAAAATCAATTGCTTCATTGCACTTCAGTTACAAGTGGATATAATTAAATCATAAGGCAGGGAATTATATCAAATGTATAGAACACTAATAATTGCGTGCAATAATGAAAAAGCAGACTTAAGCATACTAAGTTAAGCAACTTTCCAAATAGTAAGTGCTATATGAGTGATCTGCAACTGAATGTAATGCATCCATGAGGGCTCCTGCTCCCTTCTGACCACTCTCTATGCTGAGGATGTGGTACACAGATCTCCACAGTATGGAGATAGGGAAGAGAAAACAGGCTGTAGAAAAGGAGGAAAACACATACAGAGGAAATAAGTAGAGATGGGTGAACCCGAACAGTAAAGTTCGGGTTCTGTACCAAACACCTACTATTCGGGCATGGACCCCGAACACAAACTTCACCATAAAGTCCGTGTTACTGTTCAGGTTCGGCACCCCGAACACCAAGTGTTTTTCGTGCTGTCATCTGCATGACAGTGCGAGAAACATCGGCGGCTCTGATCGGCCGTAAGATTAATACCACCGGTCAGGAGCGCTGCGGTTCTCACGTTGTCAGATGGCAAAGCGAGCCCGCAGCTGTCTCCAGAGGTAAAAAGTTTACCTCCAGTCACTGGTGTCAGCTGATGAGACTACTTCCATCAGCCTACACCTGCTGCCGCCAATAGCAGAAAGAGCAGGTGGCAGCTGATGCTAGTATTCATCAGCCGACACTGCGCACTAAATACATTTTTTTTTTTTTTTAAATGGCGTGGGTTCCCCTGTATTTTTGATAACCAGCAAGGCAAAACTAACAGCTGTGTACTGCAAACCTCAGTTGTCAGCTTTAGCAAGGCTGGTTGACAAGAATAGAGGTGTCCTCACGCCGTTTGTTTACATTATTTAATTAATTGTGCTGTGCTAGCGGTGATGTCACCAAGGTCATCGCAGTTCAGGGGCCCGGATGCGAACCCAGTCTCAGTAACCTGCGGTAACCTTGATGATATCACCACTATTCACTGAGGCTGAGTTCGCAGCAGCTCATTCCTCAGTGGTTTTCAGCCTGGATGTTCACATCTTGGCACTATCCAGGTTAAAAACGGTTTACTCCAGACATGGATTACGGCATGGGGCAGAACAACGGACAGGTGAGGGATATGGTTGCTTTTTATTTTTGTTTTTTTTCTAGGAGACCATGGCTTCAGTGGAATGGGCGTTAGGTGAGTATAACTGTGTTTGTTATTTTTAAATAAAAAAAGGAAAAGTGTGTTTTTTTTATTTCAAATAAAATGCTTTATTCTGGCTATGTGTTTATTTGCAATACAACTATAGGATAAGTAGTGGATAGGCGTCTTATAGATGCCTCTCCATTACTAAACCATCAGCTTGATGTCGCCGGACAATAGAAAGGTGACATCAATCAACCCCACAAATATGAACCCCACTTTCCACCACCACAGGGCATGTGGCAAGAGCCGTAAAGTGCCAAAATTGGCAAATCTAGTAGATGAGCCTTTTCTGGGTGGCTTCGAGCTACTATTTTTAGGCTAAGGGGGTCAATATCCATGGCCCCTTACCAGCCTGAGAATACCAGCCCCCAGCTGCTTTAGCCATGCTGTTTTTTTAAATTATTTAAATAATTAAAAATAAAGGTGAGGGGACCCTTCTATTCTTGATAGCGAAAATTTCTAAATCTGAAAATTGAGGGTTGCAGCCTACAGCTGTCAGTTTTGCCTAGCTGGTTGTTAAAAATACAGGGGAATCTATACTGGGTTTTTAAAACATTATTTAGAGCGCAGGCACCGACTGATGAATACTCCCATCAGCCACAGCCTGCTCTCGTTAGTGGCAGCAGGTGTAGGCTGATGGGAGTAGCAGTCCCAATATACGATGCCAGTGATCGGAGGGAAACTTTTTACCTCCGCTAATAGCTGCGGACTCACGCTGTAATTTGAAAGCTTGGGAACCTTGGCTCTATGACCGGCGGTAATGATTTTATTGCTGATCAAATGCAGTGCTTTCCACGCTGTCATGCACATGACAGCGTGTCAAATACTAGATGCTCACGCTCCCCATTCAAGTGAATGGGGTCCGGGTTTGAGTACTGTTCTGGCACCCAAACCAAACTTTTTTTTATCTGTTCAGCTGAACCCGCCAGACCCGAACAGCCATGGTTTCGCCTATCACTAGAAATAGGTGCATGATAAAAGCTGTGCTGATATATAAACTAGGAAAGATAGCAGCATCCTGGATACACAGCATGGCAGATGAATGTAGTTTCATAGGCATGAAACTGCATATGTCAACCTAATATACGAGGCCTTTTTTAAGCCTGATGATAAAACTAATAAATACCCACTTCTTCATGCTTCTTTCTCCACTGTTGTTTTCTAAGTCTTGTTTTGTTATCTTATCGTCTTCATGGTCTTCCTCTTCTTCCATTTCATCATCTAATGCGTCAATTTGCAAAGGTTCTATATTTTCGGTTGGTGCTGCATTATCATATTCATCCCAAACCAATTTCCTTCTAACTGGCAGTGTGGAAGCATCTGATCCCCCCAGATTCCCAGTATTAGATGGCATTTTCACTTTGGTAGGTGATTGTTGTAATTTTTCTTTCTTCGAAGATGTTTGCAATCTGTACAACCGATGCAAAAAAAAAAATAAATAAATAAGAGTATAGTTATATGATGTATGATGACTATTTATAGAAGGCCAACATATGGTTGGTCATGGATCCTAAAAAAAATATTTTAGTGTAAAAAATTAACCCTAATTCACTGTTTTATTGATAGGGTTGTAACTGTTGGGGCTCCCAAGGATCATTAAAAAGGGAGATTTTAGTCCTCCAACACAAACACAGAAGGAATTAAAGAAGTTGTTCACACTTGGACAACTTGTTCTCATACCCCTCACTTGGCTCTGATAAAATAATAAAGCCTATACTCCCCTCCCGTGCCGATGCTGTTCCTGCGGTGTCAGCACTCCTCTCCCCGGAGCTCTAGTCCAGTGTTGTGACACGTGACCCCGGCGCCCAATCAGCGCTGCCGTCACTATCCTTGCCTTCGGACAAATCGAACATGAAAAGGAAGTGAGAGATCAACTGCAGCTCAAATTTCATCTTCATGTTCGATTTATTGAAGGGCGCCAATTCGGCGCTGGGGTCACATGTCACCACACCTCATGAAAGCCCCAGGGAGAGCGAGTGCCGACAGCGTGAGAATGGCGCCATCACGAGAGGTAAGCATAAGCTTTATTTTTTCATCAAGAAGGGGTTGTCCTAGTAGTGGACAGCCCATGGACAACATTGTGTATTGGTAATAACACTTTGAAGGGTAACTGTGCTTTCAAGTAACTTTTCAGAATAAGCTGTTCTGTGTGTATATGATGGAATAGCACCATTTCTGGCTTTTATTTAACTTATACCTTTCATTCTCACCAGCTCAAACGCCTAACAGCAACCCAAATGTAACAAAGTCCAAAAGCCATGACATAAAACTTACCCTGCCAGATCTAAAGCCTTAATATCCCTACTCAGATCTTCCTCGCTACTGGAGTTTGTAGACATATCCCACATTCTGTTGTTATTTGAGATGATCTGGTTGAGGTGTTCACGGGAGAAGTGAGTTCCCTGGGCCCGACGTCTATAGTATTCAGCCTTCTCTCGTAGTTCTTTCACCTAGTCACATTAAATATAGTTTGGATCATAATATCTTGTATAACAAATAAATAACATGACTTCAAAATGCCGAGACTTATGCTTAAAGGAAACCTGACAGGTGATTCAGAAATCAGACTCTTAATACAGTAAAATATGGTCAGAGAAAACATACTTTTGAAAGTCACAAAAATTGAAAGGAACAGATGGCACTCACCGGTTAAAAAACTTCTTTATTCCAATACTTTAAAACATCGGCGTCAGGAGGATGGGAGCAGGAGTGGAATGGATGACAGCCGTTTCGCGCTGCAGTGGCGCTTCTACTGGTTAGGTGACCAGTAGAAGCGCCACTGCAGCGCGAAACGACTGTCGTCAATTCCACTCCTGCTCCCATCCTCCCGATGCCGATGTTTTAAAGTATTGGAATAAAGACGTTTTTTAACCGGTGAGTGCCATCCGTTCCTTTCAATGTTTGTATCCATTGTGGCTATTTTCTTTGGAGTGGCACCCCGGCTCATGGAGTACTTACTGCTGTATACATGCTTGCAGCATCAGTTCATGCAATTACCTGTGCACTGAGTGGGCTTCCCCGCTGTGCGGATTAACACTTTGTTGGAGATACTTTTGAAAGTCGGTCAGGGACGATGCAACTAGGACTAAGGGTACCGTCACACATAACGATATCATTAATGATATCATTGCTTTTTGTGACGTAGCAACGATATCGTTAACTAAATCGTTATGTGTGACAGCGACCAACGATCAGGCCCCTGCTGGGAGATCGTTGGTCGCTGGGGAAAGTCCAGCACTTTATTTCGTCGCTCGACTCCCGCTGACATCGCTGACTCGGCGTGTGTGACGCCGATTCAGCAATGTCGTCACTGGTAACCAGGGTAAACATTGGGTTACTAAGCGCAGGGCCGCGCTTAGTAACCCGATGTTTACCCTGGTTACCATTGTAAATGTAAAAAAACAAACACTACATACTTACATTCCCGGTGTCTGGTCAGGTCCCTCGCCTTCAGCTTCCCGCACTGACTGGTGAGCGCCAGCCAGCCGTAAAGCAAAGCACAGCGGTGACGTCACCGCTGTACTTTACGGCCGGCGCTCAGTCAGTGCTGGAAGCTGAAGGCGAGGGACCTGACCAGACACCGGGAATGTAAGTATGTAGTGTTTGTTTTTTTACATTTACAACGGTAACCAGGGTAAACATCGGGTTACTAAGCGCGGCCCTGCGCTTAGTAACCCGATATTTACCCTGGTTACCCGGGGACTTCGGGATCGTTGGTCGCTGGAGAGCTGTCTGTGTGACAGCTCTCCAGCGACCAAACAGCGACGCTGCAGCAATCGACTTCGTTGTCGGTATCACTGCAGCGTCGCTTAGTGTGACGGTACCTTAACCAAGACTAATCTTCTGATAGTCAGAAGATGGTGAGGAGCCACAGCGGGTAGTCACCGGAGATCTACCATTTGGGGCACTCATCCAAGTCGTACTGGTAAATAGATGGCTTTTAAAGGGAATCTGTCAGCAGGTTTTTGTTACCTCATCTGAGCGAGGCGTGATGTAGCTAAATAGACCCTGAATCCAAAGACGTATCACTTATTTTAAAGGGCGCAGCCATTCTGACACAGAGTTTTAAGATTGAGCATGTAGCAGAGCTGAGAAAGCTGCCCCCACCCACACCAGCTTCTGTATACTTCAATTCATTTTTTCAGCGTCGTTTCAGGTTTCTGCACACAGTGCAGGTAAGGATGTTGCCTTCCTTTCTTTGAGCTGGACATAGCGTTTATATAGCTTCCCATGTGCTGGGTGTCCATATTCAGGACCTAGTCCTGCTCAGCCCTTATTTGCATTGACGTCACGTTGACACATGGTAAGATTTTAATACTAGGGGATAGCACCATCCCACTTTGGATACACCTGGACACTGGTGGGATGGCCACTACACTTTTTTTTCAATAAAATACTGTGTTTACCAAGTACTATATGTTATTTCTTTGCACAATTGCTTTTACCCATTTATTTATTGCAGGGTACATGTTCATTTTGTTTATGTCTTAGGTGTTGTTTAATGGCCAGTGTGAACATGCTTCTATATTTTGTATGCATACCAAATTATACTCCAGTTTTTTCATTTCTGTATGTACATAGAGTATAGATAGTAAGCTGCATATCACAGGAGGGGGCGGCGACAGTCTAGCATGCTCGCCTCTACTGTAGTCCAGACAATGATAATCACCAGGTGATAAAACCTTCAGTTTAAGCAAACAACAGCACATTGTCTGATATGTGACACATCGTTGAATTCAGTGTTTTGACTCCTAAATCATCCGGTCTTACATAGCAACAATCTGCTGACAGATTCCCTTTAAAAGAGTGTTGTTGTTTTTTTATTAAATGCCTCTGCGTTTCGTACATGGCTACAATAACTGAGCCAGTCTGTGCTTCATGCTTCCCATCATTTCGGCAGCACGAATCAACTATCAGGTTCCTTTAAAGCAATGCCTGCAAAAGACGACATGCTGAAGCAGTGCCTGCAAAAGGTAACAGTGCAAGATTCAAAGTAAAATATTTAGAATTGAGAGTCCTCAGTGGTTGATACCTTTTAATGGCTAACTGAAAAGATGGTAACAAACTGCAAGCTTTCGAGACTACTCAGGTCTCTTCATCAGGCACAGACTAAAGCAAATTCTGAAGAATCACATATTTATACACAATACAGCTCAGAACTGTCATTATGGGAGAGTGATAAGTAATAAACAGTCGTGTCCATAAATATTGGAACAGTTCCTAGATTAGGAGTGAATGTTTTGTTGTCCTCTGATTGGGGTCTGGTTCTGTTATGATGACCCACATGGTCTGAAGTACAAATTCCTTAATTGATGTAAAAAGACATAAATCCATGCGACACATTCATTCCTGCACTAAGTGTGTCAAAGGTCGTCATAAGTTTATACTCCCAGATTCTCCTGTCTTTCTGAGATTTGAAGCTACCTTTCAATACAAGTAATTTCAGGTTCATGGTGCTATGATCAGGCATACAAAAATGTTTGGCCACAGGTAGAGCCATTCTTTTTTCTTTTATTGTATGGCGGTGAGAATTCATCCTTGTCCTCAGTTTTTGCCCTGTCTCCCCAACATACAGACCCCCAGTTGGACATTTAGTACAAATAATTAAGTACACCACATTAGATGTGATGCAGCTGAAGGTACCTGGGATCTTGTAGTCCTGATGTGAATTGGGGATCTTTATCTTGTCCGTGGTCATTATAAATTGACAGGTTTTACATTTTTTCTGGTTGCAAGGAAAGGTTCCTGCAGCTGTTGGAGAGCACAGGGAGCTTCTGACAATGATGCTTCTTAGATTTGGGGGCTGCCTAAAACACAGTAGTGGGGGGTCTGGAAAAATGGATTGTAAGCGGGCATCTTTTTGTAGTAAAGGTTGTAATTTCAGTGCAGCTCCCCTTAGCACCTCCAGATTTGGATTGTAGGTAACTACTAGAGGTACCCAGTTGTTTTCTTCTTGAACTTTGTGATGTAGCAGGTGATTCCTTGATATTCTGGTGGCTCTTGTGATCTGGTTTTCAATTGTTCTTGGACGGTAGCCCTGATTCAAAAAGGTCTTTCTGAGGCGACCAAGGTGTTTATCCCTATCCATTGGGTTGGAACATATGCGATTGTATCTGATGGCTTGGCTGTAGACAATAGAGTTTTTTATGTGTTTTGGATGGAAACTGTCCCATTTAAGGTATGTTGGACGGTCGATTGGCTTCTGATACAGGGATGTCTCTATTTTATTGTTCTGCAGCTTAATGATGGTGTCCAAAAAGTTAATTTTTTAACTTTAGCTATAGACTGGACCACGGTGAGTCATTGGACGTGGTATATCTCGATTTTTCCAAAGCGTTTGATACCGTGCCGCACAAGAGGTTGGTACACAAAATGAGAATGCTTGGTCTGGGGGAAAATGTGTGTAAATGGGTTAGTAACTGGCTTAGTGATAGAAAGCAGAGGGTGGTTATAAATGGTATAGTCTCTAACTGGGTCGCTGTGACCAGTGGGGTACCGCAGGGGTCAGTATTGGGACCTGTTCTCTTCAACATATTCATTAATGATCTGGTAGAAGGTTTACACAGTAAAATATCGATATTTGCAGATGATACAAAACTATGTAAAGCAGTTAATACAAGAGAAGATAGTATTCTGCTACAGATGGATCTGGATAAGTTGGAAACTTGGGCTGAAAGGTGGCAGATGAGGTTTAACAATGATAAATGTAAGGTTATACACATGGGAAGAGGGAATCAATATCACCATTACACACTGAACGGGAAACCACTGGGTAAATCTGACAGGGAGAAGGACTTGGGGATCCTAGTTAATGATAAACTTACCTGGAGCAGCCAGTGCCAGGCAGCAGCTGCCAAGGCAAACAGGATCATGGGGTGCATTAAAAGAGGTCTGGATACACATGATGAGAGCATTATACTGCCTCTGTACAAATCCCTAGTTAGACCGCACATGGAGTACTGTGTCCAGTTTTGGGCACCGGTGCTCAGGAAGGATATAATGGAACTAGAGAGAGTACAAAGGAGGGCAACAAAATTAATAAAGGGGATGGGAGAACTACAATACCCAGATAGATTAGCGAAATTAGGATTATTTAGTCTAGAAAAAAGACGACTGAGGGGCGATCTAATAACCATGTATAAGTATATAAGGGGACAATACAAATATCTCGCTGAGGATCTGTTTATACCAAGGAAGGTGACGGGCACAAGGGGGCATTCTTTGCGTCTGAAGGAGAGAAGGTTTTTCCACCAACATAGAAGAGGATTCTTTACTGTTAGGGCAGTGAGAATCTGGAATTGCTTGCCTGAGGAGGTGGTGATGGCGAACTTAGTCGAGGGGTTCAAGAGAGGCCTGGATGTCTTCCTGGAGCAGAACAATATTGTATCATACAATTATTAGGTTCTGTAGAAGGACGTAGATCTGGGGATTTATTATGATGGAATATAGGCTGAACTGGATGGACAAATGTCTTTTTTCGTCCTTACTAACTATGTTACTATGTAATTTCAGTACAGGAGTAGTTGAGTGTCAAGGTGATGGTGGGATGAAATTGATTAAACTGTTCATGGAACGTCTTTAGCTGTGGCTCAGACTCCGTCCAGATGATTAAAATGTCATCAATGTAGCGGTAGTAGGCCAGAGGCCTGATGGGACATGAGAACAAAAAGTCACTTTCAAGCTTGGCCATGAAAAGATTTGCTTACTGTGGAGCCATTTTACTTCCAATTGCTGTGCCAGTCTCCTGTAAATAGATCTTGTTGTCAAATTCAAAGTAATTGTGGGTGAGGATGAATTTGATAAGTTTCACCACAGAAGGGTGGTGGGAGGTGCAATAGTCATGATGAACACATCAGACTATATGAAGAAAGCAAACAACTTATGGACACACGCTACTACAAAAAATTGGAGTCGGATCCTACACAGGACTATTACAAGGAACTAAACAAGTTGATATCTTGTCTGCCTGACAAATCCACAAGAGCCGATGACCTGATGCCAGAAAGTCCAAGAACAGGGATATTCTACATGCTTCCCAAAATCCACAAATCTGGAAACCCAGGAACTCCAAGTATTTCATGTGTGGGCACCCTTACTGAGCGGGTATCTGGATGGATAGAGGGTATTCTTAAACCCCTGGTAAAGTATACACCCAACTTCATTCAGGACACAACTGACCTATTGAATAAACTATCAGCAATAGGTCCTCTACCAGAAGGAACCATCCTGGCCACCATGGATGTGGAATCTTTGTACTCCAATATCCCACACCAGGATGGATTAAATGCCTGCAAATTCTTCCTGGGAAACACAGGGACTGATGCTGAATCTGTGGTGAAACTTATAAAATTCATTCTCACCCACAATTACTTTGAATTTGACAACAAGATCTATCTACAGGAGACTGGCACATCAATGGGAAGTAAAATGGCTCCACAGTATGCAAATCTTTTCATGGCCAAGCTTGAAAGCAATTTTTTGTCCTCATGTCCCATCAGGCCTCTGGCCTACTACTGCTACATTGATGACATTTTAATCATCTGGACGGAGTCTGAGCCACAGCTAAAGATGTTCCATGAAGTTTAATCAATTTCATCTGCCCATCAACTTTTTGGACACCATCATTAAGCTGCAGGAGAAAAAAAATAGAGACATCCCTCTACCAGAAGCCAATCGACCGTCCAACATACTTTAAATGGGACAGTTTCCATCCAAAACACATAAAAAAAACTCTATTGTCTACAGCCAAGCCATCAGATACAGTCGTATATGTTCCAACCCCATGGATAGGGATGAACACCTTGGCCGCCTCAGAAAGACCTTTTTGAATCAGGGCTACCATCCAAGAACAATTGAAAACCAAATCACAAGAGCCACAAGAATATCAAGGAATCACCTGCTACATTACAAAGCTAAAGAAGAAAATAACTGGGTACCTCTAGTAGTCACCTACAATCCAAATCTGGAGGTGCTACAATCCAAATCTGGAGGTGCTAAGGGGAGCTGCACAAAAATTATAACTTTTACTACAAAAAGATGCCCGCTTACAATCCATTTTTCCAGACCCCCCACTACTGTGTTTTAGGCAGCCCCCAAATCTAAAAAGCATCATTGTCAGGAGCTGCCTGTCCTCTCCAACAGCTGCAGGTACCTTGCAGCTACCTTTCCTTGCAATCAGAAAAATATAAAACCTGTCCATTTATAATGACCACAGACAAGATAAAGATCCCCAATTCACATCAGGACTACAAGATACCAGGTACTTTCAGCTGCGCCACTTCTAATGTGGTGTACCTAATTATTTGTACTAAATGTCCTACTGGGGGTCTGTATGTGGGGGAGACAGGGCAAAAGCTTAGAACAAGAATGAATTCTCACCGCCATACAATAAGAGAAAAAAGAATGGATCTACCTGTGGCAATACATTTTTGTCTTCCAAATCATAACATTATAGACATGAAATTACTTGTTTTAAAAGGTAGCTTCAAATCTAAGAGAGACAGAAGAGTATTAGAATATAAACTGATGACCTTTGACAGTCTTCGTGCAGGAATGAATGTGTCGCATGGATTTATGTCTTTTTACATCAACTAAGGAACTTGCCCCTCAGACCATAAAGGGTCACCACAACAGAGACCCTAATCACAGGACAATAAAACAATCCTTATCTAACTGTTTATCACACATGGTAATTCTGCCTCATGTCACCTGTCTTATCCATGTTTTTGTTTTTTTTTTTTCTGTGCTATGTTGTGCATAAATACAGTTATATGAAAAAGTTTGGGCACCCCTATTAATCTTAAGCCTAATGTTTTATAAAAATAGTTTTTTTGCAACAGCTATTTCAGTTTCATATATCTAATAACTGTTGGGACACAGTAATGTTTCTGCCTTGAAATGAGGTTTATTGTACTAACAGAAAATGTGCAATCTGCATTCAAACAAAATTTGACAGGTGCATAAGTATGGGCACCCCACCAGAAAAGTGATATTAATATTTAGTAGATCCTCTTTTTGCAAAAATAACAGCCTCTAGTCGCTTCCTGTAGCTTTTAATGAGTTCCTGGATCCTGGATGAAGGTATTTTTGACCATTCCTCTTTACAAAACAATTCCAGTTCAGTTAAGTTTGATGGTCGCCGAGCATGGACAGCCCTCTTCAAATGATCCTACAGATGTTCAATGATATTCAGGTCTGGGGACTGGGATGGCCATTCCAGAACAGTGTAATTGTTCCTCTGCATGAATGCCTGAGTAGATTTGGAGCGGTGTTTTGGATCATTGTCTTGCTGAAAGATCCATCCCCTGCGTAACTTCAACTTTGTCACTGATTCATGAACATTATTGCCAAGAATCTGCTGATACTGAGAGTTGCGTCCCTCAACTTTATCAAGATTCCCGGTGCCGGCATTGGCCACACAGCCCCAAAGCATGATGGAACCTCCACCAAATTTTACTGTGGGTAGCAAGTGTTTTTCTTGGAATGCTGTGTTTTTTGGCCGCCATGCATAATGCCTTTTTGTATGACCAAACAACTCAATCTTGGTTTCATCAGTCCACAGGACCTTCTTCCAAAAAGAAATTGGCTTCTCCAAATGTGCTTT
This sequence comes from Ranitomeya imitator, assembly GCF_032444005.1. Classification (NCBI taxonomy): domain Eukaryota; kingdom Metazoa; phylum Chordata; class Amphibia; order Anura; family Dendrobatidae; genus Ranitomeya; species Ranitomeya imitator. The sequence goes on along the minus strand of NC_091285.1, from coordinate 276,056,132 downwards.
TGCATACCTCAGCCGACTCTGTTTGTGGCGTGCTTGCAGAAACGGCTTCTTTCGCATCACTCTCCCATAGAGCTTCTCCTTGTGCAAAGTGCGTTGTATAGTTGACCGATGCACTGTGACACCATCTGCAGCAAGTTGATGCTGCAGCTCTCTGGAGGTGGTCTGAAGATTGTCCTTGACTGATCTCACCATTCTTCTTCTCTGTCTTTCTGATGTTTTTTTGGCCTGCCACTTCTGGCCTTAACAAGAACTGTACCTGTGTTCTTCCATTTCCTTACTATGTTCCTCACAGTGGAAATTGACAGGTTAAATCTCTGAGACAGCTTTTTGTATCCTTCCCCTGAACAAGTATGTTGAATAATCTTTGTTTTCAGATCATTAGACAGTTGTTTTGAGGAACCCATGATGCCACTCTTCAGAGGAGATTCAAACAGGAGAACAACTTGCAAGTGGCCACTTTAAGTAGCTTTTCTCATGATTGCATACACCTGGCTATGAAGTTCAAAGCTCAATGAGGTTAGAAAACTAAAAAAAAGTGCTTTAGTAAGGGTGGTTGCGTTTTTGTCTGCAGCGTTTTTTGCACAAAAAAACGCATGCGTTTTTTTCCCTATATTTAACATTGAAAATGCATGCGTTTTTTTGTGCATGCGTTTGCATGCGTTTTTGAACGCATGCGTTTTTTTACTGCATGTGTTCATTTTCAAAAATGCAACTTGTAGTATTTTTGAGGGGCGTTTTTTGGACACATAAAAACGCATGCGTTTTCATGCGTTTTTTTGGGCCAAAAAATACATTGGAGTCAATGGAAACGCATGCGTTTTATTGTGCATGCGTTTGTTTGCGTTAAAAACGCATGCGTTTTTATATTAAAAAACCAGAAAACACACTGATATGCCACCCTCCACCATAAAGGTGATAAAGGGGATCCTAACCCTAACCCTAAAGGGATCCTAACCCTAACCCTACAGGGATCCTAACCCTACCCCTAACCCTACAGGAATCCTAACCCTACCCCTAACCCTAAAGGGATCCTAACCCTAACCCTACAGGGATCCTAACCCTACCCCTAAAGGGATCCTAACCCTAACCCTAAAGGGATCCTAACCCTACCCCTAACCCTAACCATAAAGGGATTAGGGTTAGGGTTAGGGGTAGGGTTAGGATCCCTTTAGGGTTAGGATCCCTTTAGGGTTAGGGTTAGGATCCCTTTAGGGTTAGGGTCCCTTTAGGGTTAGGGTTAGGGGTAGGGTTAGGATCCCTTTAGGGTTAGGGTTACAGTACCATGTAAACCTATGGAAAACCAAATCCGCTGTGTGCGAAACGCTGCGTTGTATTTTCCGCAGCATGTCAATTCTTTGTGCGGATTCCGCAGCGTTTTACACCTGTTCCTCAATAGGAATCCGCAGGTGAAATCCGCACAAAAAACACAGGAAATCCGCGGAAAATCCGCAGGTAAAACGCAGTGCCTTTTACCCGCGGATTTTTCAAAAATGATGCTGAAAAATCTCACACGAATCCGCAACGTGGGCACATAGCCTTAGGGTTAGGGTTGGAATTAGGGTTGTGGTTGTGATTAGGGTTATGGCTACAGTTGGGATTAGGGTTAGGGGTGTGTTGGGGTTAGTGTTGGAGGTAGAATTGAGGGGTTACCACTGTTTAGGCACATCAGGGGTCTCCAAACGCAACATGGCACCACCATTGATTCCAGCCAATCTCGTATTCAAAAAGTCAAATGGTGCTCCCTCAATTCCGAGCCCCGACGTGTGCCCAAACAGTGGTTTACCCCCACATATGGGGTATCAGCATACCCAGGATAAACTGCGCAACAATTACTGGGGTCCAATTTCTCCTGTTACCCTTGTGAAAATAAAAAAATGCTTGCTAAAACATCATTTTTGAGGAAAGAAAAATGATTTTTTATTTTCACGGCTCTGCGTTGTAAACGTCTGTGAAGCACTTGGGGGTTCAAAGTGCTCACCACATATCTAGATAAGTTCCTTGGGGGGTCTAGTTTCTAAAATGGGGTCACTTGTGGGGGGTTTCTACTGTTTAGGCACACCAGGGGCTCTGTAAACGCAACGTGACGCCCGCAGACCATTCCATCAAAGTCTGCATTTCAAAAGTCACTACTTCCCTTCTGAGCCCCGACGTGTGCCCAAACAGTGGTTTACCGCCACACATGGGGTATCAGCATACTCAGGAGAAACTGGACAACAACTTTTGGGGTCCAATTTCTCCTGTAACCCTTGGGAAAATAAAAAATTCTGGGCTAAATAATTATTTTTGAGGAAAGAAAACGTATTTATTATTTTCACGGCTCTGCATTATAAACTTCTGTGAAGCACTTGGGGGTTCAAAGTCCTCACCACACATCTAGATTAGTTCCTTTGGGGGTCTAGTTTCCAAAATGGGGTCATTTCTGGGGGATCTCCAATGTTTAGGCACACAGGGGCTCTCCAAACGTGACATGGTGTCCGCTAATGATTGGAGCTAATTTTCCATTTAAAAAGCCAAATGCCGTGCCTTCCCTTCCGAGCCCTGCCGTGCGCCCAAACAGTGGTTTACCCCCACATATGGGGTATCAGCGTACTCAGGACAAACTGGACAACAACATTTGGGGTCCAATTTCTCCTATCACCCTTGGCAAAATAGGAAATTCCAGGCTAAAAAATCATTTTTGAGGAGAGAAAAATTATTTTTTATTTTCATGGCTCTGCGTTATAAACTTCTGTAACGTGCTCACTATGCATTTAGATAAGTTCCTTGGGGGGTCTAGTTTCCAAAATGGGGTCACTTGTGGGGGAGCTCCAATTTTTAGGCACACGGGGGCTCTCCAAACGTGACATGGTGTCCGCTAAAGAGTGGAGCCAATTTTTCATTCAAAAAGTCAAATGGCACTCCTTCCCTTCCAAACAGTGGTTTACCCCCACATATGAGGTATCAGCGTACTCAGGACAAATTGGACAACAACTTTCGTGGTTCAGTTTCTCCTTTTACCATTGGGAAAATAAAAAAATTGTTGCTAAAAGATAATTTTTGTGACTAAAAAGTTAAATGTTCATTTTTTCCTTCCATGTTGCTTCTGCTGCTGTGAAGCACCTGAAGGGTTAATAAACTTCTTGAATGTGGTTTTGAGTACCTTGAGGGGTGCAGTTTTTAGAATGGTGTCACTTTTGGGTATTTTCAGCCATATAGACCCCTCAAACTGACTTCAAATGTGAGGTGGTCCCTAAAAAAAATGGTTTTGTAAATTTCGTTGTAAAAATGAGAAATCGCTGGTCAAATTTTAACCCTTATAACTTCCTAGCAAAAAAAAAATTTATGTGGGAAATGTTATTTATTAACTATTTTGTGTCACATAACTCTCTGGTTTAACAGAATAAAAATTCAAAATGTGAAAATTGCGAAATTTTCAAAATTTTCGCCAAATTTCCGTTTTTATCACAAATAAACGCAGAATTTATTGACCTAAATTTACCACTAACATGAAGCCCAATATGTCACGAAAAAACAATCTCAGAACCGCTAGGATCCGTTGAAGCGTTCCTGAGTTATTACCTCATAAAGGGACACTGGTCAGAATTGAAACAAACGGCAAGGTCTTTAAGGTCAAAATAGGCTGGGTCATGAAGGGGTTAAAAACGCAAGTGTGAAACCAGCCTAAGTCAGTAAAAAGTAGGTAGGAGTATTTTAAAACAAGAAAATGATAAGGGTGCCCATACTTATGCACCTGTCAAATTTTGTTTGAATGCAGATTGCACATTTTCTGTTAGTACAATAAACCTCATTTCAAGGCAGAAACATTACTGTGTCCAACAGTTATTAGATATATGAAACTGAAATAGCTGTTGCAAAAAAAAACAATTTTTATAAAACATTAAGCTTAAGATTAATAGGGGTGCCCAAACTTTTTCATAGAACTGTATGTGATTCTTCAGAATTTATTTTAGTCTTTGCCTGATGAAGAGACCTGTGTAGTCTCAAAAGCTTGCAATTTATTACCATCTTTTCAGTTAGCCATTAAAAGGTATCAACCACTGAGGACTCTCAATTCTAAATATTTTTGTATTGAAAGGTAGCTTCAAATCTCAGAGAGACAGGAGAATCTGGGAGTATAAACTTATGATGAACTTTGACACACTTAGTGCAGGAATGAATGTGTCGCATGGATTTATGTCTTTTTACATCAATTAAGGAATTTGCACTTCAGACCATATGGGGTCATCATAACAGAACCAGACCCCAATCAGAGGGCAAGAAAACATTCACTCCTAATCTAGGAACTTTCCAATATTTATGGACACAACTGTTTATCACTTATCACTCTCCCAAAATGACAGTTCTGTGATGTGTTGTGCATAAACATGTGATTCTCCAGAATTTCTTTTATTCTTTGCCTGATGAAGAGACCTGTGTAGTCTTGAAAGCTTGCAATTTGTTACCATCTTTTCAGTTAGGCTTCTTTCACACTAGCGTCGGGCCCGGCCCGTCGCAGTGCGTCGGGCCGAGGTTACCGACGCTAGCGTTGCCTCCGCCGCACAACGGGTGCAGCGGATGCTGCTTTTCAGCGCATCCGCTGCCCCATTGTGAGGTGCGGGGAGGTGGGGGAGGAGTTCCGGCCGCGCATGCGCGGTCGGAAAAGACGGTCCGTCGGCTGCAAAAAATGTTACATGGAACGTTTTTTGCGGCCGACGGTCGGCCGAAACACGGCGCAACCGTCGCGCGACGGTTGCGACGTGTGGCAATCCGTCGCAATGCGTCGCGTAATGTTAGTCAATGGAGAAAAAACGCATCCTGCAAACACTTTTGCAGGATGCGTTTTTTCTGCAAAACGACGCATTGTGACGGATTGCAGTTAACGCTAGTGTGAAAGTAGCCTTAGTCATTAAAAGGTATCAACCACTGAGGACTCTCAATTCTAAATATTTTTCCATCTACTGGCTAACATGGTACAAAGATATATATCTTTCCTAGATTAAAAGTAAGGAATTAAATGTAAAACATTGACATTTTCACAGCAAGCGACATCTATATATATAGCAGAAATTAAAGCTGCTTGTATGCAAACTTTTCGTTGCTTCATACCAATACTGTGCCATACATTTATGGCATAGCATTAGAAACGGGATGGCACAGTCCCAGGAAAATGAATCCGCATCATTGTATCGCCATTACTTTGCAGTTAACAGATTACAATTACAGTTAGGCAATAGTATGACTTAAAGAATAAGAAGAGCACCAAGGAACCAACCTCAGCAACCCACATGGAGCCTACACTGAGTGAGGAACCCTAAAGGAAGGAACAGAGAACAGTTCAGTGTACAGCACTGTAATGTCATTCATGGTGAAATCAGAAAAACAGCTCATTGCTGCCCCCTAGCTGTAAAATATGGATACTTCACCATACAAAGCTGCAAAGAAACCTTAATTTCTTAAGGAAAAGGAAACATCCCTTAATTGTACCTGTTGTTTTTTTTATACAGTTTATATTTTTTGCGTGCAATGTTTTTTTTTATTGTATTTTATATGTAAATGTAGGGACAGCCAACTTGTACTGTGAGCAGCAGTTTGGAGAATTTGAAAAGCTTATTACAGGCAGCAATATGCAAAGGTGAAAACTGAGGGGAAATGTAAATCTATAGGAGAGTGTTCTGCGAATGCTTTGGGCAAAAGAGAGGTGGGCGCCCTCGCCATCATCTACTGTCACTGGCGAATCCTACAGTATGTAATCTGCCTCCAGCTTAGCAGAGGTGATACCTTTCCTCATAATCCTGCCAGTAATACTTGCTAGAGTGTGATCTCTACTAAACATAATATTTATATGTTCGGAATTATTACAGAAGTATTTTGACCATATTATCATTTTTATTCAAATATTCCAACTTCAGACCGTATAAGCTTGAATGCCTATTGGATGAAGCAGATCAGGCGATGTGTACATGTGTCATGAAGGAGGGTGAGGCCTAAGGATATCATCACCCTTTTATCGAGGTGAGCAAAATTATTAAGCAGCTTGTTTTCCAAAATAGGCCCCCCAAAAAAATTTGACTGTAAAAAGTCAAAAATTGTAAAAAGTCTTACAGAGGGATGCAGCAGTCTTGAAGTTGCTAAGATACTGGGAAGTTAGCACAAAAACATCAGTAGTTGGGCAGCACGGTGGCTCAGTGGTTAGCACTGATCTTGTGCAATGCTGAGGTCCTTGGTTTAAATCCCACACAAGGACAATATGTATAAGGAGTTTGTATGTACTCCCTGTGTTTGTGTGGGTTTCCTCTGGGTTCTCCGGTTTCCTCCCACTCTCCAAAGACATACTAATAGGGAATCTAGATTGTGAACCCTAATGGGGACAGTGATGATAATGTCTGTAAAGCGCTGCGGAACACGATAGCGTTATATAAGCAAGCATAAATAATACATAAAACTTTTGTTCAAAATAGTCATCACGGTTAGAAAAAATGTGTTGAGAAAACAAGAGACTGATCTTTCTTACTTTGTAACATCACTTAAACCCTTTCCGACCTCCGCCGTACTATTACAGCGGAGGTCGGTACCCCCGCTTTGATGCGGGCTGCAGCGGTGAGCCCGCATCAAAGCCGGGACATGTCAGCTGTTTTCAACAGCTGACATGTGCCCGCAATAGCGGGGGGTGGAATCGCGATTCACCCGCCGCTATTAACTAGTTAAATGCCGCTGTCAAACGCTGACAGTGGCTTTTAACTACCGCTTCCGGCCGGCGGGCCGGAAATGAGTGCAGCGCCGACCCCTGTCACATGATCGGGGGTCAGCGATGCGTCGGCATAACAACCAAAGGTCTCCCTGAGACCTCTATGGTTGTTGATGGCGGCTTGCTGTGAGCGCTCATAACAATGCTGTAATTCACCTACATAGGAGAGATCTGAGCATCGCTCCAATGCAGCTGAGCCGATCGAGTTGTGCCAGCTTCTAGCCTCCCATGGAGGCTATTGAAGCATGGCAAAAGTAAAAAAAAATAAATAAATAAAAGTTTAAATTACCCCCCTTTTGCCCCATTCAAAATAAAACAATAAAAAAAAAAAAACATACATATACAGTATACAGTATTTGGTATCGCCGCGTTCAGAATCGCCCGATCTATCAATAAAAAAAAGCATTAACCTGATCGCTAGCAAGATCAGCGTAGCATAGCGAGAAAAAAATTCAAAATGCCAGAATTATGTTTTTTTGGTTGCCATGACATTGCATTAAAATGCAATAACGGGCGATCAAAAGAACGTATCTGCACCAAAATGGTATAATTAAAAACGTCAGCTCGTCACGCAAAAAATAAGCCCTAACCTGACCCGAGATCATGAAAAATGGAGATGCTACGGGTATCGAAAAATTACGGAATTTTTTTTTTTCACCACTTGGATAAAAAAAGAACCTAGACATGTTTGGTGTCTATGAACTCATAATAACCTGGAGAATCATAGTGGCAGGTCAGTTTTAGCATTTAGTGAACCTAGCAAAAAAGCCAAACAAAAAACAAGTGTGCAATTGCACTTTTTTTGCAATTTCACAGCACTTGTAATTTTTTTCCCGTTTGCTAGTACACAACATGCTAAAACCAATGACGTCGTTCAAATTTCAACTTGTCCCGCAAAAAACAAGGCCTCGCATGGCCATATTAATGGAAAAACAAAAAAGTTATGGCTCTGGTAAGGAGGGGAGCGAAAAACGAAACCGCAAAAATGGAATAGGGCAAAATCTTGAAGGGGTTAATGTGTTTTTGTCATCCATTAAAAAGGTATCATAACTAAAAAATTATTATTTTGCTTCTTCCATTGAGGACAATCAATCTTTTTTCAACTGGCTGACAAGGTACCAAACCCTTTTTTCTCAAGAAAACAAGAGGCACATTAACTGCTAAAGAATCAAACATGAAACGGACCAGGTAGCAGTTATCCTCCAGTGCTGTCATATTCCAGAACTGGAACCTCCCTGGAGTGCCAAGAAGTACAAGGTGTTCAGTGCTCAGCCAAGATAAGCGAGGCTGAAACCACCACTGAGCAAGAAAAGACTGGGCCAAGATATACATAAAGACCGATTTTTCAAAGGTTTTATGGACTGATGATATGAGAGTGATTGCTGATGGACCAGATGGATAGGTCATGGCTGGATCAATCACAGGCACAGACGTCCACTTCAACTCAGACACCAGCAAGGTGGAGGGTGGGTTACTGCTATGGGCTAATATTATTAAAGACGAATTCGTTGGACCTTTTCAGGTTGAAGATGAACTCAAATCAATTCCCAAACCCACAGCCAGTTTATAGAAGACACTTTCTTCAAGCAGTGGTACAGTAAAAAGGCTACGTCTTTCAAGAAAACATAATTTTTATGAAGGAGAATGCTCCATTGCAGCGAACAAAGTATTGCACTGCTTGGTTAGCCAGTAAAGGCCTTAAAGATGAAGGAATAATGAAAGACCCCCTTCCTCAGCTGACCTAAACATGCTGCCCAATTAGAAATCCAGTATAGTTCTTCTGACTCGCTATGCCGCTTTCCCCATGTGCAGGGCATTGCAATAGCTTAGATATCCATGGTTACGATCACTAACAGATAACTTCAGCTGGATGTGTGTCCTCGGACGTATATTCAGCTGAAGTGTATTGAAGCACACAGTCCCATCGGGTACATGTTCGGCAATATATGCTACTGGCCAATCAGAGGCCGGCAGCTGACATCGGTGTGCACGTGACTAGAGGAGCATGGAAGTGACGGCATGCGCTCACGTGAGCTTCAGAAGAGGATGCTGTGCGGCAAGGGAGCAGATGACAGGCAAGCATTTTTTTAATTTGTAAAAAAATCAGTGAGAACACGGTCACCATACTACTACATAAATGTCTATGGGTTGTGTATAATACTATGTAGAGGACCATGGCCTGTGCATTATATTATATGCAGGATATGGGCTGTGCAATATATAGGGAGGTGCATTATACTATATGGAGTAATATGGGGGTTCATTATATACGGAGTACAATGGAGGGCTCATTATATTATATGGAGGACTATGTGGTGCATTATACTTTATGGAGGACTATGGTCTGTGCATTATATATGGAGGACTATAGAGAGTGCATTATAATATTATATTGAGGACCAGAGGACTATGGGGTACATTATACTATATGGAGGAATAGTATAAAACATATAGTATAAAACACAGAATATGGGGGGTGCATTAAACTATATGGAGGACTATGAGGGGTGCATTATACTATATGGAGAACTATGGGGAGGTGCATTATACTATAAGAAATGACTATAAGGGGTGCATTATACTGTATGGAGGACTATGGTTATTGCATTATACTCTGCTATAGGGACCCATGACTTCTATGTACGCCCTGGTGAGTATAATGGTTTTTTATATACATTAAAGAACAGTGGCAGAATGGAGGAAATATACCTGCATAGTGCTGCTCTTAATAGTCATCTAGGTGGTGGTGGTGCAATGGGTACTAGTCACAGTCTCCTTGCTGCTAGTACATCCACGCTGTCTTCATAGACATCACATCCAGCACAGTCTCACACATGAAAAGTCCATAGGCTGAAGCTTGTATCTACATCTTGTGATCATGTTTTTATAATAAATGAAGATCTGATGACTGTTTGGTGAGTCCCCATGGTCTTATTATCTGCGTAATTACATACTGAAGAGCACTCGAACAGCTGACCATTATTGTGCTGCACCACGCTAGGCTGGGACCTGTTTTTCTACAAGACATTCCTCAAGAGTGCAAGTTCTAATTGACTCTTTGCTTTTATCGTACACATGACTCTTATTTACATCATACATAAAAAAATAGTCTAGGATAGCAAAATATAATTATATGGCATTCTCAGAACCAACCAGTGCAAACCCTTTCCTTTAAATGTTTGTATTTAATAACAAGGTTTAATGCAATTAGTGCACAATCTTTGGACAATCTGCGAAAAGGATATTTATCAAAAAACATAAAAGGTTATTAACCTCAGCTCTTCCACATCTATGTTACTCACCTGATCATGTACTTGGCTCTTTGTCCTCACCCATGCACCATCCCTGTATTTATATTCTGAAGGTGATAAAAAGTTTGCAGAATATTCAGTTTTCACTTTCCTGGAATGCAAGAAATAATAATCAGACATGCTCTCCACAACTGACTGCTTTATATTGTGATGATAGCATTTATCTCACTAGGAGTATGTATATATATATATATATATATATATATATATACATATATATATATATATATATATATATATATATATATATATATATATATATATATATATATTATTTTATTTTTTATTTTAATTTTTTTTTAATGTCTTTGGATGAGATCTATAATAATGTATCATAAATACAGAGGCGCGCGATCGGATGACAGGTTCCTTATAATATACAGCATTGTTCCAATATACACTAAGTGTTTTTTAAATACATGCCTGCAAATGGGCATTTTGTATATATCTGTCTGTGTATATCTCTAAGTCTTACATTTAGGGACAATATTTTTTGTCATAGCATAATTTGTAATTGGGTTTACATTTATTGCAAGCCAGAATATAGGGCATAAGTTATCTTTTTTTTTTTATCTTTCCATAAGGAATAACAGAAACAATTTTACAGAAGAGTAATGGCTGCTCTCTAAGAACACAAATGTGCGATCTAGAAAGGGCTGAGAATGGGTAACATACTGAAGACAAACAAAAGCACCATCACTTTCACACTTAGAGAATGAGTATGGCTCATACCTATAATACTTTGGCACTTTGACTTGTTGAACAATTTTCTCTTTGAGAATCCTTCTTTTAACTTTCTCTTCTTGCTCCGTCTCAGATGTATCCATGTAATGAAGGCCAGGTTCAAGTGAACTAAGGTCTCTCTTTTTATCCTATACAAAATGATGTAACACAGATTAAGAAAGCCTTCACATAAGATTTGTGTTTTATGTAGTTAAAGGGGTTTCCTATTTAAGAAGGACCGAATACTTACAAAAAAAAACAGATTCAGTTAGTACTCACCCTCCCCAGGTCCAGCGAAGGTCTCTATATTTTGGCTACAGCGATGACGACAAGTCAATAATGCACATGTTCTAGCTAATAATTCATGGTGTATGGGCTGCACTGCTGAAATATTCTATGCCTTTCAACGTCAGTGTGGCATCCCTTTTCAAGACATAAAATTTGTTTTTTTGCTCTACGATCTGAGCACATCATTTTAGAGCTATGCAATTATTTGGGAAGCATTTATCTTAAACTGGAAAAACCCTTTTTGTGACTAAAGAACTACTTGCTAAAAAAAATCAATGAATCTGGGTAAAATATTTGAGTACTGAACTTACTTAGTGACAAAGAGTAGGATGATATTTTTCAAGGCCCCCTTATACATTAGATAAATGTCGGTCAAAAACGCCATGTTAACCGAGATCGGCAGACCATCTAATGTGTTTGGGGGCCTGCTGATTGTCCCCTAACAGCTTATATCAGGGGGCATAAGCATAGAGCAATTGGAAATCAATCGCATTATGATCCTTTTGTTCAGTGGGGAGATAAGCCTCTGCCACATTATTCTGGCAGTGTCTTTCTCAGACAACTCAAGAACATTCGGCTGAGCTGAGCGTAGCTGTATACAGGGAAGTCAGGAGAGAGCTGATAGTCAAGCAATTGTCTGGCAGACAGGTATGACATCTGACATGTATGACTAGTTTTAATTCCTTAATTCCTTTTTACTACCTGGGTCTATGAAGGAGAAAAGGTGTTACTGGTGGAGGTGAGGCTGCAAGTGAGAGAAACAGAAGGCATTCTGCTGTGCTATCTGCCTTTATACAGCCTTCTAGTGATACCCTGAGGTGTAATATGAAATTTTGCTCATGTTACCATCACAATTATCTAAAGACCACCAGCGGCACATACAAGTGTACTTTTTATTTTTACTAAAAAGATGGTGGACAAATCCCTCTTTGCACTTAAGACCAACGGTCAACTATTGGGGTGTCTACCAGCACCAGGATTGAAGCTGCATCAACACTGAATCCACAACCTGTGGTACGAGCAACTATAGTCACTTCTCTAGGTGATATCTAACTAATGACTAGTGACTAATCATATATATATATATATATATATATATATATATATATATATATATATATATACACAGTACTGTGTGATCGCTTCACATCTGCCACATGGGTAAGGAATCATGCCTGGGACATATGACTAAATGTGGGGTAATTTGTTAAGGAGACACCTTTGACTAGAGGATATATGATATGTTTACTTGATCCTAGGGGATTCTGGATCCCATTATATTTTTGACATGTGCACGGAGCACTTTACTTTATATATTGAGCAGGTGTGAGAGGTCACACAGGTCTGGTACCGATTGTTCCCTTGCTGAGCATGTTTAAAAATGATAAAATTCTTGGTGACTTTATGTAATGAATTTATGTATGTTACAAATAAAATTGATTTTTACTTTTATAATATTTTGAACTTGAACTCCGCTTTTCTATGGGTGTAGTACTATGTTGGTGGAGTGTCCTATGCTGATATTGTGGCTCCTATATAAAGGGTTCCTCCACATGGAGATGAACTGATAAAGGAGGATTGGTCTTTTCATTATGGGATTTAATTGTAAGTCCATCTCCAGAGACCTGAATGTTCCTGTGTCTGCCGTGCGCAGTGTCATCAAGAAGTTTAAAGCCCATGGCACTGTGGCTAACCTCCCTAGATGTGGACAGAAAAGAAAAATTGACAAGAGATTTCAACGCAAGATTGTGCGGATGTTGGATAAAGAACCTCGACTAACATCCAAACAAGTTCAAGCTGCCCTGCAGTCCGAGGGTACAACAGTGTCAACCCATACTATCCGTCGGCATCTGAATGAAAAGAGACTGTATGGTAGGAGACCCAGGAAGACCCCACTTCTTACCCCGAGACAGGCTGGAGTTTTGCTGGAGTTTGTCAAAACTTACCTGAAAAAGCCTAAAACGTTTTGGAAGAATGTTCTCTGGTCAGATGAGACAAAAGTAGAGCTTTTAGGGCAAAGGCATCAACATAGAGTTCACAGGAGAAAAAAAGAGGCATTCAAAGAAAAGAACACGGTCCCTACAGTCAAACATGGCGGAGGTTCCCTGATGTTTTGGGGTTGCTTTGCTGCCTCTGGCACTGGACTGCTTGACCGTGTGCATGGCATTATGAAGTCTGAAGACTACCAACAAATCTTGCAGCATAATGTAGGGCCCAGTGTGAGAAAGCTGGGTCTCCCTCAGAGGTCATGGGTCTTCCAGCAGGACAATGACCCAAAACACACTTCAAAAAGCACTAGAAAATGGTTTGAGAGAAAGCACTGGAGACTTCTAAGGTGGCCAGCAATGAGTCCAAACCTGAATCCCATAGAAGACCTGTGGAGAGATCTAAAAATGGCAGTTTGGAGAAGGCACCCTTCAAATATCAGGGACCTGGAGCAGTTTGCCGAAAAAGAATGGTCTAAAATTCCAGCAGAGCATTGTAAGAAACGCATTGATGGTTACCAGAAGCGGTTGGTTGCAGTTATTTTGGCTAAAGGTTGTGCAACCAAGTATTAGGCTGAGGGTGCCAATACCTTTGTCTGGCCCATTTTTGGAGTTTTGTGTGAAATGATCAATGTTTTGCTTTTTGCTTCATTCTCTTTTGTGTTTTTTCATTTAAGACAAATTAAATGAAGATAATAATACCAAAGAATTTCTGATTGCAATCATTTTCAGGAAGAAACTGAGTATTATCTGACAGAATTGCAGGGGTGTCAATACTTTTGGCCACAACTGTATGTCATTGGTCATGAAAGGGCTAAAGGGAACCTGCCTGTCGATAAACAGGTCCACAGGCAGATCAGACACTGGCTGCAGTCTGTCAGCCAAGTATGTCCGACTCTAAAACGTTGCGGCGTTCAGAGAAAAGCATACCTTTAAACTCCCCTGTCAAACTGATCTCTTGTGCAGCTAGGTTTCCTGGTGGCTTCTGCCCGCCAGCTCCCTTGGAGTGACAGGTCTCTCCCTATAAACGCATGCAGGGCAGGCAAGGGAGAAGCCGCTGGGCAGATTTTAAAGTACTCAGAAACGATGCAACGTTTCAGAGTTAAACAAAAGTGGCTGAAATCATACAGCCGGTATGTAATGCATGCTGCTCGTGGATCGGGCGTGATGTATCAGCCATCACGTTCACTTTAACATTTTTTTCTGCAGTGCATTATGTAAAAAGCAGTGTACAGAAGCGAACTGCCTGGGTGCACGAGTAGGGTTTTTTTGCAGTTAGTGTAATCATGCCTTACCTTCCTTTTAGAAGATGGGTGTTCTTGGTCATACTGTAAGGAAGGTTTGTCTTCCCAGTTTTTTCTTAATTTAGGTCCTTTTGCAGGCGGTGACCCTTTAAACTGACTTTTATACTCAGTATCCGTCTGACTCTTGACATTAATTGCCTTAAATGGCGGGACTGACTGATTCTTGTTATGTATGACCTAGTAAGACAAATAGCAGTCAGTATGCATAAGAAAACAAGTGTGCTTTCCATAACTGTATGTAACTCATGTATCCCTTCCTCTCAATTCTCTAAAACGTTTCAATTTATGTACAGTGCCTTGCAAAAGTATTCGGCCCCCTTGATACCAAATGTACACTTTTGGTGAAGAATCAATAACAAGTGGAACACAATTGTAAAGTTGAATGAAATGTATTGGTTATTTAAATTTTTTGGGAAATTCAAAAACTGAAAAGTGGGGCGTGCAATATTATTCGGCCCTTTACTTTCAGTGCAGCAAACTCACTCCAAAAGTTCATTGTGGATCTCTGAATGATCCAATGTTGTCCTAAATGCCTAATGATGATAAATATAATCTACCTGTGTGTAATCAAGTCTCCATATAAATGCACCTGCTCTGTGATACCCTCAGGGTTCTGTTTGAAGCACAGAGAGCATCATGAAGAACAAGGAACACAACAGGCAGGTCCGTGATACTGTTGTGGAAAAGTTTAAAGCCGGATTTGGATACAAAATGATTTCCAAAACTTTAAAAATCCCAAGGAGCACTGTGCACATTGAAATGGAAGGAGTATAATACCACTGCAAATCTACCAAGACCCGGCCGTCCCTCTAAAATTTCATCTCAAACAAGGAGAAGACTGATCAGAGATGCCGCCAAGAGGCCTATGATCACTCTGGATGTACTGAGGTGGGACAGTCTGTCCATAGGACAACAATCAGTCATACACTGCACAAATCTGGCCTTTATGGAAGAGTGGCAAGAAGAAAGCCTTTTCTCAAAGATATCCATAAAAAGTGTAATTTATAGTTTGTAACAAGCCACCTGGGAGATACACCAAACATGTGGAAGAAGTTGCTGTGGTCAGATGAAACCAAAATCGAACTTTTTGGCAACAATGCCAAACGATATGTTTGGCTTAAAGGCAACACAGCTCATCATCCTGAACACACCATCCCCACTGTCGAATATGGTGGTGGCAGCATCATGGTTTGTGTTGTGAATTCGGTTTTCGAACTCCCTCCTGTGGTCATGAATGGTACTTCGGCGAGTTCTGTCCATGGACTCCCTCTGGTGGCTGTGAGTGGAGCTGCTGCTTCTGAGGTTCCTTCCACAGGTGACGTAGTTTATTCTTTGGCTGGCTATTCTATTTAACTCCACTCAGATCATTACTCCATGCCAGCTGTCAATGTTCTTGTACTGGTTCAGTTCGCTCTTGGATCTTTCTGGTGACCTGTCTACTTCAGCAGAAGCTAAGTCCCTGCTAGTTATTATTTGTTCATTGTTTCCTTGTCCAGTTGGCTATCATGATTTTGCCTTGCTAGCTGGAAGCTCTGGGATGCAGTGGCACCTCCGCACCGTGAGTCGGTGCGGAGGTCTTTTTGCACACTCTGCGTGGTCTTTTGTAGTTTTTTGTGCTGACCGCAAAGATACCTTTCCTATCCTCAGTCTGTTTAGTAAGTCTGGCCTCACTTTGCTGAAACCTGTTTCATTTCTGTGTTTGTGACTTTCATCTTAACTCACAGTCAATATATGTGGGGGGCTGCCTTTTCCTTTGGGGAATTTCTCTGAGGCAAGGTAGGCTTTATTTTCTATCTTTAGGGCTAGTTAGCTCTTAGGCTGTGAAGAGGCGTCTAGGTCGTGTTAGGTACGCTCCACGGCTATTTCTAGTTGTGTGATAGGATTAGGGGTTGCGGTCAGCAGAGCTCCCACTTCCCAGAGCTTGTCCTGTGTGAGTTTAACCATCAGGTCGTTCCGGGTGCTCCTAACCACCAGGTCCATAACAGGTTTGGGCCTGCTTTTCTTCAGCAGGGACAGGGAAGATGGTTAAAATTGATGGGAAGATGGATGGAGCCAAATACAGGACCATTCTTGAAGAAAACCTGTTGGGAGTCTGAAAAGACCGGAGACTGGGACGGAGATTTGTCTTCCAACAAGACAATGATCCCAAACATAAAGCAAAATCTACATTGGAATGGTTCCCAAATAAATGTATCCAGGTGTTAGAATGGCCAAGTCAAAGTCCAGACCTCAATCCAATCAAGAATCTGTGGAAAGAGCTGAAAACTGCTGTTCACAAACGATCTCCATCAAACCTCACTGAGCTCGAGCTGTTTGCCACGGAAGAATGGGCAAGAATTTCAGTCTCTCGCTGTGCAAAGCTGATAGAGACATACCCCAAGTGACTTGCAGCTGTAATCACAGCAAAAGGTGGCACAACAAAGTATTAAGTTAAAGGGGCCGAATAATATTGCACGCCCCACTTTTCAGTTTTGGAATTTCCACAAAAATGTAAAATAACCAATAAATTTTGTTCAACTTCACAATTGTGTTCCACTTGTTGTTGATTCTTCTTCTTATGTGGTATTTCCTGATGAAGAAGTTCTTTGAAACTCAGAAACGCGTTGAATAAAGACCACATTTTCACAATACCTTTGGACTACATGATTCAGCAGCGCAGAATTTGACCACGTTCTCCTACATTGTGTGTTTCAAGCATGATATGTAGGAAAAGGTTGAAAAGTTCCAGGGAGCCGAATACTTTCACAAGGCACTGTATACATTTTGTTTCTTTTGCACAACATTTTCACCAATATTATGGAGTTTCCACTAAAATAACATAAACCAAACCACATTAAAATAACGGAAGGCATGCAACCATTGTGCCCAGGCTCTGTACCATTATCCCTGTTAGGGTCCTTTTTTGTGCACTACATCCTGGAACCTAAAGTGTCATCCTAACCAGGGCTGTGGAGTCAGAGTCATGGAGTCGGACCCCATTTTGGTGGAGTCGGAGTCAATGTCATGGAAATTGAGGCGTCTCAGGTTTGGCTTACCGACTCCACAGCCCTGTAAGGGCTGTGGAGTTGGAGCCGTGGAGTCGGAGCCCATTTTGGTGGAGTCGGAGGTTTGGCTAACTGACTCCACAGCCCTGATCCTAACCACGTAAGAATAACGGCCTATTCAATTAAATCCCATTAGGTAACTAAATGTAAAGATAATACATGCATCCCCATGTCTGGGTATACCACCCCCAACAATTCTAATCCACGCATATCAAGGTTTATCATTCATAGCTTACATATTGGCACTATATTACTAACAAGAAACTTTCCCCAGCTGCAGTTTATTTAAAAGCACACAAACTATGCTTTATTCATCCTAACTAGGGCCAGCGCTGAGTTTCTGCCGCAGCTCCTAGTGTGTGCTATTGTCTGTAGTGTTCATATCACGTGGACAGTACTGCAAACAATCAGTGAGATCAGTTATTGGCTGCAGCACTGTCAACATGACGTCAGCGCCGCAAACAGTAACAGACACAGTGGTGGAGACTCAGCGTTGCACCCAGGGAAGGTGAGTAAAGTGCACTTTTTTTTATTTTTCTTTGTTTTTGTTTTTTTTCTTCTTTTTTTTTTTAAACAAAGTGCGCCACAAAAAGAGGTTTTCCCCAATCAGAAAACCTCTTTAATTTCTTATATAGAGATTAATTTCTAATACAGTGTCTATAAATAAGCTATGAGTAATAAACCTTGTTATAAAATGTTTTGAAAAATCAGAAAACCCCTTTAAAAACCGTATATGAAGACACACATGTTCGGCAGCAAGCAATGGGGAGTTTTCTGTGGGACTTTTTCTTTCAAATTGCCTTCTGTACTCCGATACCTTCAGCGGATGGTGTGCAGTCGCTACATTCAAGCCGGCCTTCCTCTGCAGAACCCTGTGGATCTTCACATAGACAAAACGTCATCAGCCTCTATAGAGTCCACTTCTCAGAGTACTTACAAGTAAAATCTGCATCTGCAAATATACTATTAATGCAATCAGTAAACTTTGAGGTCATCACCTACTGTACAAAGGACTAATGTATGTACAGTAAGGACCCTGCGGACTCATACAATGTGAAGGTTGTACTGAGAGGTAATACAGATTTGTGAATAGGACCTAGAAAGTCCTAAATAAACCAGCAGAAAAAGCAATATAAATCTTACTAGACAACTATAATATACCATGGCAATGCTTATTTCTGCTCTTACCCCATTTGTGTCTTTTGGTTGCTTTGTATCACCTTCCACTTGTGGACTTTTTGTTTTCTCCCTTTCTTTGTTCTTGGGCGCACTGTCATTCACAGGTTGCTTTATGGGCGCTGCTGCAAGATCATCCGCAGACTTCATTCTAAGGACAGCAGAGCTGCCATTGCCGGAAACCTTTCTAGGCACGGCTGATTGAGATCTCATCTTTTTTTGCCACCTTGGGGCATCTGGCGTGTGTAATTTCTCTTCAACCACGGATTGCGTTTTACCATTTTGTGCAAGGCTTGGCGTTTCCGAGGTTAAAGCATTGTTTTCTTTCCAATGAAATGATTTTGCAATTTGAGGATTATAATAGAGAACTCTTCGTTTTGAAGGAAAGTTGGGTTCTCTAGTAATACCTTTAGAAAGGAACAAATATAATATTAAAGAAGACAAGTAATCACCAAAACATCTAACTTATTTTCTTTATATTAGGATTGAGGGTACAAACTAATCTTCTTTCTTCAGGAGCACGCCTCTCCTCTGCCTCCCGTCCCCCTGGATGCTGATGGGTGGTGCACTCCTGGAGACTGACAGTTCACCCGCAGCCTGGCCCTGGCCCATACCGAGGACTCTCTGATATTGCTAGCATAAGGAAGCTTTCCCTTTGCAGCATGGTAGGAGCTCGATGGGCACTTAAACCGGCTGATACCGGTGACCTGTCCGCCGTCAGAGTGGCGCTTGCAAGTATAGAAAACCGTTCTTGCCGCCTAACCCCTTAGAGTCTGTGCACACCGTGTATATTTGATGCAGATTTGACGCGTTTTTTTCCACACATATTTGTCACAAAAATAAAAGAGTTTCCTGTCAGCAAAGTGAATGAGAATCCTGAAGTCTCATGCAAATTGTTACTTGTTTGTGACTTGCAGATTTGGAGCAAAATTAAATCTACACCATGTCAAATCTTTCAGCGTTTTTGCTGTAGATTTCCCTCATACTAATAAGCAGGGAAAAATCTGCACCAAAAACACATGTACAAAACACCTCAGAAACACGTTAAAAACAAGGCAAAAACAATCCTATTTTTAACAGTGTTTTTCCTGCCTGGAGATGCAGAAATGGCGCCAAAACGTCTGTACCATATACTTAATGTATGCATGTGTGCACATCCCCTCAGGTCTCTACTTTCAGCTGTAGTAATGGGGTACCGACACAGGTACATGAACACTGTAGCCAAGCCCTGGCTGTAACAGGCCGCTGTGGGTCACCGCTGCAGTCAGTGATTGGCTATGGAGCAGGTTTAAACCTGAGATATATTCCTAGAATATACCATAAATCATTAATTAGCAATGAATTTCCTACACCAAAGTCTTTAATCAGAGCCTAACAAGCTATTATTAAGAAATAGTTTCAGGTATATTCTCCAGGTTGGAAGTTATTTCCTATCAATAAGATAGTGGACGGCTGGGCCCCCGCTGATCCTGAGAATCAGGGCTCTCAAGAACCCCATGTGAGTGGAGCCGTGGTTGATCATACGCAATAAAGCTGGATTCATTCTTATGGGATTGCTGGGGACCTTCTCTATATTTGGAAGTCCCATTAAGAATAAACAGATTGCCAATGGGCATTATCGCCCTTGAGAATGGTGGTGGTCCCAGTGGACGGCCCCTCCAGCAATCGAGAAGTTATCCTGATGACTTTTTTTTAAAAAAAGAAAGGCCAGGGAGTAAAGGTTGTGATAAAGTCGTGATGTGGTGAAAAAAAATGAGATTGTTACTTTCTGCAAAAAACAAACATATTTTTTCTGTATATTTTTTTGGCTGCATGACCGAACTCCAATAGACAAGTTGAATTAAAATTGAACAAATATGGTAATGACCAGCTAAACAACATGCAGTCCGAAAACCCAATGTGAGAACATGTATGGCTAGACAACTGAATATGCCTTTTTGACTGGATCATCATATTGACAGAATCACAACCACGACTTCCGGCTGTACAACAGTACATTGCATACGCCAGGTAATATGCAATCTGAAGTCAGGGTCAGGTCGTGCTACCATTCATAGTCGGATTCACTACATGGATTGTGTGCGAACGTCATGCAGCATCACGCTTTACTTACTAGGAGTTAATACATGAAACACTTAAACAAAAGAAAACTTGGAAGTCTCTTTAATGAATACTACTTCTCACCAAGTTCATCAGAAGGAAGTCCTGCCCATCTAGACATCTCGGCTTGATCTTCATCACACGATCTCCACTTGAAATTCCTATCATATTCTGATAGACCCTACATTAAAATAAGAAATCAAATGTGAATGAATGTAAAGTCAAATGAAACAAAAAAGGGTCATTTTTGTTTTTATCTAAATCTGTACAGGTGCCTCCTACAGGGACAGTAGATGTTTGCCGGGGACAGTAAACTGATTTTCAAGTGCTTGAGCAACATCTGGCTGCAGAGGAGATATCTCTTACCACAGTCATTCTCAAAATACCACTGGTGTATTCAGGGTAAAGTTATAGCACAAACATATACTCTATATAGGGTCCAATGCATCCAGCATATGATAAAAGTGTGACCTTTAGGCATACACCGGGCTAATAAGCATTGGCAAAATGTAGTATAAAAATCTATATATACAAGAGGCATCGTGATTACTCGCTAATCCCGCCCCCTGCACAGTAGCTCCACCTCCCACCAAATCACCACACTTAATCACGCCCCCCACCCCATTACCACACACAATAGCGCCCCCCCACCACATAACCACGCACAATCTGCACCACATCACCACACACAATCCCGCCCCCCACCATATCACCACACAATCCCACCCTCCCACATTACCAAACATAATCCCGCCCCCCACTACATCACCACACATAATCCCGCCCCCCCACTACATCACCACACATATTCCCGCCCCCACCACATCACCACACACAATCCCGCCCCCCACCATATCACCACACAATCCTACCCTCCCACATTACCAAACATAATCCCGCCCCCCACTACATCACCACACATAATCCCGCCCCCCCACTACATCACCACACATATTCCCGCCCCCACCACATCACCACACATAATCCCGCCCCCACCACATCACCACACATAACAGGGCCGGCTCCAGGTTTTTGAGGGCCCCGGGCTAAAGAGTCTCAGTGGGCCCCAACCCCCCCCCCCCCCCCCTTTTACCCATACCACGATTCATGATGCCCAGATACAGCAGAGAAATATAGGTATAGTCCAATGCCATAATTCACTTCTTACATGAGTGATAGCTATTGTAAATTCTGCAGTGTATATATACAGGACAGGAGGAGTGGTACTGTGCTGTGTATATATACAGGTGAGAGGTACTGTGCGGAGTATATATAGAGGGGAGTGGTACTGTGCAGTGTATGTATACAGGGGAGAGGTACTGTGCGGTGTATATATAGTGGGGAGTGGTACTGTGCAGTGTATATATACAGGTGAGAGGTACTGTGCGGAGTATATATAGAGGGGAGTGGTACTGTGCAGTGTATGTATACAGGGGAGAGGTACTGTGCGGTGTATATATAGTGGGGAGTGGTACTGTGCAGTGTATATATAGAGGGGAGTGGTACTGTGCGGAGTATATATAGAGGGGAGTGGTACTGTGCAGTGTATATATACAGGACAGGAGGAGTGGTACTGTGCGGTGTATATATACAGGACAGGAGGAGTGGTACTGTGCGGAGTATATATAGAGGGGAGTGGTACTGTGCAGTGTATATATACAGGGGAGAGGTACTGTGCGGTGTATATATAGTGGGGAGTGGTACTGTGCAGTGTATATATACAGGACAGGAGGAGTGGTACTGTGCGGAGTATATATAGAGGGGAGTGGTACTGTGCAGTGTATATATACAGGGGAGAGGTACTGTGCGGTGTATATATAGTGGGGAGTGGTACTGTGCAGTGTATATATACAGGACAGGAGGAGTGGTACTGTGCGGAGTATATATAGAGGGGAGTGGTACTGTGCAGTGTATATATACAGGGGAGTGGTACTGTGCAGTGCATATATACAGGGGAGAGGTACTGTGCAGTGTATATATACAGGGGAGAGGTACTGTGCGGTGTATATATACAGGGGAGAGGTACTGTGCGGTGTATATATACAGGGGAGAGGTACTGTGCGGTGTATATATACAGGGGAGAGGTACTGTGCAGTGTATATATACAGGGGAGAGGTACTGTGCAGTGTATATATACAGGGGAGAGGTACTGTGCGGTGTATATATACAGGGGAGAGGTACTGTGCAGTGTATATATACAGGGGAGAGGTACTGTCCAGTGTATATATACAGGGGAGAGGTACTGTGCGGTGTATATATACAGGGGAGAGGTACTGTGCGGTGTATATATACAGGGGAGAGGTACTGTGCAGTGTATATATACAAGGGAGAGGTACTGTGCGGTGTATATATACAGGGGAGAGGTACTGTGCGGTGTATATATACAGGACAGGAGAAGTGGTACTGTGCGGAGTATATATAGAGGGGAGTGGTACTGTGCAGTGTATATATACAGGGGAGAGGTACTGTGCGGTGTATATATACAGGGGAGAGGTACTGTGCAGTGTATATATACAGGGGAGAGGTACTGTGCGGTGTATATATACAGGGGAGAGGTACTGTGCGGTGTATATATACAGGGGAGAGGTACTGTGCGGTGTATATATACAGGGGAGAGGTACTGTGCGGTGTATATATACAGTGGAGAGGTACTGTGCGGTGTATATATACAGGGGAGAGGTACTGTGCGGTGTATATATACAGGGGAGAGGTACTGTGCGGTGTATATATACAGGGGAGAGGTACTGTGCGGTGTATATATACAGGGGAGAGGTACTGTGCGGTGTATATATACAGGGGAGAGGTACTGTGCGGTGTATATATACAGGGGATAGGTACTGTGCAGTGTATATATACAAGGGAGAGGTACTGTGCGGTGTATATATACAGGGGAGAGGTACTGTGCGGTGTATATATACAGGACAGGAGGAGTGGTACTGTGCGGAGTATATATAGAGGGGAGTGGTACTGTGCAGTGTATATATACAGGGGAGAGGTACTGTGCGGTGTATATATACAGGGGAGAGGTACTGTG
Organism: Ranitomeya imitator; assembly: GCF_032444005.1. Classification (NCBI taxonomy): domain Eukaryota; kingdom Metazoa; phylum Chordata; class Amphibia; order Anura; family Dendrobatidae; genus Ranitomeya; species Ranitomeya imitator. The sequence goes on along the minus strand of NC_091285.1, from coordinate 276,032,443 downwards.
CAGTGTATATATACAGGGGAGAGGTACTGTGCAGTGTATATATACAGGGGAGAGGTACTGTGCGGTGTATATACTTCAACAGCCGCCCAGCCCAGGCCCCCAGCACCTGTCCTGTATATATATTATATACACTGTATCTATACAGGCTGTGCTGGGGGCCTGGGCTGGGCGGCTGCTGTAGTATGTATATATATATATATATATATATATATATATATATAGTCAGCTGCAGCCGCCCAGCCCATGGCCGCCCCCCCAGGTCACCCAGACTGTCAGAATATACAGCGATATAGCATGGCACTCACTCAGGTGTCGGTAGCAGCTCCTCCAGTCCGGAATCTGCCTGTGCCTGATTAGTTCAGCACTGCACACAGCCAGGAGAGCAGAGCAGGAGAACTCTCCGCCCACAATGTCACGCTGGCTGTGTCCTTAACCCCTATGTGCCTGGCCCTGCACTGACTGAGAAGATGCTTGTGCCAGGCAGGGCAAATTGAAAGGGTAGAAAGGGTTAAAGCGGCCAGATGGATGTATGACTGCGTGAGTGGGCCCCCCTGTCTTGTCAGGGCCCCGGCACTTGCCCGGGTGCGCCGGGTGCTGACGCCGACCCTGACACATAATCCCGCCCCCCACCACATCACCACACAATCCCCCCCATTACCACACGAGGCTCCGTCCATTACCACACGAGGCTCCGTCCACACACATTATCACACGAGGCTCCGTCCCCCCACATTACCACACGAGGCTCCGTCCACACACATTACCACACGAGGCTCCGTCCACACACATTACCACACGAGGCTCCGTCCCCACACATTACCACACGAGGCTCCGTCCCCACACATTACCACACGAGGCTCCGTCCCCACACATTACCACACGATGCTCCGTCCACACATATTACCACATGAGGCTCCATCCCCACACATTACCACACAAGGCTCAATCACCAGCAGCGTTAATTAGATAGCAATGAGCGTGCCGAGCGTTAGCTGGCTGGAAACAGCTAGTTAAATATTTAAGAGAACATGATAATACAGATATGCTTTAGAGAAGCCTCATGAACCATAGAAAGCAATACATGGGAGGAACTGGGAAATTAGTTCTGAAAGGACAATCTATAGAGCTAGAGTTAGAGCATGTTTACACATAGAATGTTTGTTTCAGAAAGTTCTGTGGCCAATCCATAAATCTTGATGAGGTGTGTAATTATTGTCTGCGCATATGTAGCAGCCCATCTGTTCAAAATAAACTGGTATTCAAAGTGTGGGCGTGCTTACAGCATAGTATACAGTATAATGATCGGTGATTGTAACTGCTCCACGCACTCCCCCATGACTGAAAGCCGGCAGATCCCAAGAAGAAATAAGTTCATTTTCTCCCAGTAGCTGCATCTTCAGTAAGCAGCCATGTAATGCTATTTACCTGCAGATTACCCCTATATGTGCAGGCAAATAGCGTTTTCCCAGGTGACAATTTCCCTTTACAAAGTAACATTTGTTTTAAATTTTATTTAATAAATCAATAGTACTATTTTATTTAATAAATGAATAGTACATGTGAAAATAAGCAACTTTGCAATACGGTTGCATGTAAGGGTATGTGCACACGATGCGGATTTTGCTGCGGATCCACAGCGTTTCCGCAGCTGCGGGTCCGCAGCAGTTTCCCATGAGTTTACATTTCAATGTAAACCTATGGGAAACCAAAAACACTGTGCACATGCTGCGGAAAAAAACGCACGGAAACGCAGCGGTTTACATTCCGCAGCATGTCACTTCTTTCTGCGGATTCCGCAGCGGTTTTACAGCTGCCCCTATGGAAAACCGCAGTTGCAAAACTGCAGTGAAAACCGTAGAAAAACCGCAGTAAATCCACAGAAAGGCCAGGTGATGCACATTTCCCAGCTTTATGAAAACCCAGCTTCGTCTAACCTTGTGCCAAAAAAACAGGCCATGACTTCTTCTAAGTAGCTGGCTAGCACTCTGAAAATGAAAGCAGGAGAACGTCATAAGAAGATAGAAAAGCGTTTTCAAGTTGTCCTTTCCTCAGTTCTAATTGTAATTAAGAAATGTCAGTTAACAGGGGAGGTCAAGATAAGGTCTGGAAGATCAAGCAAAATTTTAGTAAGAGCTGCTTGTCTGATTGCTAGAGAGGCAAATCCAAACCTCCGCTTCACTGCAAAAGACCTTGAGAAAGATTTAGCAAACTCTGGAGTTGTGGTACATTGTTCAACTGTTCAGAGACACCTACGCAAAAATAGACATCATGAGAGAGTTATCGGAAGAAAACCTCTCCTGTGTCATCACCATAAAATTCAGCCTCAGAAGTATGCATAAGGACAAGTAAACAAGCTTGATGCATTTTGGAAACAAGTTCTGTGGACTGATGGAGGTTAAAATAGAACTCTTTGGCCACAATGATCAATAGGTATGTGTGGAGAAAAAAGGCCACAGAATGTCAGGTAAAGAACATCTCGCCAATCAACAAGCATGGGAGTGGATCAATCATGCTTTGGGGTTGTGTTGCAGCCAATGGCAAGGGGAACATTTCATGGGTAGAGGGAAGAATGGATTCAATGAAATTTCAACAAATTCTTGATACACACATAACACCTTCTTTAACCCCTTAGCGACCGCCGATACGCCTTTTAACGGCGGCCGCTAAGGGTAAAAAAAGTGAATAGCGCCCTCCAGAGTCTGATTTTCTCCAGGGTCTTGGCTGCCGGGGGTAGCCGAGACCCCAGAGAATATGATTCGGGGGGGGGGGTTTTTACCCACCCCGCATTTGCGATCGCCGGTAATTAACCGTTTACCGGCGATCGCAAAAAAAAAACAAAAAAAAAACGCGATCTCTTTTTAATTTCTCTGGGTAGGGTTAGGGCTAGGGTTAGGGGTAGGGTTAGGGCTAGGGTTAGGGCTAAATTTAGGGTTAGGGTTGGGGCTAAATTTAGGGTTAGTGTTGGGGCTAAATTCAGGGTTAGGGTTCTTTCACACTTACGTCGGTACGGGGCCGTCGCAATGCGTCGGCCCGACATACCGACGCACGTTGTGAAAATTGTGCACAACGTGGGCAGCGGCTGTAGTTTTTCAACGCATCCGCTGCCCAATCTATGTCCTGGGGAGGAGAGGGCGGAGTTACGGCCACGCATGTGCGGTCAGAAATGGCGGATGCGACGCACAAAAAAACGTTTCATTGAACGTTTTTTTGTGCCGACGGTCCGCCAAAACACAACTGATCCAGTGCACGACGGACGCGACGTGTGGCAATACAAGTCTATGGGCAAAAAACGCATCCTGCGGGCACATTTGCAGGATCCGTTTCTGTCCAAAACGACGGATTGCGACGGATGCCAAACGATGCAAGTGTGAAAGTAGCCTTAGGGCTAGGGTTAGGGTTGGGGCTAAAGTTAGGGTTAGAGTTGGGATTAGGGTTAGGGTTTGGATTAGGGTTGGTATTAGGGTTAGGGTTGGAATTAGGGTTAGGTTTGGGATTAGGGTTAAGGTTAGGGTTGTGATTAGGGGTGTATTGGGATTAGGGTTAGGTTTGAGGTTAGGATTGAGATTAGGATTAGGGGTGTGTTGGATTTAGGGTTTTGATTAGGGTTATGGTTAGGGTTGACATTAGGGTTGTTTTGGGGTAAGGGTTGTGATTATGGTTAGGGTTAGTGATTAGGATTATGGATCAGGTTGAGATTAGGGTTAGGGGTGTGTTGGGGTTAGGGTTGGAGCTAGAATTGGGGGGTTTCCACTGTTTAGGTACATCAGGGGGTCTCCAAACACGACAGCCAATTTTGCGCTCAAAAAGTCAAATGGTGCTCCCTCCCTTCTGAGCTCTGCCGTGCGCCCAAACAGTGGGTTACCCCCACATATGGGGCATCAGCGTACTCGGGATAAATTGGACAACAAATTCTGGGGTCCAATTTCTCTTGTTACCCTTGTGAAAATAAAAACTTGGGGGCTACAAAATCTTTTTTGTGGAAAAATATATATATATATATATTTTTTTTTTATGACTCTGCATTCTAAACTTCTGTGAAGCACTTGGGCATTCAAAGTTCTCACCACACATCTAGATAAGTTCCTTGGTGGGTCTAGTTTCCAAAACGGGGTCACTTGTGGGGGGTTACTACTGTTTAGGTACATCAGGGGCTCTGCAAACGCAACATAACGCCCACAGACCTTCCTATCTAAGTCTGCATTCCAAAACGGCGCAATTTTGCGCTCAAAAAGTCAAATGGTGCTCCCTCCCTTCCGAGCTCTGCCGTGCGCCCAAATAGTGGTTTACCCCCACATATGGGGCATCAGCATACTCAGAATAAATTGGACAACAACTTTAGTGGTCCAATTTCTCTTGTTACCCTTAAAATAAAAACTTGGGGGCTAAAAAATCTTTTTTGTGGAAAAAAAAATATTTTTTATTTTCACGACTCTGCATTATAAACTTTTGTGAAGCACTTGGGCATTCAAAGTTCTCACCACACATCTAGATAAGTTTCATGGGGGGTCTAGTTTCCAAAATGGGGTCACTTGTGGGGGTTTTCCACTGTTTAGGCACATCAGGGGCTCTCCAAACGCGACATGGCGTCCAATCTCAATTCCAGCCAATTCTACATTGAAAAAGTAAAACGGCACCCTTTCTCTTCCAAGCTCTGCGGTGCGCCCTAACAGTGGTTTACCCCCACATATTGGGTATCAGCGTACTCAGGAGAAATTGCACAACAACTTTTGTGGTCTAATTTCACCTGTTACCCTTGTGAAAATAAAAATTTGTGGGCAAAAAGATCATTTTTGTGTAAACAAAATCGATTTTTTATTTTCACGGCTCTACGTTATAAACTTCTGTGAAGCACTTGGGGGTTCAAAGTGCTCACCACACATCTAGATAAGTTCCTTAAGGGGTCTAGTTTCCAAAATGGTGTCACTTGTGGGGAGTTTCCACTGTTTAGGCACATCAGGGGCTCTCTAAACGTGACATGGCGTCCGATCTCAATTCCAGCCAATTCTGCATTGAAAAAGTCAAACGGCGCTCCTTCACTTCTAAGTTCTGCGGTGTGCCCAAAAAGTGGTTTACCCCCACATATGGGGTATTGGCGTATTCAGGAGAAATTGCATAACAAAATTTATGGTTACATTTCTGTTTTTACACTTGTGAAAATAAAAAAAAATGGTTCTGAATTAAGATGTTTGCAAAAAAAGTTAAATATTCATTTTTTCCTTCCACATTGTTTCAGTTCCTGTGAAGCACGTAAAGGGTTAATAAACTTCTTGAATGTGGTTTTGAGAACCTTGAGGGGTGTAGTTTTTAGAATGGTGTCACACTTCATTATTTTCTATCATATAGACCCCTCAAAATGACTTCAAATGTTATGTGGTCCCTAAAAAAAAATGGTGTTGTAAAAATGAGAAATTGCTGGTCAACTTTTTTTGTATAAATCGTTTTATTGGTCACAGCAATAAAGATTAAAGGTAAACATTACAAACTGGTAAATCTGTGCAATGGTAGGCGGTAATTACAAGTCGAACAAGAGGAGCATTGTTGCATCAATTAAATCTTATACTTTAACTGTCTGGTTAATAATGCTATTGGCTGTCCCGAGAATATGAGATAATAATAATAGAAAACATCCGGGATAGTTGGTAACCATTGATATGTTCTTTTGTATTCATTTAAAATACTATATATATATATATATATAATCAAACTGGATATGGGGAAGACAAACATAGAAAGTCAGAAAAGGGGAAAGGAAGAAGGACAAGAAGAAGAAGGGAGGGATGGAAGAGGGTGGGGGAAATTCGGGGAAGGAGTGTGGCTGCCTCCGTACCCCAGCGGACAGAACACACGTCAAGAAACGGCCCGGATGTACACGAGAACAAGCTATACAATGTGTCGGGTTCTGGAAACCCAGAGGTCTAGTTCAGGAGTTTCCCTAAAAGCGATCCAGGGGGCCCATATGTTGTAGGTTTTTTCTGCGTTACCTGGTGACTGGTTTATCAACTGCTCCATTCTATAGATGTTATTAAGTTCTGCCACAAATTCTGTACGGGAAGGAAATTTTTCTTGTTTCCAAAACCGAGGAATTAGATTTCTGACTGCAGTAAGAAAGTGTTTAAGGATACCCTTCTTGAACCTAGATATTGACAAGTCGCATAGAGACAACAATGCTATACTTGGTGAAGGTTGGATCTGTATGATAGACAGCTTGTTATGAAGTTCAAAGACAGCCAACCACAAATCCTTTATGGGGGGGCAGTCCCACCAGATATGCATGTAAGAGCCAGTCTCCTTTAGACATCTCCAGCAGGTGTCAGGGGTCGTGGGGAACACCGCATGCACCATGGAGGGGCATCTGTACCATCTTGCTAGAATCTTATAGCTCCTCTCCTGTGATACCGCGCACAATGACGATCTAGACGAGAAGAGAAGAATTTTTCCCCTGTCTTCAGATGACAAGGGCCTTCCCAGATCGCCCTCCCATTTCGAGAAAAACAATGGCCAACCCTGCAGTGGAGCCCTCCCCTCTTGGAAGATTTTATACAGCAGCGAGACAGTATGATCCGGGGGATTTGCTGATATACAAAGCATCTCAAAGGGAGTTAGCGGCCTGCTAATATTGGCTTGTTTAGAGATTGAGTGGATATAACTTTTTAGTTGTTCATAGAAGAACCAATCAACAGAGTGTGATTCCTCCTCTGGGAATAATTCCCGAAGGGACTTCATCCCAGTTTCTTTTAAGTAGTCATGGATGATGGGATTGGAATCTTTTCTCTTATGTAGAAATGTCTCTCTATTCAGCCCCGCCGGAAAAGCAGAATTGTCATAAATTGGAATTAAGGGGCCCGGGAGAGTTGTGATCTGAAGGTCTTTGTTTCGGTTTTTAATAAGAAGCAGTATGTTTCGTGTGAGGAAGGGTATGTAAGTGCCTGATCCTAGCCCCCTGCCTCCTGTCCAAAGAACAACTCGGGAGTCGCATCTGTTAAGATCGTTTTCTAGGTTTACCCATTTTTTGTTGTTTTTACTGTGATAAAGGTCTAGAATACAAGTTCCCATTGATGCGTAACTATAAATTGCGAGATCCGGGAGACCCAATCCACCCGTCAGTTTAGATCTACTTAATGTTGTATATGAAATACGTGCCCGGTTATGAGACCAAATAAAACGAGTAATCATTTGTTTGAGGCGGGAAAAGAAAGAAGCCGGTAGGTATAGGGGGATTGTTTGAAAAAAATATAAGAGGCGAGGCAGGAGGTCCATCTTAACTGCATTGATCCTACCCAGCCAGGACAATTGGAGCCTGTTCCATTTCTCTAAATCTGAGTTTGTTTTCTGTAGGGTTGGTGCTAGGTTGGTTTCGAACAGCTTAGATGTTTTGCTTGTAATTTTAATACCTAAATAAGTAAGGGAATCAAAGCACCATTTAAATGGGAAGGTCTTCCTAAGATGATCTACCAAAGGGAGTTGGAGTGAAATGTTTAGGATTTCGGATTTATGGGAATTTATTTTGAAGTTGCTTAGAAATCCGAATTTATGTAGCTCCGAAATGATGTTTGGTAGACTCGTAGAGGGGGCCGTAATATATAACAGGATGTCATCTGCAAAAAGCGCTAGCTTATGTTCTTCGGAACGAAGTTTTATACCAGTGATTGATGGGTTGTTTCTCAAGGCCACAGCTAAAAAACTTTCTTCCCCTCTTTGTTTTTAATAAAAGGGATGTAAGTATTGGGATTGCGTTGATTGAGAGCTCTGGCCAAGAGTCTACCACTTTTATTACCGAGCTGGTAGAAGCGGCTCTTAAGTCTTTCTCTGAGGCATTTGGATTTTTGGTCTATTATAGATAGCAGTTTTTGTCTGGCCGAGGAGAGCCTAGCAAATGTGCTGGCCTCAAGGTCTCGTTTATGTTTGTTTTCTAATTGGTGTATTTGTTCTGTTAAGCTAAGTATTTCCGCCCAGTGGCGTAGGAAGGGGGGTGCGGGGGGGGCGGTCCGCCCCGGGCGGCACAATGCGGGGGGCGGCCGGCGCTGCAGGAGAAGAAAAAAAAAAAAAAAAGACGCCCCTTTAAATCTTCGGGCGGCGCCGTCCGCCGCCACGACCAGGGCCAGCTCCCCCCACCACCGGACCCCGCCCCCCGCTCTATACTCACCTCTCCTGGTTCCTGCGGCGCCGGCAGCTGCAGCGTCTCTCCGGCTCTGCGACGTCTCAGAGCAGAGGGCGCGATGACGTCACTACTGTGCGCGCCGCTCTGCCTCTCTGTCCTGAGCGTCGCAGAGCCGGAGAGACGCTGACTGCATCGGACCTGCGCTAGGAACGGGAGAGGCGAGGATTTTACTTTTTTTTTTTTTTCTTTATCTCTGACTGTCTGGGGCTGGGGCAATGCTGGACACACTGGGGCAATACTGGAGACCATGGGGCAGATTGCTGGACACACTGGGGCAATACATGAGACCATGGGGCAGATTGCTGGACACACTGGGGCAATACATGAGACCATGGGGCAGATTGCTGGACACACTGGGGCAATACATGAGACCATGGGGCAGATTGCTGGACACACTGGGGCAATACAGGAGACCATGTGGCAGAATGCTGGACACACTGGGGCAATACAGGAGACCATGGGGCAGATTGCTGGACACACTGGGGCAATACAGGAGACCATGGGGCAGATTGCTGGACACACTGGGGCAATATTGGAGACCATGGGGCAGAATGCTGGACACACTGGGGCAATACAGGAGACCATGGGGCAGATTGCTGGACACACTGGGGCAATACAGGAGACCATGGGGCAGATTGCTGGACACACTGGGGCAATACAGGAGACCATGTGGCAGAATGCTGGACACACTGGGGCAATACAGGAGACCATGGGGCAGATTGCTGGACACACTGGGGCAATACAGGAGACCATGGGGCAGATTGCTGGACACACTGGGGCAATACAGGAGACCATGTGGCAGAATGCTGGACACACTGGGGCAATACAGGAGACCATGGGGCAGATTGCTGGACACACTGGGGCAATACAGGAGACCATGGGGCAGAATGCTGGACACACTGGGGCAATACAGGAGACCATGGGGCAGATTGCTGGACACACTGGGGCAATACTGGAGACCATGGGGCAGAATGCTGGACACACTGGGGAAATACTGGAGACCATGGGGCAGAATGCTGGACACACTGGGGCAATACAGGAGACTATGGGGCAGATTGCTGGACACACTGAATACTGGAGACCATGGGGCAGATTTCAGGACACATTGAGGCAATGCTGGAGACCCTGGGCAGACTTCTGGACATACTGGGGCAATACTGGAGACCATGGGGCAGATTGCTGGACACACCGGGGCAATACTGGAGACCATGGGGCAGAATGCTGGACACACTGGGGCAATACAGGAGACCATGGGGCAGATTGCTGGATACACCGGGGCAATACTGGAGACCATGGGGCAGAATGCTGGACACACTGGGGCAATACAGGAGACCATGGGGCAGATTGCTGGACACACTGGGGCAATACTGGAGACCCTGGGGCAGATTTCTGGACACATTGAGGCAATGCTGGAGACCCTGGGGCAGACTTCTGGACACACTGGGGCAATGCTGGACACTGGGGCAGATTGCTGGACACACTGGGGGTAATATGCTGGACACACTGGGGCAATGCTGGACACTGGGGGTAATATGCTGGACACACTGGGGCAGACTGCTGGACACACTGGGGAAAGGCTGGACACTGGGGCAGATTGCTGGACACACTGGGGGCAGTGCTGGACATACTGGGGCAGATTGCTGGACACACTGGGGGTAATATGCTGGACACACTGGGTCAGATTGCTGGACAACATGGGGGTAATATGCTGGACACACTGGGGCAGATTGCTGGACAACATGGGGGTAATATGCTGGACACACTGGGGGCAGGACTTGAGGCATGGGCAGAATGTAGATACGGGGCATGATTGGAGACACGGGGCAGGATTGGATCATGGGGCAGGACGGATACGATGGAGGCTGGTGGGGCAGGATGTGGAGATCATATGGGGTAGAATGGATACTCATGAGGGCAGGATGCGAGAACATATGGCTGGAGCCAGGAATGAGAAACGGGGCCAGGGTGGGGAATATTATTACCATAGGGGCTAATTAAGGGATATTATTACTGCAGTGATGTATTTATTTTATTTTTTGAGTATACTGTTTTAAATGGGGGGGCGGTCCTGTTACTGTGCAGAGTGACACTATATCACCTTTTTTTCTTCATGTGATGTAATGTAGAAGTTGTGAAAAATTAAGTAATGTGTTCTGCAAGCGGAGCTCGAGATAACTGTGTTATTTCCTGCAGAAACGAGTCCTGGCTGGAAGGAATGATGGCGGTCTGTGCTGGATGAAAGATGAAGGACTTCACCTAGAGACGTCACTGGTGAGTCAGTGTTACCTATACACTGACACTATACACTGTATACTATATAGAGGTCCTGTGTATAATGTCACCAGTGATCTCTGTATTACCTCTACACAGACACTGCATACTAAGTACAGATCTCCTGTGAATACTGGCACTTATGGTGATAGTATTGTAGTTTTTTTTTTATTACTGATCAGTATTGTAGTATTCAGTCACTATGTGGTGGTAATATGTGGTCTGGAAATGGTGTTGTGGTATTTGTCCCTTGTATGTAGTATTATTCGGTCACTATGTGGCCTGGTCATGGTGTGGTGGTATTAAGTCACAGGTGTGGCATGTGGGGGTGACACCATTAGGCCCAGTTTAAGTTCTACAAAACAGGAAAACCGTTTTTGGTAACCTTTGTGTGTATTGAGCCGGGGGGGGGGGGGGGCGCCAAACTCGGGAACAGCCCCGGGCGGCAAAAGCTCTAGCTACGCCTCTGTTTCCGCCGCTCTTTCTCTTTTTAGCCTAGCGCCATGAGAAATGAGGACGCCTCTTATTACACTTTTCAACGCCTCCCATTTTACAATGGGGGACGTGGTGTCTTCCTCGTGGTCAGACAGGAAACCTGTGATTGTTTGATCAATCTTGGATTTACATATGGGATCCTGTAACAGGTTTTCATTCAAGCGCCAAGAGAAACCTGGTCTTGAGGCAGAATGAAGTGAGATTGTTAAGTAAATAGGAGCGTGATCTGACCACAATATCGACCCCACGTCCGCCTTTACCTGCATGTCAAGCAACCTATGAGAAACGAAAAAGTAATCTATTCTACTGTAGGTGTTATGTATTTTTGAGAAGAAACTATAGTCCTTGGTTGTTGGATTAAGAACCCTCCAGACATCTACCAGTCTCATGCTGCGCAGCTGGGATCTTATTTTTTTAATAGAAGATGCAGGATATGAAGACTTACCCGAAGAGACATCCACCGCAGGGTTCATAGGAATATTAAAGTCGCCCCCAAGTATCACAGGAGAGGAACCAGCAAACTCCTCGAGGCGTCTTTTGCATTCGGCTCCAAACTTCTGTTGCCCTTGGTTTGGAAAATAAACGTTAGCGATTACAAGTTTATGAGCTGCCCATGTGATGAGTAGGAAGATATATCTGCCATTTTTGTCAATTTGTGAATCTAAGATCTCAGGCACAAAGGACTTGTGGAAGGCTATTGAGACACCTTTTGACTTTGAAAATGGGTTTGGGCAGTGATACCATTTAGGGTAATTTTTCGTGATACAGTGTGGTACCACACCAGTTTTGAAATGTGTCTCTTGGAGCAGTAACACAGATACCCTCTGTTTGTGACTATCAAATAGGACCCGTCTTCTTTTTTCCGGTATGTTTAGCCCCTTAACGTTGAAGGAGCAAAATTTAATTTCATCCATTATCAAATACCTTTACGCCATTCCGTAATACCATGCGCCCCATCCGCCAGAACACGCGACAGCCATGGGAAGTAGGGAGGAAACAATAGGAAGGAAGGGAAAAAGGCAGGGTAGAGAAGAGATAATAGAACATGGAAAACATAAAAGAAGGTGCGTTGGGATTGACGCACCGGGTCATACTTTACATCTGTGTAGTTAGGGCAAAAGAATGGAGGAGAGGTCTCCTCCTCTCCCTTCACCCGTGCACCTTAGGTGAGTAAGGGAAGCCAAGGGAAACACTGACCCCCCCAGCCCCCCCGAACCTGGTAGGTCCCATAAACGAGAACTTGTAAACACGTAACGTTTGGTTAAACATAGTAATAGTCTCTGCACCGGCGAGATGTCCCGCATGCCATCAGCGAATACAAAAAAAAGGGGGGGGGGGAAGGGAGGGAAGGGGTGGGAATTTAGGGGGGAGGGAAGAAGGACAAATTCACCGATGACAGGCAGGACACCACGCGCCCAGGTGCTTAAAGAATAGAATCAAATCTCCAAGGCGAGCCTATGGTAAGACAAGCCGCCCCACCAGGAGACTCATCCGTTTAACAATAAGTGTTCATGAGACTACTCAACTGCAGTAGAGTATCTAGATGCATTGCAGCAATGAATAAAAACTACTTGGAACTAAGAAGAAACTGAAACAAGAAAAGAGAAAAAAACTTCATGGAGGCTCTGAGGAGCCTTCGGTAGTATGACGATTCTTGGAACGGGGAACCTTGAGCCACTTTGGAGGAGCATCTGGGAGTGTCGGAGCCAGAGGCCAATCCGGAAGATTTATTAATAGAAGTTCAAACGTGCCCAGGAAGTTAGCCAGATCCCCAATCCGGCGGAAATATGCGCTTTTGCCACCTTTGGATGCTGATAGTTGGAATGGGAACCCCCACCTGTAGGGGATGTCTCTTTCCTTGAGAACCTCCAGCAAGGGCTTCAGAGCTTTGCGCAAAAATAGAGTGCGCCTGGATAAATCTGATAGGAGCAGGATTGGTTGACCTTCAAACTGGAGGGATCCCTTTTTCCTAGAGGCCATCATGATGGTCTCCTTAACTCTGAAGTAATGTACCCTGCAGATGACGTCTCTGGGGCGCGACTCAGACGTGGGTTTAGGACCAAGGGATCTATGAATCCTATCGAACTCGATGGTGTTGTCCTCGTGGTCGCCGAGAACGTCCAGAAATATTCTCTGAACTGTACGGTCTAGATCCTGAGGACTGACAGATTCTGGTAGGCCACGTATACGGATATTGTTACGCCTATTGCGATTTTCCAGGTCCTCAAGACCAGATGACATTTTCTCCAGTTTCATGGTGTGGTCCATTAAGATTTCTCTGTGTGCCTGAAGTTCCTGTGAGATATTCTCCTGGGTCTTTTCCACATCTTCTATACGCGATGTGAATTCTGTCTGCAGATTATGTATCTCCTTTTTGTACGAGTTCTCAAGCCTACACGCAAAACTTTCCAGGTCCGTTTTGGTTGGAAGAGCTTTAATATATTTACTCAATTCAGCTATATTCAAGTCCTCCGGCATGTCTTCATCTCCGCCACTGTTGTCTGTTGATTTTTTAAAGGAGATATGTGAGGTCTGTGGCTCTTTTGAGGAGGAACTATTTTTATGCGGTGTTTGCGACATTGCTGATCTGGTGTTCCTTGTTTGGAGTGGCTGGTTTAAGAACCGTTCCATGTCCTCAATAGGAGGCTCCTTGTGTAAGCTTATGGGTTGCCCAGAAGTCTTCTTAGTTTTACCCATATATGTCTGCTGCTATTAATCGCCCGTGGTAGAGTTCAGGGGAACATGGGGGTGCAGCGATCACCGCATCAGGCAGAGCCCCCCATTAGCAAGCCCCCTCCGAGGTGCATTTAATTATAATCTTTAAGTTAGTGGGGCATATACAATGTCCTGAGCCAGAAAAAGGAACCTCTAGATGTGATAAACAGTTCCAGCACTAGGTGTCACCAGAGGTCTAAGTTTGTAAATTATCAGCTTGTTAGGTAGAGTGCTGAGGTTCTGTTTTCTGATGTAATGTAGCTAAGGCACAATGACAGCCCAGTAAGGGGCTATGGTAGAGTGACTGCTCCGCTTCTGCAGCAAGGATGGTATGCAGGGTAAGATGCAGCAGTGCCGAGTATCTTAGGTGTGCCTGCCCTGATATGGTGCTTCTCTATGAGGTTCTCCGTCCCCAAGATGGCGTCTACCCTCCCAGTGGCGGGAAAACAGTCGGTACTGACGGAGCAAAGGCGCACTCGCAGCAATCTCACTGATGGTGCTTCAGGGGATCAAAGGATGGGACTGCCTCTCCCTCAACACCCCCGTGGCTCGGCGGGGGGTCTGCAGACTTTTTACTGCCGCCGCTCTCCTCACCACGCGCCGCCTGCCTGCAGGGGTTCCGGGTAAGCACACCTGCGATGCTCTGTGTGTGTCGCGGGGAATGCAGGGGCGGGAGGGTCTCTCCTTCACTACCCCCTTAGCTTGGCAGGGGGTCCGCAGACTTTTTGCTGCCGCCGCTCTCCCCACCACGCGCTGCCTGCCTGCAGGGGATCCGGGTGTGCACGCTCGCGGTGTTCTCTCTGCGGGTGCCACGGGGAATACAGGGGCGGGAGGGTCTCCCCTTCACTACCCCCTTAGCTCGGCGGGGGTCCGCAAACTGCTTGCTGCCGCCGCTCACCTCGTCACACGTCGCCCGCCGGGCCTCCCTGAGCCGTTAGCTGAGCCTGGGGAGTCTTCTCTGTGCTGGCCTATGCTCGATGCGCTGTGCTGCAGAGCCTCTCTGTGCCTGCGGATCCGGTGTAACTTCTCCGGGGCACAGCTGGGGGTCTCTCTTAATCCAGGCTCGTTGCTAGGGAATTTCGGGTGGTGTGTGATGGATTAAGGTCTAGGGGAAGACCTTTTATCTCCTTTTTACTGGAGGAGCTCTCCACCATGCGTCCTTCTTCTCCGGCTGTTAGACACACCCCTCTGCTGGTCAACTTTTAACCCTTATAACTCCCTAACAAAAAAAAATTTTGTTTCCAAAATTGTGCTGATGTAAAGTAGACATGTGGGAAATGTTATTTATTAACTATTTTTCATGACATATCTCTCTGATTTAAGGGCATAAAAATACAAAGTTTGAAAATTGCAAAATTTTAAAAATTTTCGCCATATTTCTGTTTTTTTCATAAATAATCGCAAGTAATATCGAAGAAATGTTACCACTAACATGAAGTACAATATGTCACGAAAAAACAATCTCAGAATCAGCGGGATCCGTTGAAGCGTTCCAGAGTTATAACCTCATAAAGTGACAGTGGTCAGAATTGCAAAAATTGGCTCGGTCATTAAGTACCAAATTGGCTCTGTCACTAAGGGGTTAAAAAAGCTGAAGTTGAAAGAGGATGATTTCTACAAATGGATAAAGATCCTAAACACACTTCCAAATTTATAATACTACCTCAAAAGGCACAAGCTGCAGGTTTTACAAAGGCCCTCACACTCCCTTGATCTGAACATCATTGAAAATCTGTGGCTAGACTTCAACATAGAAGTGCATGCAAGACGACACAGGAATGTCACAGAACTGGAAGAATTTTCAGTCATTATCAAAAGTCTCAATTGTAGGTATAATCTGTATTCAGTGAAGACAGATTTTCCCACGACTGAGATAGGAGATGCTCCTGATAAGATTTTGTAGATGGAAGGAGGGAGGAGCTACAGACAGAGCTCCTCCCTCTTCCTATCTACGTATCAGTAGCAGCTCTCATCTCCTAACTCAATACTGGGAGTCTGTCCTCACTGAATACAGATTTTCCCTAAAATTGAGAATTTTGATAACAACTGATCAATTCAGGCAGAGAAAGAAGCAGAATTCCCTGATAAGATGTATTACAGAGTTGCTTATTTTCATGTGTACATTTGATTTATGAAATAAAAATAAATTAAAATGATGGTTAATCTTTTGCTCTCCAGAAGAATCTGTTTTAATGAATACATTTTATTCTCCATAAGAAACAATTTCTAAAACGTCATCTACTATATAATTGTTTAAGGGGTACTTCCATCTTTCTGTCCTTCTGTCACGGATATTCATTGGTCGTAGCCTCTGTCTGTCATGGAAATCCAAGTTGTTGATTGGTCATGGCAAAACGCCAACGACCAATCAGCGACGGGCACAGTCCAGCGTCAAAATGGCCGCTCCTTCCTCCCCACAGTCAGGGCCCGCTCCATACTCCCCTCCACAGGGTTAATGGCAGCGTTAATGGACCGTGTTATGCCCCGGTGTAACGCACTCCATTAACGCTGCTATTAACACTGTGTGACCAACTTTTTATTATTGATGATGCGTATGCATCATCAATAGTAAAAAGATCTAATGTTACAAATAATAATAATTAAAAAAAAAAAGTTATTCTCACCCTCCAACGTGCGCAGTTTCCTCGGCAGTGCAAGCAGCAGGCTCCGGTGTCAAGGATGCTATGCAAGAGAAGGACCTTCCATGATGTCACGGTCATGTGACCGTGACGTCATCACAGGTCCTGCGCTCATACCAACCCTGGGACCGGAAGCTGCAGCGTGCACCACACATAGGGGCCAGGACTACAAGGGGCCCCTCGGAAGGTGAGTATATGTTTTTTATTTTAAGTCTTGGCTGGGCAATATACTACGTGACTGGCCAATATACTACGTGTCTGTGCTGTATACTACGTCGCTGTGCAATATACTACGTGACTGGGCAATATACTACGTGACTGGGCAATATACTACGTGACTGGGCAATATACTAAGTGGTTGGGCAATATACTACGTGGCTGGGCAATATACTACGTGACTGGGCAATATACTAAGTGGTTGGGCAATATACTACGTGGCTGGGCAATCTACTACGTGACTGGGCAATATACTACGTGACTGGGCAATATACTACGTGACTGGGCAATCTACTACGTGACTGGGCAATATACTAAGTGGTTGGGCAATATACTACGTGGCTGGGCAATATACTACGTGACTGGGCAATATACTACGTGACTGGGCAATATACTACGTGACTGGGCAATATACTACGTGACTGGGCAATATACTAAGTGGTTGGGCAATATACTACGCGGCTGGGCAATATACTACGCGGCTGGGCAATATACTACGTGGCTGGGCAATATACTACGTGGCTGGGCAATATACTACGTGGACATGCATATTCTAGAATACCCGATGCGCGTTAGAATCGGGCCACCATTTAGTTTCTTATAATTGTTCATTGTGTCGTTCCTCTGTTATTCCTCCTGAATATTTACAAATATTTACAACTGGTTGTCACTGTTCCCTCTAGCACAGCAGTGTGTCCTTGTGGTGACTGGACAGTATTAATGAGTTGGCACAACCTCCAAATGGTGAGACCCAGTTGTCAATGTAATCATAAATATTCAGAAGTTATAAAAGAAGAAATGTGAATATATAGAAACACTAAGCAACCTGACTGTGCAAACATTGCATACATAAATTCCACTATTGCCACACATGTAAGAGCGTAAGATACTTTGCAAACATTTTGACCAAACTGTGTGAACCCATCTGCCAGCAGAATGGAGGCCACTATCACATGGGACCCTATACTAAAGCTTGATCTCTTTGTGCATTGACACACAGGGTCTAACAATTGTTTGCGCTAAATAAAACCAGTTTAACGCAGGGCTTTCCCAACAGTGTGGTAAAGAGTAATTCACCATGAGATACTCTATATGTAAATAAGAGTCCCAGACCTAGATACTTTTGTGAGATAAAACTATATTGTTTTATTGATGCAAAACATTAAAACATGATACAAAAAAGGTGCTAGATTGAACCAAATGAGGGACTGTGGTGTCCTGAGGAAACCCACAAACTACACCACACATGTAAAACAGCCAAACATGTAGTAATAATAAGATCATGAGACATGCATACCAACAATAAGCATACTAAGAGATAGGGTATTGCTCTAGATACATTTTCTTGGCCGCCAAAAAGCAGTGCACTCTAATCTGTATACAAAAACAATGCCACAATTGTGTCTCAATTAGTCCTGCACATATAAACAAAAGTACAAAGATGTATTCCTGAGTAATAACATTGGCTAGTACATACCAATAGGTGGATAGGTGAGGGTACCCGGACGTCTCTCTGCCCCGACGCACGTTTCGCTCTGCATCTACGGGAGGCGTGGTAAAGAGGCAGTGACCCAGGTTAGTCCAACCTTTGGGCCGGGATCACACATACGCGAGATATGGCCGAGTCTCGTAGGTGAAAACCCAGCTCTGGCACCTGGCACTCCGTTCAGGAGTGTGCGGCTCCATGTATTGCTGTGCGGCTGCACGCTCCGCTTCGCTCTGGAGTGCCGGCGCCAGAGCTGGATTTTCACCTGCGAGACTCGGCCGTATCTCGCATATGTGTGATCCCGGCCTTAATGTCTTTATTTTGCCAAGTTACAAAAATAACTCAAACTTTATCCTCCGATTCGCAGCCTGATCGTCCACCGCCGTGGGTGCGTCATTGGCTTTACCTTCACACAGACCTGTCCTGCACAGAGTCTCCTGCTCTGTTTCTTGCAAACCAAAATATGTACTTAGACTCTACTAATGGAGTCTGCTGCACTTCCCTACAGAGCGGGCCAGTGTGATAACCGAATACCTGGTGGGGACACTATGCCGGGGTGAACATAACAGCGATGAAACCTGTGTAACTGCGCAGGGGCTCGAACATAAAGGGGGCGCTACCAGCTACAACACAGCAACAGCTTCTGTTACATAAAGGGGCCCTTGTACTGTTATTCACAGGGGCCCTAATCCAGCTGGGTCCGCCACTGGCCCTATGTATGTGTATGGCACGGGACGATTCTTTCTGCTTGGTAAGATGGTCGATTATCATATGACTACAAGTACGGGATCGGCACTGAGACCTGGTCCGGCCTTAGGCTGTGTGCACACAATGCGGATTTGCTGCGGATCCGCAGCGGATTTTTCCGCGCAGAAACGCTGCAGAACCGCACTGTGATGTACAGTACAATGTTATTCAATGCCAAAAAAAAGCTGTGCACATGGTGCGGAAAAATCAGTGCGGAATTGCTGCGGATTTCAAAGAAGTGCATGTCACTTCTTTTGTGCGGATCTGCAGCGTTTCTGCACCCCTCCATGTTAAAAATCCGCAGTGGCAAAATCTGCAGAAAATCCGCACAAAATCCGCATAAAAACCGCGGTAAATCCACGGCTGCGGATTCTGCCAGGAGATGCGGATTTTGTGCAGAAAATTCTGCACCTCTTTTCCTACGTGTGCACATAGCCTTACACACGATCATTTTCTGGAAATGCAGCGACGCTGGATCACACCGCGCAATACGACAACTATAATAATAGTAATAATAATAATACAGTATATGAGTACTGGTGCCCGCTACACACTGGCAGTAATGACAGCAGACTGGAGCAATGCCTGACGCCCAGCGGCTCACACCCTACTTTCACGTTTCATGCCCCTGCTCCGTCCTACCAGTCACACAGACACTAAGTGATGTCAGGGGCGAGCACCTTGAAGCGGACCGGCATCTTCCGTCCTCCGCACCCCGGAGCTCCCTGCGCGCTGCAGCCGGTGACAGGTGTCAGGCCCCTGTAAACACAACACGTTACCAAGGTAAATCCCAGCCCGCGTCCTGCGTGCACTGCGCCTGCGCTATGGTAACGGCTGTGGGAGCTCAGGCACCAATCGCAGCGCGTCTTCCGGCGTCTCGTCCGCTGTGTGCTGGGGATTAGCCGCTGGATGTTTGGGCTGCCCCGCACACAATGGCGGAGTCCCCGGTGACCGCGGTAATCCTGTGCCTCATTACCCGGGCATTCCTGCTGTTATATCCGGGCAGAGAGGAGCTGTCTGCAGCTCTGTATGTCTGCTCGTGGCCATATAGCAGAGCTGAGAGTGTCGCTTGGTTTCTTACGTGTTTTATCTGTAATAGACACATACGGTCCTACATTGTGGCCAGGTGCATAACTGCGCAGGGGTTGGAATCCCACCTGGGCCCTGGAGGCTTCGGGGGCCCAAAAATGCCCATTGTCCGATATAAAAAAGACCATTGCTTTTAAAGGCTTGCAATAACTGCGGCCCCTGTGGCCCTTTTACTCTGGGGCCCATGAGCTTCACGTTACGCCTCGGAGTGTGGCCGGGCTCTCGGTTATGTTCACACTGCCTCCCTTTCCGCCCTTTTTTTTTTTTTACAGAGTCCTTTAAAAAAAAACATCACAAAGCTGAAGGCTGATGTTAATATTCTGGGAAGGAGCCAATAGCCAAAGGTTCCCAGGCTATTAATATCCGCTTACAGGGGGACCCCAGAAAAAAATTGACATCAGGTCCCCCTATAAAATCTAACCAGCAAAGGCTAGGCAGACAACTGCGGGCTAATATTAATAGCCTGGGAAGGGGCCATGAATATTGGCATCCCCTCAGGCTAAAAACATCATCTTTCAGCTGCCCTAAAAAAAAAGGCGCATCTATAAGATGCACCAATTCTGGCACTTAGCTTCGCTCTTCCCACTCGCCCTGTAGTGGTGGCAAGTGGGGTTCATATTTGTGGGGTTGATGTCACCTTTGTATTGTCAGGTGACATCAAGCCCAAAGGTTAGTAATGGAGAGGTGTCTATAAGACACCCTGTCCATTACTAACCCCATAGTGATATTGTAGAAAAACACAGACACCCAGAACAAAGTCATTTATTTAAAATAATGACACCGAATCTTTTACTTAATAATCTTAATTAAACCATACACCCGAACACCTAATCCACCGACCCCAACGTCTCCTGCAGCATAAATAAAATAACCAAAATATTCCTCACCGGTATGCAGAGAAGATAATCCATAATGTCCCACGACGATCCTGATCACTTTGCGAGCAGTCACTGAAGTGTAACTGCTCTCAAAGACAGCCAGTGATACACTGATAGGAGGTAATTGCTCCCGCAGTGTATCACTGAGCTGCCATGAGAGTTCATCGGCTCCAGTGATCTCCCTTTCGTCACTACTCAGCATGAGAAAGTTCTCTCGCGGTGGTGCCGTAAGTGAGAGCACCGAAGCTGGTGAACTCCTGTGAACTCTCACGACAGCTCAGTGATACACTGTGGGAGCAATTACCTCCTGTCAGTGTATCGCTGATGGCCAGGTAGAGAAGTCACATTTCCCGATGTGACTGTTCTATATGTAAGATCACCATGGGACACTCGGATTACGTGGACTACGGCGGACAGGTGAGTATATGGTGGTTTATTATTTTCTAGGAGGCGAGGGCGTCGGGAATTTGACGTTAGGTGAGTATAATGGGTTTTTATTTGAATGTGTATATAATTAACTTTTTTTTCAGCTGTGAGCGCAGGCGCCGGCAGATGAGACTACATCTCCCATCAGTGGCACCTGCTGTCACCGTAATCAGTGACAGCAGACGTAACCCGATGAGAGCAGTAGTCTCATCAGCCCACGCCTGCTGACCTGCAATAAGCTGTTTACCTCAGGTCACCGCTGCAGGGTCACGCTGATATCTGACAGTATGACCCCGCAGCGCTCTGACCGACGGTCTTCCAGTCTATTTATTTCAATAAGACCATGACCCTTGTTCTACAAAGTGCCTTTCTGGGAATTTGTCACGCACCAACTGCTCAAGTAAAGCATCGTTAGTAGTGATGAGTGAGTATACTCGTTGCTCGGGTTTTACAGAGCACGCTCAGGTGATCTCCGAGTATTTGTTAGTGTTTGGAGATTTAGTTTTCATCACGGCGGCTGAATGATTTACAGCTATTAGCCAGGCTGAGTACATGTGGGGGTTGCCTGGTTGCTAGGGAATCCCCACATGTAATCAAGCTGGCTAACAGCTGTAAATCATTCAGCTGCCGCGATTAAAACTTAATCTCCGAACACTAACAAATACTCGGAGATAACCCGAGCGTGCTCTGTAAAACCCGAGTAATGAGTATACTCGCTCATCACTAATCATTACCCGCAATTGTGCTGCAATCTTCTGGAACTCCTCTAAAAAAAAAAATAAATAAAGCTATGCACCAGAAGTTCACTGAGCGACACTGAAGGCTTGCACTGACGGGGCCATTGACCATTTAATGTTGCAGACAGTGGCACTGACGGACATAATTTTTAGCAGTATCCGCCTATTTGAAGCAGGAACCAAAATGTGGTTGACTGTATTTTGGTGCCTGCATTAAAAAGGCACATACTGCTGAAAATGCACAAAGTGACTCTCTGTATCATTACAGTCACTGGCAGTGTGGACAGGTGCCAAGTCCTGCTGTAAAATGAAATTTCCATCTCCAAAAAGCTTGTCGGCAGAGGGAAGCATGAAGTGCTCTAAAATTTCCTGGTAGATGACTGCGCTGACTTTGGTCTTGATGAAACACAGTGGACCTACACCAGCAGGTGACAAGGCTTCCCAAACCATCACTGATTGTGGAAACTTTGCACTAGACATGTTACGATACGTATTGTGACCCAACGGGTGGTCGGTCAGCGGACGACGCAACCCACACACAACGGGATGTTATTGGGGAGAGGAAGGCCCTACAGATAGGGAAATGGGGGATGGTCACCACCTGAGTTCAAACCTGAGCCTATCCCTGCACTCCCCTAAAGCCCTAAGCGGGTCCTTCTCCACGCCGCCATCACGAACCTAAGTCCCTCGCTGTTACCTAATACTGCCCTGGCTAGTACACTGGCTGGCAAGGAGCACTAGCCTCACCACTTCAGATAATACAACATGGGATAGTGACAAATACCAAAGGGACAAGGTGACAATACAGCACTTCCAGACACTGCTGCCAATCTCCACACTGCAGATAGCACAGCAACAGAAATCCAAACACCAGAAGTGGCTGACACCAGACAGCTGCTCCTGCTAGGCTGGTCTCCAAAGATAAACTCTTATCACCAACAGTCAGCTGATGCTTCAGGTGACCATTTAAAGGATGGTGGGAGTGGTCACCACCACATCAGCTGACCCAGCAATACTGCAGTTACACCAGATTGCCAATGGGGGGCTAAAACTGACATTAACCCCCAATGGACTGAAAGGAAAAAAAGCTACTTTTAAACAAAGTGGAACCAGAGCTGCCACAAATCCAAAAATGGATCGTGACAAAACCTCAAGCAGCTTGGATTGTTTGCCTCTCCAGTCTTCCTCCAGACTATGGGACCTTGATTTCCAAATGAAATGCAAAATTTATTTTAATCTGAAAACAACACCTTGGACCACTGAGCAACAGTCCAGTTCCTTTTCTCCTTGGCCCAGATAGGATGCTTCTGGCATTGTCTATTGGTCATGAGTGGCTTAACACAAGGAATGCGACACTTGTAGCCCATGTCCTGAATACGTCTTTTTGTGGTGGCTGTTGAAGCAATGACTCCAGCAGCAGTCCACTCCTTGTGAATTTCCCCAAAATTTTTGAATTGCTTTTTCTTAACAATCCTTTCAAGGGTGCAGTTATTCCGCTTGCTTATGCACCTTTTTCTACCACACTTTTTCCTTCTACTCATCTTTCCATTAATATGCTTGGATGCAGCCTTTGAACAGCCAGCTTCTTTAGCAATGACCTCTTGTGGCTTAAGGTACCGTCACACTAAGCGACGCTGCAGCGATACCGACAACGATGTCGATCGCTGCAGTGTCGCTATGTGGTCGCTGGAGAGCTGTCACACATACAGCTCTCCAGCAACCAACGATACCGAAGTCCCCGGGTAACCAGGGTAAGCATCGGGTTACTAAGCGCAGGGCCGCGCTTAGTAACCCGATGTTTACCCTGGTTACCAGCGTAAACGTAAAAAAAACAAACACTACATACTTACCTTCCGTCAAAAATACACCAACAGAAATAACATGGGACACACACACTCGGTGTGTTATAGAAAAAAGACGTATGTCAGCGCCCATGTATCTATCAGGACAATAACGTATACTCTGAATATACATAAATACAAAAAGGAAATGGAGTTCTATACGGAGAACATTTAAAACAGCAATATTTATTAAAGAATCATTTTAAAATTTTCAACAGTAACAAAAATACAAAAGAAGGGAAGACCCTAGAAAATACACATCCAAGTCATAGGTACCTAGAGAACGTATGAAACATCATGGTATATCATGGTATATGTAACCATCAATGGTAGCGCACAATACTACGGTATATTCGCTGGCTCTCGTATGGACAAGTGTCATTCATGCATACCATTAGCAGAGAGACCAGTATATAAATGGCATATCAAGAATCAAATTTCTTACCCATGATGAAATGAAAGGCACCTAATGACTCCGGAGAGCCCCCTGACGCGCGTTTCGCGTTGCTTTCTCAAAGAGGGAGTGAAATAATGGCCCCTGACACCAGTGTTTTTATAGCAATGTTCCTGGACTACAAGAGTCCAATATGCGCAGGCGCACCACAGCCGATCCGGAAGTGACCCTCCTTCCCCAGCATACACCGGGAGCGCACGTCAAGGGGAAATCCCCCGGTGACGTCATGGACATGCGCTCTCGGATAAATGAAGCCGGCGAACAAGAGGATCAGTTACCCAGCGTGGAGCGCATGCGTAGTAGCTACTCAGGAACGTAGCAAGGGAACAATATACCCTGAACACTACGGCGGCGATGTCCGCACCCACAGCCACCCGATGATGATCCAATTGTGGATGACGGACATCGCCGCAGGCGCCCAGGTAAAAATAAAAAATATAAACCAAGGAACCCGCAAAGATTGAAATAAATAAAGGCGGATTGCAACCGCATACAGTACATGACCAAAACCTTATAGTCTATAAGTATAATATTAAAAACCACTTATTGTGTATTATCAAGTGCATATTGTGCAATAAATTTTGCATGAAGATATTAACATTGAGGCATAAAAAATACAAAAACATACTATAAAGAACATTATACATAAATATACCCCCCAAACAAAATAAGTAAACAGTCTTCTGGTGATAAGAAGTGACATAATTCATCCATGCTTTTGTCCTTAATAATTCCTTGCGTGTTCAAGATGTTATAGCCACAAAAACACCCGAATCTCAAGGGCAATTAAGTCTAGGGATGCAAGAAATAAAGAAAAGAATTTTAAACAGAAAAAATAAAATAAAAACTAACAATTAAAATGTAAGAACAGATGGATTTAAATCTGCAACGCAAATAGAAGAACATAGAGAAAAAAGGTTCTCATAGAAAAGGGGCGAAACTGATTGTCTCGTTCAGTCCCACCGGAGACATAGAATTTAGAGTCACAATCCATTTGCACTCTATTTGTGCAAGTAAACGTTTCATGTTTCCTCCCCTACTACCACCGTGAACCTGGTCAATCCCAATGATCCGCAGACCAGTTGGATCGCATCCATGAAACTTGTGAAAATGTTTCGGGATGGTTTTAAGGGCATTCACGTCCTCAGTCTTACGCGCATTTGTAATATCTCTCGCGTGCTCTCTCACACGTACACGGAGCTGACGTGACGTGAGCCCCACATATATTTTGGAGCAAGGACATGTGGCCAGATATGCAGGAGATAGTCAATAAACATTGGCCAGTTCTTCTCACTGACTCTATCTTGGCGTCCAATATCCCCCAAAGACCCAGCTTCACAGCAAAACGAGGTAAAAGTATTAAAGATCTACTAGTAAAAAGCCACTATGTGGCAAAGGTTACTAATCCTCTTAATCCAACTGGAAGGGGTCCTACATGGGGGTGTTATCCCTGTGGCGATTGCTTGGCCTGCAGAGATAAGAATCTTGTTAGGGGTACCCATTTTTCGTCATCGGGTGAGGAGAAGAGGTTTCAAATTCGGCATCACATACGTTGCAATAGTACTTTTGTCATATATCTGGCCACATGTCCTTGCTCCAAAATATATGTGGGGCTCACGTCACGTCAGCTCCGTGTACGTGTGAGAGAGCACGCGAGAGATATTACAAATGCGCGTAAGACTGAGGACGTGAATGCCCTTAAAACCATCCCGAAACATTTTCACAAGTTTCATGGATGCGATCCAACTGGTCTGCGGATCATTGGGATTGACCAGGTTCACGGTGGTAGTAGGGGAGGAAACATGAAACGTTTACTTGCACAAATAGAGTGCAAATGGATTGTGACTCTAAATTCTATGTCTCCGGTGGGACTGAACGAGACAATCAGTTTCGCCCCTTTTCTATGAGAACCTTTTTTCTCTATGTTCTTCTATTTGCGTTGCAGATTTAAATCCATCTGTTCTTACATTTTAATTGTTAGTTTTTATTTTATTTTTTCTGTTTAAAATTCTTTTCTTTATTTCTTGCATCCCTAGACTTAATTGCCCTTGAGATTCGGGTGTTTTTGTGGCTATAACATCTTGAACACGCAAGGAATTATTAAGGACAAAAGCATGGATGAATTATGTCACTTCTTATCACCAGAAGACTGTTTACTTATTTTGTTTGGGGGGTATATTTATGTATAATGTTCTTTATAGTATGTTTTTGTATTTTTTATGCCTCAATGTTAATATCTTCATGCAAAATTTATTGCACAATATGCACTTGATAATACACAATAAGTGGTTTTTAATATTATACTTATAGACTATAAGGTTTTGGTCATGTACTGTATGCGGTTGCAATCCGCCTTTATTTATTTCAATCTTTGCGGGTTCCTTGGTTTATATTTTTTATTTTTACCTGGGCGCCTGCGGCGATGTCCGTCATCCACAATTGGATCATCATCGGGTGGATGTGGGTGCGGACATCGCCGCCGTAGTGTTCAGGGTATATTGTTCCCTTGCTACGTTCCTGAGTAGCTACTACGCATGCGCTCCACGCTGGGTAACTGATCCTCTTGTTCGCCGGCTTCATTTATCCGAGAGCGCATGTCCATGACGTCACCGGGGGATTTCCCCTTGACGTGCGCTCCCGGTGTATGCTGGGGAAGGAGGGTCACTTCCGGATCGGCTGTGGTGCGCCTGCGCATATTGGACTCTTGTAGTCCAGGAACATTGCTATAAAAACACCGGTGTCAGGGGCCATTATTTCACTCCCTCTTTGAGAAAGCAACGCGAAACGCGCGTCAGGGGGCTCTCCGGAGTCATTAGGTGCCTTTCATTTCATCATGGGTAAGAAATTTGATTCTTGATATGCCATTTATATACTGGTCTCTCTGCTAATGGTATGCATGAAGGACACTTGTCCATACGAGAGCCAGCGAATATACCGTAGTATTGTGCGCTACCATTGATGGTTACATACAGTGGGGCAAAAAAGTATTTAGTCAGTCAGCAATAGTGCAAGTTCCACCACTTAAAAAGATGAGAGGCGTCTGTAATTTACATCATAGGTAGACCTCAACTATGGGAGACAAACTGAGAGTAAAAAATCCAGAAAATCACATTGTCTGTTTTTTTAACATTTTATTTGCATATTATGGTGGAAAATAAGTATTTGGTCAGAAACAAACAATCAAGATTTCTGGCTCTCACAGACCTGTAACTTCTTCTTTAAGAGTCTCCTCTTTCCTCCACTCATTACCTGTAGTAATGGCACCTGTTTAAACTTGTTATCAGTATAAAAAGACACCTGTGCACACCTCAAACAGTCTGACTCTAAACTCCACTATGGTGAAGACCAAAGAGCTGTCAAAGGACACCAGAAACAAAATTGTAGCCCTGCACCAGGCTGGGAAGACTGAATCTGCAATAGCCAACCAGCTTGGAGTGAAGAAATCAACAGTGGGAGCAATATTTAGAAAATGGAAGACATACAAGACCACTGATAATCTCCCTCAATCTGGGGCTCCACGCAAAATCCCACCCCGTGGGGTCAGAATGATCACAAGAACAGTGAGCAAAAATCCCAGAACCACGCGGGGGGACCTAGTGAATGAACTGCAGAGAGCTGGGACCAATGTAACAAGGCCTACCATAAGTAACACACTACGCCACCATGGACTCAGATCCTCCAGTGCCAGACGTGTCCCACTGCTTAAGCCAGTACATGTCCGGGCCCGTCTGAAGTTTGCTAGAGAGCATTTGGATGATCCAGAGGAGTTTTAGGAGAATGCCCTATGGTCTGATGAAACCAAACTGGAACTGTTTGGTAGAAACACAACTTGTCGTGTTTGGAGGAAAAAGAATACTGAGTTGCATCCATCAAACACCATACCTACTGTAAAGCATGGTGGTGGAAACATCATGCTTTGGGGGTGTTTCTTTGCAAAGGGGCCAGGACGACTGATCCGGGTACATGAAAGAATGAATGGGGCCATGTATCGAAGATTTTGAGTGCAAACCTCCTTCCATCAAGGGCATTGAAGATGAAACGTGGCTGGGTCTTTCAACATGACAATGATCCAAAGCACACCGCCAGGGCAACGAAGGAGTGGCTTCGTAAGAAGAATTTCAAGGTCCTGGAGTGGCCTAGCCAGTCTCCAGATCTCAACCCTATAGAAAACCTTTGGAGGGAGTTGAAAGTCCGTGTTGCCAAGCGAAAAGCCAAAAACATCACTGCTCTAGAGGAGATCTGCATGGAGGAATGGGCCAACATACCAACAACAGTTTGTGGCAACCTTGTGAAGACTTACAGAAAACGTTTGACCTCTGTCATTGCCATCAAAGGATATATTACAAAGTATTGAGATGAAATTTTGTTTCTGACCAAATATTTATTTTCCACCATAATATGCAAATAAAATGTTAAAAAAACAGACAATGTGATTTTCTGGATTTTTTTTTCTCAGTTTGTCTCCCATAGTTGAGGTCTACCTATGATGTAAATTACAGACGCCTCTCATCTTTTTAAGTCGTGGAACTTGCACTATTGCTGACTGACTAAATACTTTTTTGCCCCACTGTATACCATGATATACCATGATGTTTCATACGTTCTCTAGGTACCTATGACTTGGATGTGTATTTTCTAGGGTCTTCCCTTCTTTTGTATTTTTGTTACTGTTGAAAATTTTAAAATGATTCTTTAATAAATATTGCTGTTTTAAATGTTCTCCGTATAGAACTCCATTTCCTTTTTGTATTTATACTTACCTTCCGTGTCTGTCCTCCGGCACTCTGCTTTCCTCTGCACTGTCAGCGCCTGCCAGCCGGAAAGCAGAGTGGTGACGTCACCGCTGTGCTTCCGGCTGGCCGGCGCTCACAGCCAGTGCAGGGAAGCAGAGCGCCGGGGACAAACACGGAAGGTAAGTATGTAGTGTTTGTTTTTTTTACGTTTACGCTGGTAACCAGGGTAAACATTGGGTTACTAAGCGCGGCCCTGCGCTTAGTAACCCGATGTTTACTCTGGTTACCAGTGAAGACATCGCTGGATCGGCGTCACACACGCCGATTCAGCGATGTCTGCGGGAGGTCGAGCGACAAAATAAAGTTCTGGACTTTCCCCAGCGACCAACGATCTCCCAGCAGGGGCCTGATCGTTGGTCGCTGTCACTCATAACGATTTCCTTAACGATATCGTTGCTACGTCACAAAAAGCAACGATATCGTTGATGATATCGTTATGTGTGATGGTACCTTTACCCTCCTAGTGGAGTGTGTCAATGACTGCCTTCTGGACATCTGTCAGGTCAGCAGTCTTCCCCTACATTGTGGAGCCAACTGAAACAGACTAAGGGACCTTTTTAAATGCTTAGGAAGCCTTTGTAGGTGTTTTTTTTTTTTTTTTCGTTAATTCTATTACTGAGATAATGACTTTAGGGTTTTCATTGGCTGTAAAATGCTAATTTTGTGAGAAGCACCTGTGTATATATATAGAACGTGGTTGGATCCATCCATTACACAGGGGTACATTTATAAGATTATCTTGGGACAGGAAAATTTTTCCTTAACACATCTAATTGTGGAACTTATTATTTCAAGCAATATTAATTAAAATGTACTATGTTCGTGGGGCAATGCCTTTAATGTAGGTACATGTAAGATCATGCTCTTGGGCAGAGCAAATAAAATGTACAATTATGTCCTAAATGGTAAAACACTTGGTGAAACTGTCACTTACAAAACTGTCACTTTAGTGATCAGTGCCAGGCAGCAGCTGCTAAAGACAAATAAAACAAAGGGATGCCTTAACCCCTTACCGGCATCGGACGTACTATACCGTCCGATGCCGGCTCCCCTGCTTTGATGCAGGGCTCCGCGGTGAGCCCGCACCAAAGCCGGGACATGTCAGCTGTTTTGAACAGCTGACATGTGCCCGTAATAGGCGCGGGCAGAATCGCGATCTGCCCGCACCTATTAACTACCGCTTCCGGCCGGGCGGCCGGAAATGACGTCATCGCCGACCCCCGTCACATGATCGGGGGTCGGCGATGCTTGTGAATGGTAACCATAGAGGTCCTTGAGACCTCTATGGTTACTGATTGCCCGTCGCTGTGAGCGCCACCCTGTGGTCGGCGCTCACAGCACACGTGCAATTCTGCTACATAGCAGCGATCAGCAGATCGCTGCTATGTAGCAGAGCCGATCGTGCTATGCCTGCTTCTAGCCTCTCATGGAGGCTATTGAAGCATGGCAAAAGTTAAAAAAAAAAGTTTAAAAAAATGTGAAAAAAATAAAAAAAACATAAAAGTTTAAATCACCCCCCTTTCACCCCAATCAAAATAAATCAATAAAAAAAATATCAAATCTACACATATTTGGTATCGCCGCGCTCAGAATCGCCCGATCTATCAATTAAAAAAAAGTATTAACCTGATCGCTAAACAGCGTAGCGGGAAAAAAATTCGAAACGCCAGAATTACGTTTTTTTGGTCGCCGCGACATTGCATTAAAATGTATCTGCACCGAAATGCTATCATTAAAAACGTCATCTCGGCACGCAAAAAATAAGCCCTCAACCGACCCCAGATGATGAAAAATGGAGACGCTACGAGTATCGGAAAATGGCGCAATTTTTTTTTTTTTTTTTTTTAGCAAAGTTTGGAATTTTTTTTCACCACTTAGATAAAAAATAACCTAGTCATGTTAGGTGTCTATGAACTCGTAATGACCTGGAGAATCATAATGGCAGGTCATTTTTATCATTTAGTGAACCTAGCAAAAAAGCCAAACAAAAAACCAATGTGGGATTGCACTTTTTTTGCAATTTCGCCGCACTTGGAATTTTTTTCCCATTTTCTAGTACACGACATGCTAAAACCAATGATGTCGTTCAAAAGTACAACTCGTCCCGCAAAAAATAAGCCCTCACATGGCCAAATTGACGGAAAAATAAAAAAGTTATAGCTCTGGGAAGGAGGGGAGCGAAAAACGAACACGGAAAAACGAAAAATCCCCCGGTCATGAAGGGGTTAAAAGAGACATAGGTGCTCATGCCGAGAATATAGTTTTGCCTCTATACTAGTCAATTATGCTGCCACACTTAGAATACTGTGTACAATTTTGGGCTCCAGTGTATGAGAAGGACATAGCTGAACTAGAGCAGCTGCAGGCAAGAGTGACCAATATAATTAAGGGAATGGGTGAACTGCAATAACAAGACAGGTTATCACATTTGGGCTTATTCAGTTTTAAAAGTGAAGGCTGTTGGGTGATCTTGTTGCAATTAACAAATATATGATGGGATAGTACAGGGATCTTTCTAATAATCTTGTTACACTTAGACCTGCAACGGTGACAAGGGGGCATCCTCTATGCCTAGAGGAAAGAATATATCACATGTGCAAATTCTTTTCTGTAAGAGCAGTGAGACTATGGAACTCTCTGCAACATTAGACCAAAAAATATAGGAGCAAATGTAACCTATTACTAATATAATTAAATCAAATTCAAGTAGACGACAAAATCTTATACCAAAAAAACCACTTGAATAACTAAAACCATAATAACCACATAATCAACCATACTATCTTCATAATATAAATAATTTTATTAAAGAGACCAATCCAAATTTACACAAAAACATGATAAAAAAAAAACCATATATAACAAATCTAAAAACAAGGAGAGCAGATCACCATATATAATCAAATTTGATTTATAATAATCAATAAGGTACTATATAGATCCAG
This sequence comes from Ranitomeya imitator, assembly GCF_032444005.1. Classification (NCBI taxonomy): domain Eukaryota; kingdom Metazoa; phylum Chordata; class Amphibia; order Anura; family Dendrobatidae; genus Ranitomeya; species Ranitomeya imitator. The sequence goes on along the minus strand of NC_091285.1, from coordinate 276,000,553 downwards.
TTAGTCCTGGTAAGTAGGGAAACATATTATGCTAACAATTTCATTATCTATCAAGACTAAATAGTCAATAGTGCTGTATATATATTAAGTCCTGGTAGTACCAAGAAATAAGTAAAATGCTTTTAGTGCATGTATGGTAAAGTACATATAACTCCAGTCATATACAATGATTTCTAGCAAAGGAGTTTCAGAAATATAATGAATATGTCCATATACTATCCAGGATTCATTTCCCACGTGGTGCCACTGCTGCCCCTCACTCTGTTGTAATGGTTGACTCACTACTGAAGTTTAAGAAGGGCCTGGATGCCTTTCTTGAAAAATATAATTTTACAGGTGTGAGTCAGTGACCGGTGTTGTTGTGAATGGCCGGTATGTGTCGCAGAGGAGGTCCTCTGCGCTGTAAGTCTGAAATGTTGCTCTGGGACCTGTAGTACCACGAGCTTTGTTTAGCTTCTAAGGGGCTGGGCTTACAGGGTTGGCTGGACAGCTGGGTGGGTCTGGGTCTGGCCAACCATCTACCTCCCATCAAGGGGTGTGTCTTATGCGATATAATGAGATTGTAGTGTGGTCACATGGTCTCTGTGTTGGAAGGTCCTGCAAGTGGACCGGATTCCTGAAGAGCACATGGTGAGGTCATGTACAGTACCTGGATGGTCTGTGTTGGAAGGTCCTTCAAAAGGACAGACTTCCTGAATAGCACTTGGTGAGTTTTAAATATTAATTGAATTATTCTTATTCTCAATTCTGTACTGAGCACATTGCTTCTTGCTGACACTACCAAAAGCTATTTCGGTGTATGTAGCTCAGAGTATAAGTTAACACCATATACAGAGAACACGTGATCTGTTGGACATATAAATAACGTCTCTAAAGAGGGTGGGGGGCTTTTTGTCACGTGGGGGTTGCCACCTCCTACCTTCACATCATTCTCCATGGATATGAGACAAGTCACAAGGAACAACAGCTAGTAGCCATGCCATGATTCTACTCCATGCCATGATGACTTCAGACTTCACACAGACAGACGGTTTTACCATTCAGAACCTTGGGAAAGATGAGTAACAAGACAAGCGCTGATATTTACACATGGACAATCTGTTCGTAACTATTTCATCTACTTTTATGTTTTGCTGCAATGTGGTTTTTCTGTGGACAATTCAATAAACCACTACATGTTTTATGAGAATATCATGACATTTTTCTTTAAGAGTAAGCACCTGGTGAATAGTCCTGATTAAATAAATGTGTGAAATAACCATTTTTAACAGTGAGACCATGTACATATGACTGCTAACTGCATTGGGGAAGCTACTGCCCTTCTGAGGGTCTGGAACTGCCGAGTGGAACCTTGCTGAGCAAGTCATCGTACGGCACAGTAATCCTAGTATGGCAGCTTCCTTGGAATCCAGGACTGACAAGGTGTCAGCGCATGGAGCGGAGCTCCTGGAAGGTAACCTCAGACAAGGGGGTTGTAAGAAATGGCAGATAGGTTTATCTGCTACATGAACAGACTGGTAGTCATGATATGTTTGTGGATGTAATTAAATGGACTTTGCGGTTTATACTGAGTAAATAAACTAAATAGACTGTTTTTGTGAAAAACTGTTCCTGTGTGCCTTTATTCCGTTGCCAAACGAGTGTTCCCCAATACACTCAGGGTCAGCTATCTCACCCAGGTTATGGGTACTGTGAAGAAGTCAGATTGTTTCTTATTTTACCAGACAACCATGTTTTTGTAAACCAAGAATAATTGACTTGTTATCTGTATATTGGCTTGTGGATTTAAGTGTTTATGTCTTGTGGGTTAAAAACACAGACTTGCAAACTGATATACCATTTAACATACTGTGTAAAGGTACCGTCACACTCAGCAACTTTCCAACGATCACGACCAGCGATACGACCTGGCCGTGATAGTTGGAAAGTCATTGTGTGGTCGCTGGAGAGCTGTCACACAGACAGCTCTCCAGCGACCAATGATGCCGAAGTCCCCGTTAACCAGGGTAAACATCGGGTTACTAAGCGCAGGGCCGCGCTTAGTAACCCGTTGTTTACCCTGGTTACCATTGTAAATGTGAAAAAAAAACACATACTCACATTCTGGTGCTTGTCACGTCCCCGGCGTTCGCTTCCCTGCACTCCTCCTGCATCCTGTGTAAGCGCCGGCCGTAAAGCAGAGCGGTGACATCACCGCTGTGCTCTGCTTTACGGCCCGCCGGCACTGATGCAGGAGGAGTGCAGGAAAGCGGACGCCGGGGACGTGACAGGCAGCGGAATGTGAGTATGTGTTTTTTTTTTTTTTACATTTACAATGGTAACCAGGGTAAACATCGGGTTACTAAGCGCAGCCCTGCACTTAGTAACCCAATATTTACCCTGGTTACCAGTGAAGACATCGCTGGATCGGCGTCACACACGCCGATTCAGCGATGTCAGCGGGTGATCCAGCGACGAAATAAAGTTCTGGCCTTCTAGCTCCGACCAGCGATGTCACAGCAGGATCCTGATCGCTGCTGCATGTCAAACACAACGATATCGCTATCCAAGACGCTGCAACGTCACGGATCGCTATCGTTGTAATGTTGTTCAGTGTGAAGGTACCTTAAAGGTACTGTCACACTAGACGATATCGCTAGCGATCCGTGACGTTGCAGCGTCCTCGCTAGCGATATCGTCCAGTGTGACAGGCAGCAGCGATCAGGCCCCTGCTGGGAGATCGCTGGTCGGGGAAGAAAGTCCAGAACTTTATTTCGTCGCTGGACTCCCCGCAGACATCGCTGAATCGGCGTGTGTGACACCGATTCAGCGATGTCTTTGCTGGTAACCAGGGTAAACATCGGGTAACTAAGCGCAGGGCCGCGCTTAGTAACCCGATGTTTACCCTGGTTACCATCCTAAAAGTAAAAAAACAAACAGTACATACTTACCTACAGCTGTCTGTCCTCCAGCGCTGTGCTCTGCTCTCCTCCTGCTCTGGCTGTGAGCGTCGGTCAGCCGGAAAGCAGAGCGGTGACGTCACCGCTCTGCTTTCTGGCTGCCCGGAGCTCACAGCCAGACCAGAGAAGCAGAGCGCCGAGGACAGACGGCTGTAGGTAAGTATGTAGCGTTTGTTTTTTTACTTTTTAGGATGGTAACCAGGGTAAACATCGGGTTACTAAGCGCGGCCCTGCGCTTAGTTACCCGATGTTTACCCTGGTTACCGGGGACCTCGGGATCGTTGGTCGCTGGAGAGCTGTCTGTGTGACAGCTCTCCAGCGACCAAACAGCGACGCTGCAGCGATCCGGATCGTTGTCGGTATCGCTGCAGCGTCGCTATGTGTGACGGTACCTTAAGTCTGTAATAGTGACTTGTACATAGTGTATGTTTATCTTTGTTTATTGTGTGCTGATATGCTAATTGTGTATTGTATTCTGTAACCAGTTTGTTGATTTCGAATGTAGATAGGGAAAGGCTGTGAGGGTGGACTCAAGGACACTGGGTAAATCTAAAAATTGATCACATGCCTCGGTTATAAGAGAGACTTCTTTTTTTCTGGTTGGGGTCACTCTTTAGGATCTCAACTGAGGGTACATCGGACCTGGCTGAAAGAACACAGGACTGCTCTCGGTTATCTCCCTACGCTTGTCGTTACCTCATCTTTGTGTTCGTATCACAGGTGGATAACATGCAAAACACAAGAAAAAGAATGCCCATATACATAGGGAACACCCAAACAAATTAAACACTCAATTTATTGTGGAAAAAACATGACACTACAAACACAACAATTTAAAAATATTTAAAACTGTTCTGAAAATCCACAAAGGCCATGTCCAATAATATGGATCATGGACATCCCGTAACTACCAAAAATATGCTCGATGCTGTGTACATGGACTCAACAATAAATGTTAAATGCAGGAAAAAATATCAATAAGAGCAGCCCCCATCTATTCACAGTACCATATAAAATATGTGGTGGGAAAGGGTATATATATGCATATATGTCCTGTACAAAAAAAAAAAATCAGTGTACATGGACACAAATAAACATACGCAGGCTTTTTTAGCACACAATAAAGACCATGCTCGGACAAAAAGGGGATAATAGTATCCAAGATGTAAAACAAGGTCTTAAAAGAAAACTTAAATTACACTATCTAATGACCCAACTGTGTGTATCTGGTCCAATGCCCCAGACCGGTTGCTATACAAAACCTGTTATCCACAAATGAAGAGACAGAGAAGGAGGCCAGTGCTCAGATCCCATGAATGGGACAACTGGAAGTCCAGCAAAGAGCCATGTGAGCAAGAGGTAGTAGCGGGTGAACCCCACGCGTATCGCCACTAACAATGTGGCTTCTTCAGGGGAGGAAGTTCATGTGCACCGTGTCAAATAGATGTGCTATATATACCAACTATCGCTAATTACAAAAATGAATCACCTGGAGGAGAATTACCTGGAGAGCATGGTCCATTTTGCAAAAACAGTGCGGGAATCCGCCATCTTGTTTTTCACCGTGGATTGTCAGTGACAATAAAGTTGTTCTGCGCATGCGTCCGAACGAAAATGTATCCAGCTGTGCATTAAAGGTCTGAGGAATAGAATAAAGTTTGCTGAGAATCCAGCGCAGGCACAAAACATACAATTCCCGTACGAGCAGCCGGTATACCGGCAACAATCACCCAGTATACCCACAAAAAAGGAAGGTTGAGCCCAACAAAATCATTTTTATACCCTGCCATATTAGAAAAGCAAAAAACAAAGAAAAAAAATACACATACACACAAAGAAGAAGTAAGTACCTAATTAATTGAAAATCATAGACTTATATGCAGATGTATATATGTATAAATACATATGCACAGTGCCCAAGATGGAGGGGCATAATTCACTTTGCCTGAATTAAAGAAATATAATGATAATAAACGTGGGAGGAGAACGAAGGAACGGGAACTGGCAACAGCAATTTTGCTGCAAGCCGGCTATGGCGGTTACCATCTCAAGCAACACCTTCCTTTTCCCTTTTTCCCACAGTCCAAATATTCTATAACACAGTGAGTAGAGAAATTGCCAATTTGAAACCTAATAAACACCAAGAGGAAAATCTGGGAGTTAGAGAACGCAAAGTGATTTCTAGGTTACGTAATAACCCGTCATTCATTATAAAAGAGGCGGATAAAGGTGGAAACATCATTTTATGGCCTATCGAGATGTACACAAAAGAGGCCAAATGACAACTAAGCAATACAAGTTGGTACCAAGTACTACCATCTGACCCCACTCTGTACACGAGTATTGACCATGAATTGGGTTTAAAGGTGGCTTCCTTCTTTTTGGATCGCCAAGTTTCAGGTGACTGAAAAGATCATTCATTTATCTTGGACCTCTTATTTTTCATTTTGTCTAACAGTTATTTTGTTTTTGACCGATTTTTTTATAAGCAGGTATCGGGTACTGCAATGGGGGCACGTTGTGCCCCTTCTTACGCCAACCTCTTTTTGGGTTGGTGGGAGGAGACACATGCGCCCATTGCAGGCCTTTCAGACCAACGTATTTCGTTGGTTCCGCTACATTGATGATTTGTTTTTTTGGACTGGTTCTGAAGCTGAATGCCTGGCGTTTATTAGAGAGCTTAATAGTAATATTCTCAATATTACCTTGATATCCTCTCTCTCTCTACTTCAACAGTGGATTTCCTGGATCTCAAAATCATGAAAAATGGTACCCGAATACAGACAAAACTCTACCGAAAGATGAGCGCCACGAACAACTTACTACACTTTACCAGTTTTCACCCCCAACATCTACAGAACAACTTGCCTAAAGGTCAGTTCCTTCGGGTGAAACAAAACTGTAGTATGGATACCGAATTCCATGAGTGTGCATCAGATCTTACGATGCGTCTAGCTGAGAGAGGTTATCCTCGGAGTAGTCACTTTAGGAGGACCACCACCAGATTGGGTACAGGCAGTCAACTTGTGGGCACTTTTCCATGTGGAGGATGTACTATATTACTATATGTATGTATATGATTGCCAGTAACAACATCACCCTACCTATTTTCTCAGAAAACATCAAGACCAAGTTTTATGCAAACTGCCGTTCAAGAAATGTGGTCTATCTTCTGGTGTGCCCTTGTCCCAGGATTTATGTGGGCCAGACTAGTCAGGAGGTCCGTCGAAGGATACACATATCCAACATTGGAAAAGCGAAAGGAGACCTGGAGAAGGGTAAGCCTATCACCTCGGTGGCCTCTCACTTCTTGGAATAGTCAGATCAAGAGTGGTGCACTGTTATGATCTGGTGGTTTAGGAGCAACATGGAACGAGCTCTGAAGGAAGTGGTACCTGTACTGACCGCAGTCCCTAAACTCAACACAACACTAGAAGTAGCCGTGGGATGCTCCTGACACTCCCTAGGCACCTCGTCACAGCCTGAAAACTAACTACCCCTAAAGATAGAAACAGGAAAACTATCTTGCCTCAGAGAAAATCCCCAAAGGATAGATAGCCCCCCACAAGTAATGACTGTGAGTGGAGAGGGAAAAGACATACACAGAATGAAACCAGGATGAGCACAGGAGGCCAGTCTAGCTAGATAAATAGGACAGGATGGAATACTGTGCGGTCAGTATAAAACACTACAAAAAATCCACACAGAGTTTACAAAAATCTCCACACCTGACTAAAGGTGTGGAGGGTAAATCTGCTTCCCAGAGCTTCCAGCTACACAGAATTAATTCATACTGACAAGCTGGACAAACATAGAAAGCACAGAACGGATAAATCCACAACCTGTGGACAGAAAAGAGCAAGCAAGGACTTAGCTTTGCTGAACTGGTCAGGATAACAGGGAAATCCAAAGAGATGTGAATCCAACCAGGAACCATTGACAAGTGGCAGAAGCTGAAGGAAAGAGCCAGGCTAAATAGCCGAGCAGAATAGACAATCAGTGGAAGCAGCTGCTGACAGCTAAATCCAAGGAGCAGCCATTCCACTTAAAATCACCGGAGGGAGCCCAAGAGCAGAACTCACAAAAGTGCCACTAACAACCACCGGAGGGAGCCCAAGAGCGGAATTCACAACAGTGCACTCTCTTATATTTTATGTGTGGTGCTCAAAGGACAAAAATCACAATATGTGTTATGATTAGGAAACTCAGTACCACAGTGAACATAGAGGTCAGAGCACATACAGTGATCTGACAATAATCCAAAAACATAGAACGAGCTCTGAGACGTGGGAACTCTGTTGACCGCAATCCCTAATCCTATCCAACAACACTAGAGGCAGCCGTGGATTGCGCCTAACGCTACCTATGCAACTGGGCACAGCCTGAGAAACTAGCTAGCCTGAAGATAGAAAATAAGCCTACCTTGCCTCAGAGAAATACCCCAAAGGAAAAGGCAGCCCCCCACATATAATGACTGTGAGTAAGATGAAAAGACAAACGTAGAGATGAAATAGATTTAGCAAAGTGAGGCCCGACTTTCTGAACAGAGCGAGGATAGGAAAGGTAACTTTGCGGTCAACACAAAACCCTAAAAACCACGCAAAGGGGGCAAAAAGACCCTCCGTACCGAACTAACGGCACGGAGGTACACCCTCTGCGTCCCAGAGCTTCCAGCAAACAAATAGATAAGCTGGACAGAAGAAAAGCAAACAAAATAGCAAAGGAAAACTTAGCTATGCAGAGCAGCAGGCCACAGGAATGATCCAGGAGGAAAACAAGTCCAATACTGGAACATTGACAGGAAGCCAGGATGAAAGCACTAGGTGGAGTTAAGTAGAGCAGCACCTAACGACCTCACCACATCACCTGAGGGAGGAAACTCAGAAGCCGCAGTACCACTTTCCTCCACCAACGGAAGCTTACAGAGAGAATCAGCCGAAGTTCCACTTGTGACCACAGGAGGGAGCTATGCCACAGAATTCACAACAGTACCCCCCCCTTGAGGAGGGGTCACCGAACCCTCACCAGAGCCCCCAGGCCAACCAGGATGAGCCACATGAAAGGCACGAACAAGATCGGGAGCATGGACATCAGAGGCAAAGACCCAGGAATTATCTTCCTGAGCATAACCCTTCCACTTAACCAGATACTGAAGTTTCCGTCTTGAAAAACGAGAATCCAAAATCTTCTCCACAATATACTCCAACTCCCCCTCCACCAAAACCGGGGCAGGAGGGTCAACAGAAGGAACCATAGGTGCCACGTATCTCCGCAACAATGACCTATGGAATACGTTATGTATGGAAAAAGAATCTGGAAGGGTCAGACGAAAAGACACAGGATTAAGAACCTCAGAAATCCTATATGGACCAATGAAACGAGGTTTAAACTTAGGAGAGGAAACCTTCATAGGAATATGACGAGAAGATAACCTAACCAGATCCCCAACACGAAGTCGGGGACCCACACAGCGTCTGCGATTAGCAAAACGTTGAGCCTTCTCCCGGGACAAGGTCAAATTGTCCACTACCTGAGTCCAAATCTGCTGCAACCTGTCCACCACAGTATCTACACCAGGACAGTCCGAAGACTCAACCTGTCCTGACGAGAAACGAGGATGGAACCCAGAGTTGCAGAAAAATGGCGAAACCAAGGTAGCCGAGCTAGCCCGATTATTAAGGGCGAACTCAGCCAAAGGCAAAAAGGACACCCAGTCATCCTGATCAGCAGAAACAAAACATCTCAGATATGTTTCCAAGGTCTGATTTGTTCGTTCGGTCTGGCCATTAGTCTGAGGATGGAAAGCCGAGGAAAAAGACAAGTCAATGCCCATCCTACCACAAAAGGCTCGCCAAAACCTCGAAACAAACTGGGAACCTCTGTCAGAAACGATATTCTCTGGAATGCCATGTAAACGAACCACATGCTGGAAGAACAATGGCACCAAATCAGAGGAGGAAGGCAATTTAGACAAGGGTACCAAATGGACCATCTTAGAAAAGCGATCACAGACCACCCAAATGACTGACATCTTTTGAGAAACGGGAAGATCTGAAATAAAATCCATAGAGATATGTGTCCAAGGCCTCTTCGGGACTGGCAAGGGCAAAAGCAACCCACTGGCACGAGAACAGCAGGGCTTAGCCCGAGCACAAATCCCACAGGACTGAACAAAAGTACGCACATCCCGCGACAGAGATGGCCACCAAAAGGATCTAGCCACTAACTCTCTGGTACCAAAGATTCCAGGATGACCAGCTAAGACCGAACAATGAACCTCAGAGATAACTTTATTCGTCCACCTATCAGGGACAAACAGTTTCTCCGCTGGACAACGATCAGGTTTATTAGCCTGAAATTTTTGCAGCACTCGCCGCAAATCAGGGGAGATGGCAGACACAATTACTCCCTCTTTGAGGATACCCGCCGGCTCAGATACACCCGGAGAGTCGGGCACAAAACTCCTAGACAGAGCATCCGCCTTCACATTTTTAGAGCCCGGAAGGTATGAAATCACAAAGTCAAAACGGGCAAAAAACAACGACCAACGAGCTTGTCTAGGATTCAACCGCTTGGCGGACTCGAGATAAGTCAAGTTCTTATGATCAGTCAAGACCACCACGTGATGCTTAGCTCCTTCAAGCCAATGATGCCACTCCTCAAATGCCCACTTCATGGCCAGCAACTCTCGGTTGCCCACATCATAATTTCGCTCAGCAGGCGAAAACTTCCTGGAAAAGAAGGCGCACGGTTTCATCACTGAGCAATCAGAACCTCTCTGCGACAAAACAGCCCCTGCTCCAATCTCAGAAGCATCAACCTCGACCTGGAACGGAAGCGAAACATCTGGTTGACACAACACAGGGGCAGAAGAAAAACGACGCTTCAACTCTTGAAAAGCTTCCACAGCAGCAGAAGACCAATTGACCACATCAGCACCCTTCTTGGTCAAATCGGTCAATGGTTTAGCAATACTAGAAAAATTGCAGATGAAGCGACGATAAAAATTAGCAAAGCCCAGGAACTTTTGCAGACTTTTCAGAGATGTCGGCTGAGTCCAATCATGGATGGCTTGGACCTTAACAGGATCCATCTCGATAGTAGAAGGGGAAAAGATGAACCCCAAAAATGAAACCTTCTGAACACCAAAGAGACACTTTGATCCCTTCACAAACAAAGAATTAGCACGCAGGACCTGAAAAACCGTTCTGACCTGCTTCACATGAGACTCCCAATCATCCGAGAAGATCAAAATGTCATCCAAGTACACAATCAGGAATTTATCCAGGTACTCTCGGAAGATGTCATGCATAAAGGACTGAAACACTGATGGAGCATTGGCAAGTCCGAATGGCATTACTAGATACTCAAAATGACCCTCGGGCGTATTAAATGCAGTTTTCCATTCATCGCCTCGCTTAATTCGCACAAGATTATACGCACCACGAAGATCTATCTTGGTGAACCAACTAGCCCCCTTAATCCGAGCAAACAAATCAGATAACAACGGCAAGGGGTACTGAAATTTAACCGTGATCTTATTTAGAAGGCGGTAATCTATACAAGGTCTCAGCGAACCATCCTTCTTGGCTACAAAAAAGAACCCTGCTCCTAATGGCGACGATGACAGGCGAATATGCCCCTTCTCCAGGGACTCCTTCACATAACTGCGCATAGCGGCGTGCTCAGGCACAGATAAATTAAACAATCGGCCTTTTGGGAACTTACTACCAGGAATCAAATTGATAGCACAATCACAATCCCTATGCGGAGGTAGGGCATCGGACTTGGGCTCATCAAATACATCCCGGTAATCAGACAAGAACTCTGGAACCTCAGAAGGGGTGGATGACGAAATTGACAGAAATGGAACATCACCATGTACCCCCTGACAACCCCAGCTGGACACCGACATGGATTTCCAATCTAATACTGGATTATGGACTTGTAGCCATGGCAACCCCAACACGACCACATCATGCAGATTATGCAACACCAGAAAGCTTTTTATCAGCGAAGGACAATATTGAAATACAACCCGTATAGTCTACAGATATTTGCAGCTGGTTAGAAAATACTATTAAAACATAGCTTTTATTATTATACGCTAAAATCACTATATTACCACGTGGTTACAAAGTGCCGGTGCTCACAACATAGTGCAAAACATAAAACCGTAAGAAAATCTTGGCAAACCACACATATGCCTCTTTCCCAGGGTTAGTAGAATTTTAGCCCTTTATTGGGTATAGCAGATAATGGAGATACCACATCAGTCCCCTTTACTATTGCTTGTTACCTCTGAGGGGCGTTTTTTCTTTCAGCACCTTCCCTGGACACGGAAAGAGTGCTATAAATTTCACCCCACAGTTAACCTAATAATGTGACCAAAATCCGTCTGGTTTAGACCAACAAACCAATGTACATGCTGGCATATGCCCAGAAAACACAGCGGATCCTCTTGCTGTCACTTATTACTGCATATGGTGTTTACACATAAAACGCATGCTCCATAAATAAACAGAGGAATACAGAAACCTCTCTCATGTTATTAAACCATAGATGCTTCCGGAATACATATATACCCCTCTCAATACACTGGTAGGTATATGTTCAATTGGTGCATCGAATGGATTTATATCAAAATATGTTAAGGTTTATACTCATCCATGGGACCGGGTCTTCCCAGCGGTGCCTTTTCAGAGTGCCAGGGATCCTTCTCTTTGATAAGTGCAACGTAGCACTCCGTTCCTCAATCCCTCTAGAGCTGATGTCTCCCAACGTTTCATAATAATATTCATCAGGGGGGTACTGACATCTTAGCAGCATACATCGGTGAGCATTGCTCAACTCATCCCATGGATGAGTATAAACCTTAACATATTTTGATATAAATCCATTCGATGCACCAATTGAACATATACCTACCAGTGTATTGAGAGGGGTATATATGTATTCCGGAAGCATCTATGGTTTAATAACATGAGAGAGGTTTCTGTATTCCTCTGTTTATTTATGGAGCATGCGTTTTATGTGTAAACACCATATGCAGTAGTAAGTGACAGCAAGAGGATCCGCTGTGTTTTCTGGGCATATGCCAGCATGTACATTGGTTTGTTGGTCTAAACCAGACGGATTTTGGTCACATTATTAGGTTAACTGTGGGGTGAAATTTATAGCACTCTTTCCGTGTCCAGGGAAGGTGCTGAAAGAAAAAACGCCCCTCAGAGGTAAGAAGCAATAGTAAAGGGGACTGATGTGGTATCTCCATTATCTGCTATACCCAATAAAGGGCTAAAATTCTACTAACCCTGGGAAAGAGGCATATGTGTGGTTTGCCAAGATTTTCTTACGGTTTTATGTTTTGCACTATGTTGTGAGCACCGGCACTTTGTAACCACGTGGTAATATAGTGATTTTAGCGTATAATAATAAAAGCTATGTTTTAATAGTATTTTCTAACCAGCTGCAAACACCAGAAAGCGAATAACCTCCTGATGTGCAGGAGCCATGCACATGGTCAGCTGGGTCCAGTACTGAGGCTTATTCTTGGCCAAAGGCGTAGCATCAATTCCTCTCAATGGAATAGGACACTGCAAGGGCTCCAAGAAAAACCCACAATGTATAGCATACTCCAAGTCCATCAAATTCAGGGCAGCGCCTGAATCCACAAATGCCATGACAGAATACGATGACAAAGAGCAGATCAAGGTAACGGACAGAAGAAATTTTGACTGTACTGTACCAATGGTGGCAGACCTAGCGAACCGCTTAGTGCGCTTAGGACAATCAGAGATAGCATGAGTGGAATCACCACAGTAGAAACACAGCCCATTCAGACGTCTGTGTTCTTGCCGTTCAACTCTGGTCAAAGTCCTATCGCATTGCATAGGCTCAGGTTTAAGCTCAGGTAATACTGCCAAATGGTGCACAGATTTACGCTCACGCAAGCGTCGACCAATCTGAATGGCCAAAGACATAGACTCATTCAAACCAGCAGGCATAGGAAATCCTACCATGACATCCTTAAGGGCTTCAGAGAGACCCTTTCTGAACATAGCTGCCAGCGCAGATTCATTCCATTGAGTGAGCACGGACCACTTTCTACATTTCTGACAATATAACTCTAACTCATCCTGACCCTGACAAAGAGCCAGCAAATTTTTTTCTGCCAGATCCACAGAATTAGGCTCATCGTACAGCAATCCGAGCGCCAGGAAAAACGCATCGATATTACTTAATGCAGGATCTCCTGGCGCAAGAGAAAATGCCCAGTCCTGAGGGTCGCCACGCAAAAAAGAAATAATGATCAAAACCTGTTGAACTGGATCACCAGAGGAGCGAGGTTTCAAGGCCAGAAATAGTTTACAATTATTTTTGAAACTCAGAAACTTAGTTCTATCACCAAAAAACAAATCAGGAATAGGAATTCTTGGTTCTAACATAGATTTCTGATCAATAGTGTCTTGAATCTTTTGTACTCTTGCCGAGAGCTGATCCACACATGAAGACAGACTTCTAATGTCTATTGCTACACCTGTGTCCTGAACCACCTAAATGTCTAGGGGAAAAAAAAGGCAAAACACAGTGCAGAGAAAAAAAAATGGTCTCAGAACTTCTTTTTTCCCTCTATTGAGAATCATTAGTACTTTGGCTTCCTGTACTGTTATGATTAGGCAACTCAGTACAAAAATGAACATAGAGGTCAGAGCACATACAGTGATCTGACAATAATCCAAAAACATAGAACGAGCTCTGAGACGTGGGAACTCTGTTGACCGCAATCCCTAATCCTATCCAACAACACTAGAGGCAGCCGTGGATTGCGCCTAACGCTACCTATGCAACTGGGCACAGCCTGAGAAACTAGCTAGCCTGAAGATAGAAAATAAGCCTACCTTGCCTCAGAGAAATACCCCAAAGGAAAAGGCAGCCCCCCACATATAATGACTGTGAGTAAGATGAAAAGACAAACGTAGAGATGAAATAGATTTAGCAAAGTGAGGCCCGACTTTCTGAACAGAGCAAGGATAGGAAAGGTAACTTTGCGGTCAACACAAAACCCTAAAAACCACGCAAAAGGGGCAAAAAGACCCTCCGTACCGAACTAACGGCACGGAGGTACACCCTCTGCGTCCCAGAGCTTCCAGCAAACAAATAGATAAGCTGGACAGAAGAAAAGCAAACAAAATAGCAAAGGAAAACTTAGCTATGCAGAGCAGCAGGCCACAGGAACGATCCAGGAGGAAAACAAGTCCAATACTGGAACATTGACAGGAAGCCAGGATGAAAGCACTAGGTGGAGTTAAGTAGAGCAGCACCTAACGACCTCACCACATCACCTGAGGGAGGAAACTCAGAAGCCGCAGTACCACTTCCCTCCACCATCGGAAGCTTACAGAGAGAATCAGCCGAAGTACCACTTGTGACCACAGGAGGGAGCTCTGCCACAGAATTCACAACAAATATGGTAAAAGGGTAACCTTTGGCACTCAACAAGTCCACACCTTTACATTCTTAATGAAAATAGGTTTATTGATAGGCAGCCAGCAAAAAATAGTGACAGACATCAAAATTCCAACGTTTCGGCGTACATCGCCTTTGTCAAGGAGGTCTGTATATACTCAAGCAAAATCACAGAATGTTGCTTGCCTGTAGTGGCTAGTGTGGAAGGACCATCGTGTAATTAGAAAGCCGTTGTGCGTTCCGTGGCTCCAAGGCCACTTCTTGGAATGCCATGGGAGTAGACTTCAGGGTCTACGTGTAATGTGGTAGACCAAGTGCTGGGTAATATTCGGGGTGGAAATTTAACAAAGGAGTTACTTCGCCGAGAATCACGTTGGATTTATGATTTAAAAAGTACCACTCCCAATGGTTTGAACAAAGAACTGCTATTCTCTGGCTTTTATGGATAATTACCATAGTATTAAAATCTACCTTTGGATGAAGATATTACTGGATAAAGATTCCCCTTTTTTTGGGACAACAATTCATTATTGTTTTTTCTTTTTCTATATTATAGGTCATCTGCTTAAGTCACCAGCCTTTTCTATATTCAAAATTATATATAAGATTTCCTGGCTCATTACTTCATCTGATATATACACATTCATCAACTTTTCGGCTTCTATTTCCGAGTTGTGGACAGCCAGTGACCCCTGTGGATAGGAGCCTGCAATTCATCTGAATGGATCACCATGGAAGTTCTCTATTTGAATCATCTTTAGGAACTTATCCACGGGCCTCCACTAATCTACATCGTCTGGGAAAGCCTATTTAACTATTCTGGGACTTCCCTTGGGACATTGTCTTTTCTACTCCTTGGACTCCTCTTTCCTGTTTATATATCACAATGGTTATATTGTTTTACATGGTGAAGTGCATTTGCCTTGACTACAAAATATTTTAGGGTGAGTTTTTTGAGCATTCCCCCCTTTTTGGCTCTTTTTATTCTATTCACAGTACCATATTATTGGCAAGGAGGAGGTAATTTTTTTCCTCCTTTTGCGCCTTTTAACAACCATTTATATCTGAGCCTTTGGGTATATGACTGCCAGCTACAGTATGTATGTTCTTTATCTAGCTCTATTTGGTCATGCAAAAATCTTCAGTTATGCTTCATACTCTTTCTTTTGAAGCATGGGACCAATGTTTGGACTATTTTGGACTTGTGTGTACTGATCCTTTTTTCAGACTGTTGGCTTGCTCCATTCTCGTTCTTGCCTCTACATAACATTGAACAAGCGTTGAAAACCATCATGGACTAATGGACTTTGAGTAAACCACCAGAAAAAATAAATTTAGAACCCTAAAATACTACAAAACCAAGAAAAAACAAGGATTCATAAAATATAACTTTTATTAACCAATTCTAAACTAGATCTCTTTTCATAAACTATAAAAACAAGTTATGTACCTGTAAGGTCCTGGGAAGGTGCAATACTTTGCCCTACCTGGCAGCGGGGGTTGGCACCCTATAGGACGATTGGCACCCCCACTCATCGACGGCTCACCCTCAGAATCCTTAAAAATCCCTACAATGCAGGAATCCTGATGCGACCTAATTCATACCTAGCGGACAAACACTACCTAACAGTGGAGGTTGGCACCCTACTTTGAAACGGTTGGCGCCCCCACTCACCGTCGACTGACCCTAGGATCCCTCAAAAGTCCCTGCAATGAGGATAGAAGGATTGAAAAATGTCCCAATACATCCTGACACCCAAAAGAAAATAAACAAAAAATGAAAAAACAAAAAATTATTTAAAAAACAAAACAATTGTATAAATGCTGTCAGATGTTGCAAAGATATCAATGAATCATATGCTGGGTATCTATAGACAAATCAAAATGTGCCCATATGACAAAGGGTTGATCAGGATGCAATAAATCTCACATCGTCCATCTAGAACCATACAAAGTTTCCATAATAAGGGCATAGGGCATACCACAATATTAAGGTGCATAACATAGTGCATGTAATCTCCTATAATCGGAGAGAAGAGGCTTAATAGATATCTATACTTGTACTGTTAGGACACAATCGTCTCTACCAGCAAAACAGTATCATGACAATAACAGCAATCTAGGTCAAATGCTGACTGCAGTATTGCCTCATAATGCCCAGGAAACACGCTTGTATGGAAACGAAAGAATATACATATACAGCGCTAATCATCAGCTTCAATACACAGTGCCAGTGACCACAATGGAGACACCAATGTTAAATTGCGTGGTGCAAAAATAATACATCTCCCATTACCAACAGGCAAGGAGTTTTCAGGCATGAATGTATATCAAGCATGGACATGATAATCCCTGCTAACATCAAGCTATTAGCACACCAACATCAGTGATACTCATCTGTGAGTTGCGATATTGCGTCCCACTGTCCAGGAAGCACCGTTATATGGTTTCAGCTCATAGATAAAGTGCTAGTCAATACTTTTTCCCCAAAGCAATGCCCGACGCGTTTACCCCCAATAGATAGAAAGGGGGTTCATCAGGGGTTCAGTAGCCGCACATATAATAAGACCTGACTGCCATTAGGTACCGAGATGAAATCCTCAGACCCCTCGTGAGACCATATGCTGGTGCGGTTGGCCCTGGGTTCCTCCTAATGCAGGACAATGCCATACCTCATGTGGCTGGAGTGTGTCAGCAGTTCCTGCAAGATGAAGGCATTGAAGCTATGGACTGGCCCGCCCGTTCCCTAGACCTGAATCCGATTGAACACGTTGCACCACAGACTGTCCAGGAGTTGGTGGATGCTTCAGTCCAGGTCTGGGAGGAGATCCCTCAGGAGACCATCTGCCGCCTCATCAGGAGCATGCCCAGGCATTGTAGAGAGATCATACAGGCATGTGGAGGCCACACACACTACTGAGCATCATTTCCTTGTCTTGAGGCATTTCTGCTGAAGTTGGATCAGCCTGTAACTTCATTTTCCACTTTGATTTTGAGCATCATTCCAACTCCAGACCTCCGTGGGATATTATTTGTGATTTATGTTGATAATTTTTAGGTTTTATTGTTCTCAACACGTTCCACTATGTAATGAATAAAGATTTACAACTGAAATGTTTCATTCAGTGATATCTAGGATGTGGGATTTTAGTGTTCCCTTTTTTTTTTGAGCAGTATAATAATATTTACTTATTTTACCCATTTATATTGCGATGTCTTGTTCCACAGCGCTTTACATACATCATCGCTGTCCCCAAGGGGGCTCACAATCTAAAATCCCTATCAGTATGTCTTTGGAATGTTGTTTTTTCTTTGGTTCATTTTTAAACTTCTTGTGGTTCATTTTCTGTGTTGTTTTTTCTGTTTTGCTGGGAGGAGTGACTTCTGGTTCTACACTCATGTTTGTTAGAATTACCTGTGAGTTATTCCCTACAATAGGGTACCTCATCATTTCCTGCTAGCACAGGACCCGTTAATGTGCAGTCAGCATGAAATAGCCGTCGTCCACAGAAAGTTTCCGCTCCTCTCCTGCTGTACCCGTTTTATGGACTAAATAAAGGACTGTTTTAATTGGATGGTGAGTGCCACCTTTTTTTTTGTTTGGACTATATTGGATTTATCTTTTTGGTGTGCACCCATATTCCTACAGTTGTCTGGTGTTCAGCTAACACACAGGTAGATTTTCAATCACAGATGTGATAATCACAGAGGTGCCGGAAGTACACTCCTTATCATTATCATAAACACTTGTAATTACATGTGATATCCCGCAGATGGTGCAGTGTGCCTTGAGATAAGATGCATGATCCAGCAAACAAAACTGTACAGATTCATAATAATATTTATTTATTTATTTTACTCATTTATTTAGCGCTTTACATACATCATCGCTGTCCCCAATAGGGCTCACAATCTAACGGGGGGAATTAATGGGGGTACCAAAAAAACAAATGACTTTGGTTCCCCCTATAAATTCAAAACAGCAAAAGCTAAACAGACTGTGGGTTGATATTAATAGACTGGGAACCTTATGGCATATTGTCCCTTGTCCCAGATTATTAACCACCCCCCAGCCGTGGGCTTTCCCTCTGATTGTTATGAAAATGATGTGGGAGCCCGTTTTTTTTTTATTAATTCTTTATTTTACACAGGAGTTACACAGCTACTGCTGAATACAACTCCCATCATTGTCACCTGGTTGCACTAATCACAGTGAGACTAGGCAATAATGATGTAAGCTGACTTCAGATATATTTCCCCACCCCCACAGGCTACTAACATCTGCTCTCAGCCACCTCATAAATGGTTCCCCCCTAAGATGCACCACATCTAGCGCTTAGCCTCACTCTTCCCACTTGCCCAGTGGCATGTGGGGTAATAGGGTTGGGGTTGATGTTGCCTTTGTATTGTCAGTTGACATCGAGGCCAAGGGATGGTAATGAATAAGACCCCCCCCCCCTCATAAAAATCAACACCTTGTTTTAAACATTTAAAAACAAAAAAAGTTATACTCACCTAACGCCTATTCCATTGAAGGCCTTGTCCCCTGTAAAAGATAATTAACAACCACTATACTCACCTTACACCTAATCTATTGAAGCCCTTGTCCTCTGTAAAAAAAATAAAATAAAATAATAAACAACCGTATCCCTCACCTCTCCGAAGTGAAGATTAGCAAAACTATCCCAAGCCATAATCCATCTCTGCAATATCTGGTTTACAACCCAAACGGTGGCTTGATGCTATCGTCCAGGATCAGGGAGGAGGATGCATCCCCGCTAACACTGCCTGTGTACAGCTAGGCTCAGGCGGTGTCCGTGTACATCCTCGCACACTTGGTATGAGTTCAGAGAGTGCTTGCTTGGGGAAGAAAGTCATGTCAATCAGAAGATGTTGAAGACCGTTAACATGCAAAATGATGGGGCGAAACAGTGCATGCAAATTAAAAGTATATATTTTTTCAGCTCTGAATCACTAACAGGTGCAGTGCTAGTATGAGTTTTATAGGGCCCATGTATAACTGCATAAATTGTTTACTACTGATTTTGGGAGTGATAGACTCCCTTTTAGCTTTACTTATGGAGGGACAGTATTGTTTTCTGTTGTTGAAAAAAAATTAAACTGAACATTTATTCATGACCATTGGGATTATTGTTAGATAATTTTTATCTCTCAGTAATTTGGCAGAAAGCCTGAATAAATCATATGAGTGAGCATGTGTTATCGTGAAGAACAAAGTCAAATGTGTAAATATTGTTACTGTTAAATTGAAACAAATTTACATTATGCATCGTTAGAAATTTGTTAATAAAATATGTGCATTTTGCTAGACTTGGGAAATATTTTTAGCTGATTAGTATGTAAACATCTTGGTAGAATTTTTTAACACTTCACACTTAGCTCTCTGTTCTTGACTTTGGGTAGAAGAAACGTGTTACAAAATAAAAAAAAAATTTCTAAATCATTTTACATTTTATAAAAAGTTAAATAAATACACAAAGTTCTCTCTGATGACTTTCGTGGTGACCTTAGCAAATGTGAATAAAATATGTTTAATATTTAATTCTTTTTTACTGAGCCTAAACAATTTTGACAATATGTTCAAATGTTATTTAATATTATTTATCTTGTTAATTTTCCAAAACATTTGCTATAATTAAAACCAAAACAAAAACTTCCAGCACTGTTGACCTTGAACTTCTTTTTAATTAAACTGATTAATATACATACAGAAATATGTAGGATATGCCTCTCCAGATCATCAGTGACTTCCAAACTGGTCGATACTGTTGCAGACAACATAATGTTCACCATGGCGTCTCTAGATTCTTTCACACCTTTCACATGCCCTCATTGCAGACCTGTACTCATCTGTGCAGGGAAAATGACACCGATGGTGACCCTTCCAGTTCTGGTGTTCTCTGGCAGTGTGCTGAGCTGCAAGCATTGGCTCCATTACAGGATAACAGTTCATCATCTATTGAGAATGTTTCGGACAGTTTGGTCAGAATTTCAGAAATATGCACACCAGTAGCCCTCTGGAGTTCATTTTTTAAGCGCTTTGACAGTTCTCTTCTTCCTTCTCTCAGAAAAGAGTAAGTATGCGTCCTACTACTGGGTTAATGTCCATGTCCGGACCTGTATGGCTTCGCAAACTTTCCTGTAGATGTGTCATCCTGGAGGTGCTGGTACCTATGCAGTCTGAATTGACTGCATGTTTCGGCACATGCAATCAGTAGTGACAAGGACACTAGAAAAATGCATATCTAGAGAAGAATTCCCTCTTTTTGCGTTATTTGGCTGTTGCCCCTCTAGTGTATCTGCTGACACTTTTATTAGCAGCAAAACAGGTTAACTTGATTCACAATTGTCTAAGCTTCCAAACTAAATAGTGTTTAAATCATGCCTATCTCGCTTACTGTAGCAGAGACTACAGGGAGAATATGAAGTTATATTCTCCCTGCAGTGACCTGCTTCTAGTCATCGGATTGGTGAAGGGAATTATTACATTCACGGGGTTACGGCAACAGAGAGGAGATAGAAGGCCGCAGAATCTGATTGCTCTCTTATTTTGGCAGTACAGAGGTTAGTCGGCCATGTTGGGAGCTCTGGGAGTTTGGGCTCTCAGCTAAGCACGATTAGCTACTCCTGTCCCCTATATAATCTGATAATCTGGGTCCTGACTTACACACATCGTCAGAGCTAGCTTATGCTGCATGGTTTGGAGGAGAGGTATTTGGAGGTTATATGAGAAGGAGTTTGGTGAATTTATCTGTGACTGCTGCATGGATTTCTAAGTGTGAGAATTCACTTTACTCTTCTGACTTTGGATTCTCCCCATCCTCCACTCCCCAGTGCATTCCTGTTATATGTGAGTGAATATTTGTATTGTTGGTATTTTCAGTTGCCCTTGTACTTAGGCAGGTAACTGGTTCATGCAGCTTTACATGAACACCTGAGCCTTACACTATAGCTGGTCCGAATAACTAAAGCAATTGTTACCATCCACCTCTCGTGTCTCCCCTTTTCCCCATAGTTTGTAAGCTTGCGAGCAGGGCCCTCACTCCTCCTGGTATCTGTTTTGAACTGTATTTCTGTTATGCTGTAATGTCTATTGTCTGTACAAGTCCCCTCTATAATTTGTAAAGCGCTGCGGAATATGTTGGCGCTATATACCGTAAATAAAATTATTATTATTATTTATTTATTACAGTCATGGCCAAAAGTATTGACACCCCTGCAATTCTGTCAGATAATACTCATTTTCTTCCTGAAAATGATTGCAAACACAAATTCTTTGGTATTATTATCTTCATTTAATTTGTCTTAAATGAAAAAACACAAAAAGAATTGTCCTAAAGCCAAATTGGATATCATTCCACACCAAACATAAAAAGGGGGTGGACAAAAGTATTGGCAGTGTTCGAAAAATCATGTGATGCTTCTCAATAATTTGTGTAATTAACAGTACCTGTAACTTACCTGTGGCACCTAACAGGTGTTGGCAATAACTAAATCACACTTGCAGCCAGTTGACATGGATTAAAGTTGATTCAACCTCTGTCCTGTGTCCTTGTGTGTACCACATTGAGCATGGAGAAAAGAAAAAAGACCAAAGAACTGTCTGAGGACTTGAGAAACCAAATTGTGAGGAAGCATGAGCAATCTCAAGGCTACAAGTCCATCTCCAAAGACCTGAATGTTCCTGTGTCTACCGTGCGCAGTGTCATCAAGAAGTTTAAAGCCCATGGCACTGTGGCTAACCTCCCTAGATGTGGATGGAAAAGAAAAATTGACAAGAGATTTCAACGCAAGATTGTGCGGATGTTGGATAAAGAACCTCGACTAACATCCAACAAGTTCAAGCTGCCCTGCAGTTCGAGGGTACAACAGTGTCAACCCGTACTATCCATCGGCATCTGAATGAAAAGGGACTGTATGGTAGGAGACCCAGGAAGACCCCACTTCTTACCCCGAGACATAAAAAAGCCAGGCTGGAGTTTGCCAAAACCTAACTGAAAAAGCCTAAAACGTTTTGGAAGAATGTTCTCTGGTCAGGTGAGACAAAAGAAGAGCTTTTTGGGCAAAGACATCAACATAGAGTTTACAGGAGAAAAAAAGAGACATTCAAAAAAAAGAACACGGTCCCTACAGTCAAACATGGTGGAGGTTCCCTGATGTTTTGGGGTTGCTTTGCTGCCTCTGGCACTGGACTGCTTGACCGTGTGCATGGCATTATGAAGTCTGAAGACTACCAACAAATTTTGCAGCATAATGTAGGGCCCAGTGTGAGAAAGCTGGGTCTCCCTCAGAGGTCATGGGTCTTTCAGCAGGACAATGACCCAAAGCACACTTCAAAAAGCACTAGAAAACGGTTTGAGAGAAAGCACTGGAAACTTCTAAGGTGGCCATCAATGAGTCCAGACCTGAATCCCATAGAACACCTGTGGAGAGATCTAAAAATGGCAGTTTGGAGAAGGCACCCTTCAAATATCAGGGACCTGGAGCAGTTTGCCAAAGAAGAATGGTCTAAAATTCCAGCAGAGCATTGTAAGAAACTCATTGATGGTTACCGGAAGCGGTTGGTCGCAGTTATTTTGGCTAAAGGATGTGCAACCAAGTATTAAGCTGAAGGTGCCAATACTTTTGTCTGGCCCATTTTTGGAGTTTTTTGTGAAATGATCAATGTTTTGCTTTTTGCTTCATTTTCTATTGTGTTTTTTCATTTAAGACAAATTAAATGAAGATAATAATACCAAAGAATTTGTGTTTGCAATCATTTTCAGGAAGAAAATGAGTATTATCTGACAGAATTGCAGGGGTGTCAATACTTTTGGCCATGACTGTACGTGTTGCCTTGTTTGTCAGGTTGGTGTACTGCAGTACACAGTTGCTCCCCTCTTCCCTGGGAGGAGGAAGGCAACAGACAGAGGGCGGATACAGGAGATAAGGCAAGATTGGTGGCCTCGGCATCTTCACCTTCTGAAGTAACTCAGGGAATAGGGTGAGCTAGGGCGCCCCTAGTGTTAGGGACAGGGTAGGAACCCCTGGTCCTGGGTCACCTGACAACTGAGTCATGACACACAGCTCACTACACAGTGAGTGCACTGTAATCACGCCCCTGCGCATTAATTGACAGCCTGCTTCACAGTATGTGTGCGCAGAGCAGGTAGGCAAGCAATGTGCCTGGGACTCATTACAGTGCACTTTTTGCATAGTGTGTGGTGATTGTAACAACAGCTTCCTACACTAACCCGTTGACTGCGGATTGAATATAGCTTAATTTTCTTCTATAGCTCGGACTTGAAGTCATGTGAGTCAGAAGGGTAGTGCAGCAGTTCTGGAAACTGGGGAAGACAGCAATTGATAAGTATTTTATGAAATTCAATTCAGAAGGAAAACGGCACTACTGGAAAAAGTTCATGCTTGGATAGGAGCTCTACCCATATGCATGAATTAGAAAGAATCCAGTACTCGAATGTGAATTGTGGTGAAATCAGATTATACATTTATTCCACTCATCCATCTCTTAGATCCGACTGCTGCCAGAGCAGTTTTTAGCTGATGGGTGGGTGTGGTGGTGTCGGACCCCCACCAATCTCATAGTGAAGAACTATCCAACAGATAGATCATCAATGATTCGACCCATAGAACCCCGTTAAGTGCATTCTTCTCTCTGAAGTAATGTCATACATGTTGACGTTAAATTGGATTTGGGCATGCTGCAGGACTCAGAAGAGGGGACCATTTGGCTTTCCAAGCTTGGTTTTACTGGATTGTTTTTTTGGAACGATGTCGCTTTTCCAATGCTTTTGATTTACTAGGAACATAGACAACCTCTATTTTTCCATTAACATTTCTAAATAGGGAATTGTTTTTTGCTGGATGCGAAGTTTTTTTATTGGTGTCATTTGAGAGTACATAACATTTTTATTTCCTGTTTATTCCAATTTTTGAGAAATAGAAAGAAAAAATTGAAAGCAATTGAGGAATTCTTTTTCACACCATTTTACGCTGTTAGCCATGTAGTAAACATGATAAGACAACTTTGTTAATCGGGTCAGTACAATTACAGTGACGACAGGGTTATAGAGTATTTTCATAATTTGCACGCTAAAATATATATAATTTTATTTGTACCATTTTGGACTGCTTAACCTTTTTTGATGGTTTATTTAAAAATTTCTGGGTGGCGGACTGACATAAAAACAGCAATTCATTAGTGGTTTTTATTATTTTTTTCCTCACCATTCACTGTATGGCAAAAGTGATCAGACAACTTTATTCTTATGGTCATTATGATCACAGTGATATCACATTTATATAGGTTTTAATGTTTTGCTTCTTTTGCAAACTAAAATCAATTTTTACAAACAATATGGTAATTTGTTTTTCCATAGTCATATTCTGATTAGTGATGAGCGAATATACTCGTTACTCGAGATTTCCCGAGCACGCTCGGGGGTCCTCCGAGTATTTGTAAGTACTCTGAGATTTAGTTTTCCTCACGTGGACACCCGAGCATGCTCGGGAAATCTCGAGTAACGAGTATATTCGCTCATCATTAATTCTGATCACTGTAACTTTTTTATTTTTTTGTCGACAGAGCTATATAGTGGCTTGTTTTTTGTGGGACACGATGATGTTCTTATTTTTTATGTGATCTTTGTATCACTTTTTATTTTATGCTTTGTGTGTCAGTATGATGAAAAAACTATATTTTTGGCATTTTTTTTATAGCGTTCACTAAATGGGTTCAATAATATGACAGTTTTATAGATTGTAAAAAAAAAGGTTGCACTCTATCATGCCAAAGCATGTCAAATATGAAATATATGAAATATGAATTGCAAAATGGCTTTTTGAACATTAGGAAAAATATTTGAGACACTTTGCACAGAATTTGGCCAAATAGTGTGAGCCCATCAACCATCATCAAGGTGTTCTCATTAATCTGATGGGTCACTGACCTCCCTGTCCAAATGTGAACACTTACCCTTCACCATGTGGTTTTTAATTACATCTAATCACACTTGGTTCCGGCCAACCCATATATGTAGGCTTTACTGAGAGAGGTGTCCACATTCACCCATGCATACAGACATTAGCCTTCGGTAAGTGTTCACATTTGGACAGGGAGGTCAGGGACCCATCAGATTAATGAGACCATCTAGACGATGGTTGATGGGCTCACACTATTTGGCCAAATTCTGTGCAAAGCGTCTCAAATATTTTTCCTAAAGTTCAAAAAGTCATTTTGCTATTCATATTTCATGTATTTCATATTCGACATGCTTTGGCATGATAGAGTGCAACCTTTTTTGTATAGATCACATTTGAAGTCACTTTGAGGGGTCTACATGATAGAAAATACCCAAGTGTGACACCATTCTAAAAACAGCACCCCTCAAGGTGCTCAAAACCACATTCAAGAAGTTTATTAACCCTTCAGGTGTTTCACAGGAATTGTTGGAATATTTAAAAAAAAAACATTTAACTTTTTTTCACAAAAAATTTATTTGAGCTCCAATTTGTTTTATTTTACCAAGGGTAACAGGAGAAATTGGACCCCAAAAGTTGCTGTACAATAAGTTCTGGGTATGCTGGTACCCCATATGTGGGGGTAAACCACTGTTTTGACGCATGTCAGAGCTCAGAAGGGAAGGAGCGCCATTTGACTTTTCAATGCAAAATTGACTAGAATTGAGATAGGACACCATGTTGCATTTGGAGAGCCCCTGATGTGCCTAAACATTGAAACTCCCCACAAGTGACACCATTTTGGAAAGTAGACCCCCTAAGGAACTTATCTAGATGTGTGGTGAGCACTTTGAACCCCCAAGTGTTTACTACAGTGTATAACGCAGAGCCGTGAAAATAAAAATCCTTTTTTTTTTCATAAAAATTATTTTTAGCCCCTAGTTTTGTATTTTCCAAAGGGTAACAAGAGAAATTGGACCCCAAAAGTTGTTGTCCAATTTGTCCTGAGAACGCTGATACCCCTTATGTGGGAGAAAACTACTATTTGGGCGCAGGGCAGAGCTCGGAAGGGAAGGAGCGCCCTTTGAAATGCAGACTTAAATGGAATGGTCTGCAGGCATCACATTGCGTTTGCAGAGCCCCTGATGTGCCTAAACAGTAGAAACCCCCCACATGCGACCCCATATTGGAAACTAGACCCCCCAAGGAACTTATCTAGATGTGTTGTGAGAACTTTGAACCCCCAAGTGTTTCACTACAGTTAATAACACAGAGCCGTGAAAATAAAAAATAATTTTTTTCCCACAAAAATGTTTTTTTAGCCCCCCAAATTTTTATTTTTCCAAGGGTAACAAGAGAAATTGGACCACAAAAGTTGTTGTCCAATTTGTCCTCAGTACGCTGATACCCCATATGTGGGAGTAAACTACTGTTTGGGCGCATGGCAGAGCTTGGAAGGGAAGGAGCGCAGTTTGGAATGCAGACTTAGATGGAATGGCCTGCAGGCGTCACATTGCGTTTGCAGAGCCCATGATGTACATAAACAGTAGAAACCCCCCACAATTGACCCTATATTGGAATCTAGACCCCCCAAGGAACTCATCTAGATGTGTTGTTAGAACTTTTAACCTTCAACTGTTTCACTGCAGTTTATAACGCAGAGCCGTGAAAATAAAAAAAACATTTTTCCACAAAAATTATTTTTTAGGCCCCCAAATTTTTATTTTTCCAAGGGTAACCAGAGAAATTGGACCCCCAAAAGTTGTTGTCCAATTTGTCCTGAGTATGCTGATACCCCATATGTTGGGGTAGACCCCTGTTTTGGCGCACGGGAGAGCTCGGAAGGGAAGGAGCACTATTTTACTTTTTCAACGCAGAATTTGCTGGAATTGAGATCGGACACCATGTCGCGTTTGGAGAGCCCCTGATGTGTCTAAACAGTGGAAACCCCCCAATTCTAACTGAAACCCTAACCCAAACACACCCCTAACCCTAATCCCAACCCTAACCATAACCCTAACCAAACCCCTAACCCGAACATGCCCCTAACCCTAATCCCAACCACATCCCTAACCCTAACCACACCCCAAACTCCAACACACCCCTAACCCTAATTCCAACCACAACCCTAACCACACCCCTAATCCTGACACACCCCTAACCCTAATTCCAACCGTAATTGTAATCCAAACCCTAACTTTAGCCCCAACACTAACTGTAGCCCCAACACTAACTGTAGCCCTAACCCTAACTTTAGCCCCAACCCTTACTTTAGCCCCAACACTAACCCTTACTTTAGCCCCAACCCTAACCCTAACTTTAGCCCCAACCCTAACCCTAACTGTAGCCCCAACCTTAACCCTATTGTAGCCCCAACCCTAACTTTAGCCCCAACCCTAACCCTAACGGTAAAATGGAAATAAATACATTTTTTTAATTTTATTATATTTCCCTAACTAAGGGGGTGATGAAGAGGGATTTGATTTACTTTTATAGCGTTTTTTTTAGCAGATTTTTATGATTGGCAGCTGTCACACACTAAAGGTACCGTCACACATAGCGACGCTGCAGCGATACCGACAACGATCCGGATCGCTGCAGCGTCGCTGTTTGGTCGCTGGAGAGCTGTCACACAGACAGCTCTCCAGCGACCAACGATCCCGATGTCCCCGGTAACCAGGGTAAACATCGGGTAACTAAGCGCAGGGCCGCGCTTAGTAACCCGATGTTTACCCTGGTTACCATCCTAAAAAGTAAAAAAACAAACGCTACATACTTACCTTCCGCTGTCTGTCCTCGGCACTCTGCTTCTCTGGTCTGGCTGTGAGCGCCGGGCAGCCAGAAAGCAGAGCGATGACGTCACCGCTCTGCTTTCCGGCTGACCGACGCTCACAGCCAGAGCAGGAGGAGAGCAGAGCACAGCGCTGGAGGACAGACGGCTGTAGGTAAGTATGTAGTGTTTGTTTTTTTACTTTTAGGATGGTAACCAGGGTAAACATCGGGTTAGTAAGCGCGGCCCTGCGCTTAGTTACCCGATGTTTACCCTGGTTACCAGCGAAGACATCGCTGAATCGGTGTCACACACGCCGATTCAGCGATGTCTACGGGGAGTCCAGCGACGAAATAAAGTTCTGGACTTTCTTCCCCGACCAGCGATCTCCCAGCAGGGGCCTGATCGCTGCTGCCTGTCACACTGGACGATATCGCTAGCGAGGACGCTGCAACGTCACGGATCGCTAGCGATATCGTCTAGTGTGACAGTACCTTAAAAGACACTTTTTATTGCAAAAAATTGTTTTTGCGTCTCCACATTTTGAGAGCTCTAATTTTTCCATATTTTGGTCCACAGAGTTATATGAGGTCTTGTTTTTTGCGGGACGAGTTGACGTTTTTATTGGTACCATATTCGGGAACGTGACATTTTTTGATTGCTTTTTATTCCGATTTTTGTGAGACAGAATGTGAACAAATGAACAAAAACCATCAATTCGTGAATTTCTTTTGGGAGGGCGTTTATACCGTTCTGCGTTTGATAAAATTGATAAAGCAGTTTTATTTTTCGGGTCTGTACAATTACAGCGATACCTCATTTATATCTTTTTTTATGTTTTGGTGCTTTTATACAATAAAATCTATTTTATATAAAAAATAATTATTTTTGCATCGCTTTATTCTGAGGACTATAACATTTTTATTTTTTTGCTGATGGTGCTGTATGACAGCTCGTTTTTGGCGAGACAAGATGACGATTTCAGCTGTACAATGTTTAATTATATCCGTCTTTTTGATTGCGTGTTATTCCACTTTTTGTTCGGCGGTATGATAATAAAGCGTTGTTTTTTGCCTTGTTTTGTTTTTTTTTAACGGTGATCACTGAAGGGGTTAACTAGTGGGACAGTTTTATACGTCGGGTCGTTACGGATGCAGCGATACTAAATATGTGTACTTTTATTGCTTCTTTTTATTTAGACAAAGAAATGTATTTATTGGAACAATATTTTTTGTTTCTTTCTTTAAGTTTTTTTTTTTTTTTAACACGTGTAAATATTTTTTACTTTATAACATTGCCCCAGGGGGGACCATCACTAACATTGCTCCGGGGGGGGACATCAATATATATTATAAGATCACTGATCTGACACGTTGCAGTGCACTGTGTCAGATCAGCGATCTGACAGGCACTGCAGGGAGTCTTGCAAGCCACCTCCCTGCAGGACCCGGAAGGCCCCCCGCTGCCTGCAGGGAGGAGAAGGTAGGAGACCCTCGGAGCAACGCGATCACATCGCATTGCTCCGAGGGTCTCAGGGAGGCACGCAGGGAGCCCCCTCCCTGCGCGAAGCTGCCCTATGCCGCCGGAAAACACTGCGATCATGATTGATCGCAGTGTTCCGTGGGTTAGTGTGCCAGTGTGCCAGGAGCGGTTCGTGACTGCTTCTGGCACATAGTGCCAGATGTCAGCTGCGATAGTCAGCTGACACCCGGCCCCGATCGGCAGCGCTCCCTCCGTGAGCGCGGCTGATCGGTGATGATGTACTATTCTGTCGGTGGTCATAGGGGCCCATACCACCTCAACGGGATAGTTTACAATTCTGACCACTGTCCCTTTATGAGGTAATAACTGCAACGCGTCAACAGATCCTGCTGATTTTGAGACTGTTTATGTGTGACATATTGTACTTCATGATAATGGTAACATTTATTCAATATGACTTGCGTTTATTTGTGTAAAAAACTGAAATTTTACAAACATTTTGCAATTTTCAAGCTTTGAATTTTTATGCCCTTAAATCAGAGAGATGCAAGGCGCATTCTTTAACCCCTTAACCCCCAAGGGTGGTTTGGACGCTAGTGGCCGGGCCAATTTTTAGAATTCTGACCACTGTTCCTTTGGGAGGTTATAACTCTGGAACACTTCAATGGATCCTGATGATTCTGACATTGTTTTCTCGTGACTTATTGTACTTCATGACAGTGGTAAAATTTCTTTCATATTACCTGCGTTTCTTTGTGAAAAAATGGAAATTTGGCGAAAATTTTGAAAATTTCACATGTCTACTTTACATCAGCACAATTTTGGAACCAATTTTTTTTTTGTTAGGGAGTTATAAGGGTTAGAAGTTGACCAGCAATTTCTCATTTTTACAACACCATTTTTTTTAGGGACCACATCACATTTGAAGTCACTTTGAGGGGTCTATATGATAGAAAATAACCAAGTGTGACACCATTCTAAAAACTGCACCCTTCAAGGTGCTCAAACACACATTCAAGAAGTTTATTAACCCTTCAGGTGTTTCACAGGAATTGTTGGAATGTTTAAAAAAAATCAACATTTAACTTTTTTTCACAAAAAATTTACTTCAGCTCCAATTGGTTTAATTTTACCAAGGGTAACAGGAGAAATTGGACCCCAAAAGTTGTTGTACAATTTGTCCTGAGTACGCTGATACCCCATATGTGGGGGTAAACCACTGGGCGCAAGGGAGAGCTTGGAAGGGAAGGAGCGCCAGTTGACTTTTCAATGCAAAATTGACTGGAATTGAGATGGAACGCCATGTCGCATTTGAAGAGCCACTGATGTGTCTAAACATTGAAACCCCCCACAAGTGACACCATTTTTAGTAGACCCCTAAGGAACTTATCTAGATGTGTGGTGAGCACTTTGACCCACCAAGTGCTTCACAGAAGTTTTTAATGTAGAGCCATAAAAACAAAAAATCATATTTTTTCACAAAAATGATCTTTTCGACCCTAATTTTTTATTTTCCCAAGGGTAACAGAAGAAATTGGACCCCAAAGTTGTTGTAAAATGTATCCTGACTATGTTGATACCCCATATGTGGGGGTAAACCACTGTTTGGGCGCATGTCAGAGCTCGGAAGGGAAGGAGCGCCGTTTGACTTTTCAATGCAAAATTGACTGGAATTTGAGATAGGACACCATGTCACGTTTGGAGAGCCCCTGATGTGCCCAAACATTGAAATCCCCCCCACAAGTGACACCATTTTGTAAAGGAGACCCCCTAAGGAACTTATCTAGATGTGTTGTGAAAACTTTGAACCTCCAAGTGTTTCAGTACAGTTTATAACGCAGAGCCGTGAAAAATTCTTTTTTTTTTCCACAAAAATAATTTTTAGCCCCTAGTTTTATATTTTACCAAGGGTAAACGGAGAAATTGGACTGCAAAAGTTGTTGTCCAATTTGTCCTGAGTACGCTGATACCCCATATGTGGAGGGGAACCACCGTTTGGGCACATGACAGAGCTCGGAAGTGAAGGAGTTTGGAATGCAGACTTAGATGCAATGGTCTGCAGGCGTCACATTGCCTTTGCAGAGCCCCTGATGTACCTACACAGTAGAAACCCCCCACAAGTGACCCCATATTGGAAACTAGACCCCCCAAGGAACTTATCTAGATGTGTTGTGAGAACTTTGAACCCCAAGTGTTTCACTCCAGTTTATAACACAGAGCCGTGAAAATAAAAAATCTTTTTTTTTTCACAAAAATTATTTTTTAGCCCCCGGTTTTGTAGTTTCCCAAGGGTAACCAGAGAAATTGGACCCCAAAAGTTGTTGTCCAATTTGTCCTGACTACGCTGATATCCCATATGTTGGGGTAAACCCCTGTTTGGGCGCACGGGAGAGCTCGGAAGGGAAGGAGCACTGTTTTACTTTTTAAACGCAGAATTGACTGGAATTGAGATCGGATTCCATGTCGCGTTTGGAGAGCTCCTGACGTGCCTAAACAGTGGAAACCCCCCAATTCTAACTGAAACTCTAACCCAAACACACCCCTAACCCTAATCCCAACCATAACCCTAACTGCACCCCTAACCCTAATCCCAACCCTAATCCCAACCGTAAATGTAATCCAAACCTGTTATGAACTGGTGGTTTAGGAACAACATGGGACGAGCTCTGAAGGAGGTGGTACCTGTACTGACCGCAGTCCCTAAGCTCAACACAACACTAGAAGTAGCCGTGGGATGCTCTTGTCACTCCCTAGGCACCTCGTCACAGCCTGAGAACTAACTACCCCTAAAGATAGAAACAGGAAAACTGTCTTGCCTCAGAGAAAATCCCCAAAGGATAGATAGCCCCCCACAAGTAATGACTGTGAGTGGAGAGGGAAAAGACATACGTAGAATGAAACCAGGATGTAGCACAGGAGGCCAGTCTAGCTAGATAGATAGGACAGGACGGAATACTGTGCGGTCAGTATTAAAAACTACAAAAATCCACACAGAGTTTACAAAAATCTCCACACCTGACTAAAGGTGTGGAGGGTAAATCTGCTTCCCAGAGCTTCCAGCTTAACTGAAATTAATCCATACTGACAAGCTGGACAAAACATAGAATGCACAGAACGAATAAGTCCACAACATCTGGACAGAAAAGAGCAAAGAAAGGACTTATCTTTGCTGAACTGGTCAGGATATCAGGGAAATCCAAGAGAGATGTGAATCCAACCAGGAACCATTGACAAGTGGCACTGCTGAAGGGAAGAGCCAGGCATAAATAGCCGAGCAGAAAGACAATCAGTGCAGACTGCAGACTGCTAAATCCAAGGAGCAGCCATTCCACTTAAAACCACCGGAGGGAGCCCAAGAGCAGAACTCACAAAAGTGCCACTTACAACCACCGGAGGGAGCCCAAGAACGGAATTCACAACAGTACCCCCCCCTTGAGGAGGGGTCACCGAACCCTCACCAGAGCCCCCAGGCCGATCATGACGAGCCAAGTGAAAAGCACGAACCAAATCGGCGGCATGGACATCGGAGGCAACAACCCAAGAATTATCCTCCTGGCCATAACCCTTCCACTTGACAAGATACTGAAGCCTCTGCCTCGAAAAATGAGAATCCAAAATTTTCTCAACCTCATATTCCAACTCTCCCTCAACCAACACCGGGGCAGGAGGATCAACCGAGGGAACAACGGGCACCACATATCTCCGCAACAAAGATCTATGGAAAACATTATGAATGGCAAAAGAGGCTGGAAGAGCCAAACGAAAAGACACCGGATTGATAATTTCAGAAATCTTATAAGGAAGGACCAATAAACCGAGGCTTAAACTTAGGGGAAGAAACCTTCATAGGAACATGACGAGAAGACAACCAAACCAAATCCCCCACACGAAGCCAGGGACCAACACACCGACGGTGGTTAGCAAAACGTTGAGCCTTTTCCTGAGACAACGTCAAATTGTCCACCACATGAGTCCAAATTTGCTGCAGCCTGTCCACCACAGAATCCACACCAGGACAATCAGAAGGCTCAACCTGCCCCGAAGAAAAACGAGGATGAAAACCAAAATTACAAAAGAAAGGTGAAACCAAAGTAGCCGAACTAGCCCTATTATTAAGGGCAAACTCGGCCAAGGGCAAGAAAGCCACCCAATCATCCTGATCAGCAGACACAAAGCATCTCAAATAGGTTTCCAAGGTCTGATTAGTTCACTCAGTTTGGCCATTAGTCTGAGGATGAAACGTCGAAGAAAAAGACAAATCAATGCCCATCCTAGCACAAAAGGCCCGCCAAAACCTAGAGACAAACTGAGAACCTCTGTCAGACAAAATATTCTCCGGAATGCCATGCAAACGAACCACATGCTGAAAAAACAATGGAACCAAATCTGAGGAGGAAGGCAACTTAGGCAAAGGTACCAGATGGACCATTTTAGAGAACCGGTCACAAACAACCCAGATAACAGACATCTTCTGGGAAACAGGAAGATCCGAAATAAAATCCATGGAAATATGCGTCCAGGGCCTCTCAGGGACCGGCAAAGGCAAAAGCAACCCACTAGCGCAGGAACAGCAAGGCTTGGCCCGGGCGCAAGTCCCACAGGACTGCACAAAAGCACGCACATCCCGCGACAAAGAAGGCCACCAAAAGGACCTAGCAACCAAATCTCTGGTACCAAAAATCCCAGGATGATCAGCCAACACTGAACAATGAACCTCAGAAATTACCTTACTTGTCCATCTATCAGGAACAAACAGCTTCCCCACTGGACAGCGGTCAGGGTTATCAGCCTGAAATTCCCGAAGCACCCACCGCAAATCAGGGGAGATGGCAGAAAGAATCACCCCTTCCTTAAGAATGCCAACCGGTTCAAGGACTCCAGGAGAATCAGGCAAAAAACTCCTAGAGAGGGCATCAGCCTTAACATTCTTAGATCCCGGAAGATACGAGACCACAAAATCAAAACGGGAGAAAAACAGGGACCATCGAGCCTGTCTAGGATTCAGCCGCTTGGCCGACTCGAGGTAAATCAGATTCTTATGATCAGTCAAGACCACAACGCGGTGCTTAGCTCCCTCAAGCCAATGTCGCCACTCCTCAAACGCCCACTTCATAGCCAACAACTCCCGATTGCCGACATCATAATTGCGTTCCGCAGGCGAAAACTTTCTGGAAAAAAAAGCACACGGTTTCATCAAAGAACCATCAGAATCCCTCTGAGACAAAACGGCCCCTGCCCCAATCTCAGAAGCGTCAACCTCAACCTGAAAAGGAAGAGAAACATCCGGCTGACGCAACACAGGGGCAGAAGTAAATCGGCGTTTAAGCTCCCGAAAGGCCTCAACAGCCGCAGAGGACCAATTCGTCACATCAGCGCCTTTCTTCGTCAAATCAGTAAGGGGCTCAACCACACTGGAAAAGTTGGCAATGAAACGGCGATAGAAATTAGCAAAGCGCAAAAATTTTTGAAGGCTCTTCACAGATGTGGGTTCAATCCAGTCATGAATAGCTTGGACCTTAACAGGATCCATTTCCATAGACGAGGGAGAAAAAATAAAACCCAAAAAAGAGACCTTCTGAACTCCGAATAGGCACTTAGACCCCTTCACAAATAAAGCATTATCATGAAGGATCTGGAATACCATCCTGACCTGCTTCACATGAGACTCCCAATCATCGGAGAAAATCAAAATATCATCCAAATATACAACCATGAATTTATCAAGATAATTGCGGAAAATATCATGCATGAAAGATTGGAACACAGATGGAGCATTAGAGAGCCCGAATGGCATCACGAGGTATTCAAAATGGCCTTCGGGCATATTAAATGCAGTTCCATTCGTCACCCTGTTTAATACGAACAAGATTATATGCCCCTCGAAGGTCAATCTTAGTAAACCAACTAACCCCCTTAATCTGAGCAAATAAATCAGAAAGCAAAGGCAAGGGGTATTGGAATTTGACCGTGATCTTATTAAGAAGACGATAATCTATACAGGGTCTCAAGGAGCCATCCTTCTTAGCAACAAAAAAGAAACCCGCTCCCAATGGTGACGAAGACGGACGAATATGCCCCTTCTCCAAAGATTCCTTAACATAACTCCGCATGGCGGCATGCTCTGGCTCAGACAGATTGAAAAGTCGGCCCTTAGGGAACTTACAACCTGGAATCAAGTTAATAGCACAATCACAGTCCCTATGTGGAGGAAGGGAGCTGGACTTGGGCTCATCAAATACATCCTGGAAATCCGACAAAAACTCAGGGACCTCAGAAGAGGGGGAAGAGGAAATTGACATCAAAGGAATGTCACTATGTACCCCCTGACAACCCCAACTAGTCACAGACATAGTTTTCCAATCCAGCACCGGATTATGTTCCTGTAACCATGGAAAACCCAGTACAACAACATCATGCAGGTTATGCAACACCAGAAAACGGCAATCTTCCTGATGTGCTGGAGCTATGTACATGGTCATCTGCGTCCAGTACTGAGGTTTATCCTTGGCCAATGGTGTAGCATCAATGCCCCTCAAAGGAATAGGGCTCTGCAAAGGCTGCAAGGAAAAACCACAGCGCCTGGCGAATTCTAGGTCCATTAAGTTCAGGGCAGCGCCTGAATCCACAAATGCCATGACAGAAAAGGACGACAATGAGCAAATCAGGGTCACAGATAAAAGAAATTTAGGCTGTACAGTACTGATGGTAACAGACCTAGCGACCCTCCTAGTACGCTTAGGGCAATCAGAAATAACATGAGCAGAATCACCACAGTAAAAAACACAGCCTATTCTGACATCTGAATTCCTGCCTTTCTGTTCTAGTCAAAATCCTATCACATTGCATAGGCTCAGGACTCTGCTCAGAGGACACTGCCATATGGTGCACAGCTTTGCGCTCGCGCAGACGCCGATCAATCTGAATGGCTAGAGACATAGATTCGCTCAAACCAGCAGGCGTAGGGAAGCCCACCATAACATCTTTAAGGGCTTCAGAAAGACCTTTTCTGAAAATAGCAGCCGAAGCATCCTCATTCCATTTAGTGAGCACAGACCATTTCCTAAATTTCTGGCAGTATAATTCTGCCGCTTCCTGACCTTGACACAGGGCCAACAGGGTTTTTTCTGCATGATCCACAGAATTAGGTTCGTCATACAACAATCCGAGCGCTTGAAAAAATGCGTCTACATTCAGCAATGCCGAATCCCCTGATTCAAGGGAGAATGCCCAGTCCTGAGGGTCACCACGCAGCAAGGATATGATGATTTTAACTTGCTGAATGGGATCGCCAGAAGAATGGGGTTTCAAAGCAAAAAACAATTTGCAGTTATTTTTAAAGTTCAAAAACTTGGATCTGTCCCCAAAAAACAAATCAGGAGTAGGAATTTTAGGCTCCAAAGTCTGGACAACATAATCTTGGATACTCTGTACTCTTGCAGCAAGTTGATCCACACGAGAAAACAAACCCTGAACATCCATGCCAGAGCATAAATCCTGAACCACCCAGAGATCAAGAGGAAAAAAAAAGACAAAACAGAGCACAGAAAAAACAATGGCTCAGAATTTTTTTTTCCTTCTTTTGAGATGCATTTAATTCATTTTTGGCCACTTGTACTGTTATGAACTGGTGGTTTAGGAACAACATGGGACGAGCTCTGAAGGAGGTGGTACCTGTACTGACCGCAGTCCCTAAGCTCAACACAACACTAGAAGTAGCCGTGGGATGCTCTTGTCACTCCCTAGGCACCTCGTCACAGCCTGAGAACTAACTACCCCTAAAGATAGAAACAGGAAAACTATCTTGCCTCAGAGAAAATCCCCAAAGGATAGATAGCCCCCCACAAGTAATGACTGTGAGTGGAGAGGGAAAAGACATACGTAGAATGAAACCAGGATGTAGCACAGGAGGCCAGTCTAGCTAGATAGATAGAACAGGACGGAATACTGTGCGGTCAGTATTAAAAACTACAAAAATCCACACAGAGTTTACAAAAATCTCCACACCTGACTAAAGCTTAACTGAAATTAATCCATACTGACAAGCTGGACAAAACATAGAATGCACAGAACGAATAAGTCCACAACATGTGGACAGAAAAGAGCAAAGAAAGGACTTATCTTTGCTGAACTGGTCAGGATATCAGGGAAATCCAAGAGAGATGTGAATCCAACCAGGAACCATTGACAAGTGGCACTGCTGAAGGGAAGAGCCAGGCATAAATAGCCGAGCAGAAAGACAATCAGTGGAAGCAGCTGCAGACTGCTAAATCCAAGAAGCAGCCATTCCACTTAAAACCACCGGAGGGAGCCCAAGAGCAGAACTCACAAAAGTGCCACTTACAACCACCGGAGGGAGCCCAAGAACGGAATTCACAACAGTACCCCCCCCTTGAGGAGGGGTCACCGAACCCTCACCAGAGCCCCCAGGCCGATCAGGACGAGCCAAATGAAAAGCACGAACCAAATCGGCGGCATGGACATCGGAGGCAACAACCCAAGAATTATCCTCCTGGCCATAACCCTTCCACTTGACAAGATACTGAAGCCTCTGCCTCGAAAAACGAGAATCCAAAATTTTCTCAACCTCATATTCCAACTCTCCCTCAACCAACACCGGGGCAGGAGGATCAACCGAGGGAACAACGGGCATCACATATCTCCGCAACAAAGATCTATGGAAAACATTATGAATGGCAAAAGAGGCTGGAAGAGCCAAACGAAAAGACACCGGATTGATAATTTCAGAAATCTTATAAGGACCAATAAACCGAGGCTTAAACTTAGGGGAAGAAACCTTCATAGGAACATGACGAGAAGACAACCAAACCAAATCCCCCACACGAAGCCGGGGACCAACACACCGACGGTGGTTAGCAAAACGTTGAGCCTTTTCCTGAGACAACGTCAAATTGTCCACCACATGAGTCCAAATTTGCTGCAGCCTGTCCACCACAGAATCCACACCAGGACAATCAGAAGGCTCAACCTGCCCCGAAGAAAAACGAGGATGAAAAAAAAAATTACAAAAGAAAGGTGAAACCAAAGTAGCCGAACTAGCCCTATTATTAAGGGCAAACGCGGCCAAGGGCAAGAAAGCCACCCAATCATCCTGATCAGCAGACACAAAGCATCTCAAATAGGTTTCCAAGGTCTGATTAGTTCACTCAGTTTGGCCATTAGTCTGAGGATGAAACGTCGAAGAAAAAGACAAATCAATGCCCATCCTAGCACAAAAGGCCCGCCAAAACCTAGAGACAAACTGAGAACCTCTGTCAGACAAAATATTCTCCGGAATGCCATGCAAACGAACCACATGCTGAAAAAACAATGGAACCAAATCTGAGGAGGAAGGCAACTTAGGCAAAGGTACCAGATGGACCATTTTAGAGAACCGGTCACAAACAACCCAGATAACAGACATCTTCTGGGAAACAGGAAGATCCGAAATAAAATCCATGGAAATATGCGTCCAGGGCCTCTCAGGGACCGGCAAAGGCAAAAGCAACCCACTAGCGCAGGAACAGCAAGGCTTGGCCCGGGCGCAAGTCCCACAGGACTGCACAAAAGCACGCACATCCCGCGACAAAGAAGGCCACCAAAAGGACCTAGCAACCAAATCTCTGGTACCAAAAATCCCAGGATGATCAGCCAACACTGAACAATGAACCTCAGAAATTACCTTACTTGTCCATCTATCAGGAACAAACAGCTTCCCCACTGGACAGCGGTCAGGGTTATCAGCCTGAAATTCCCAAAGCACCCACCGCAAATCAGGGGAGATGGCAGAAAGAATCACCCCTTCCTTAAGAATGCCAACCGGCTCAAGGACTCCAGGAGAATCAGGCAAAAAACTCCTAGAGAGGGCATCAGCCTTAACATTCTTAGATCCCGGAAGATACGAGACCACAAAATCAAAACGGGAGAAAAACAGGGACCATCGAGCCTGTCTAGGATTCAGCCGCTTGGCCGACTCGAGGTAAATCAGATTCTTATGATCAGTCAAGACCACAACGCGGTGCTTAGCTCCCTCAAGCCAATGTCGCCACTCCTCAAACGCCCACTTCATAGCCAACAACTCCCGATTGCCGACATCATAATTGCGTTCCGCAGGCGAAAACTTTCTGGAAAAAAAAGCACACGGTTTCATCAAAGAACCATCAGAATCCCTCTGAGACAAAACGGCCCCTGCCCCAATCTCAGAAGCGTCAACCTCAACCTGAAAAGGAAGAGAAACATCCGGCTGACGCAACACAGGGGCAGAAGTAAATCGGCGTTTAAGCTCCCGAAAGGCCTCAACAGCCGCAGAGGACCAATTCGTCACATCAGCGCCTTTCTTCGTCAAATCAGTAAGGGGCTCAACCACACTGGAAAAGTTGGCAATGAAACGGCGATAGAAATTAGCAAAGCGCAAAAATTTTTGAAGGCTCTTCACAGATGTGGGTTCAATCCAGTCATGAATAGCTTGGACCTTAACAGGATCCATTTCCATAGACGAGGGAGAAAAAATAAAACCCAAAAAAGAGACCTTCTGAACTCCGAATAGGCACTTAGACCCCTTCACAAATAAAGCATTATCATGAAGGATCTGGAATACCATCCTGACCTGCTTCACATGAGACTCCCAATCATCGGAGAAAATCAAAATATCATCCAAATATACAACCATGAATTTATCAAGATAATTGCGGAAAATATCATGCATGAAAGATTGGAACACAGATGGAGCATTAGAGAGCCCGAATGGCATCACGAGGTATTCAAAATGGCCTTCGGGCATATTAAATGCAGTTCCATTCGTCACCCTGTTTAATACGAACAAGATTATATGCCCCTCGAAGGTCAATCTTAGTAAACCAACTAACCCCCTTAATCTGAGCAAATAAATCAGAAAGCAAAGGCAAGGGGTATTGGAATTTGACCGTGATCTTATTAAGAAGACGATAATCTATACAGGGTCTCAAGGAGCCATCCTTCTTAGCAACAAAAAAGAAACCCGCTCCCAATGGTGACGAAGACGGACGAATATGCCCCTTCTCCAAAGATTCCTTAACATAACTCCGCATGGCGGCATGCTCTGGCTCAGACAGATTGAAAAGTCGGCCCTTAGGGAACTTACAACCTGGAATCAAGTTAATAGCACAATCACAGTCCCTATGTGGAGGAAGGGAGCTGGACTTGGGCTCATCAAATACATCCTGGAAATCCGACAAAAACTCAGGGACCTCAGAAGAGGGGGAAGAGGAAATTGACATCAAAGGAATGTCACTATGTACCCCCTGACAACCCCAACTAGTCACAGACATAGTTTTCCAATCCAGCACCGGATTATGTTCCTGTAACCATGGAAAACCCAGTACAACAACATCATGCAGGTTATGCAACACCAGAAAACGGCAATCTTCCTGATGTGCTGGAGCTATGTACATGGTCATCTGCGTCCAGTACTGAGGTTTATCCTTGGCCAATGGTGTAGCATCAATGCCCCTCAAAGGAATAGGGCTCTGCAAAGGCTGCAAGGAAAAACCACAGCGCCTGGCGAATTCTAAGTCCATTAAGTTCAGGGCAGCGCCTGAATCCACAAATGCCATGACAGAAAAGGACGACAATGAGCAAATCAGGGTCACAGATAAAAGAAATTTAGGCTGTACAGTACTGATGGTAACAGACCTAGCGACCCTCCTAGTACGCTTAGGGCAATCAGAAATAACATGAGCAGAATCACCACAGTAAAAAACACAGCCTATTCTGACGTCTGAATTCCTGCCTTTCTGTTCTAGTCAAAATCCTATCACATTGCATAGGCTCAGGACTCTGCTCAGAGGACACTGCCATATGGTGCACAGCTTTGCGCTCGCGCAGACGCCGATCAATCTGAATGGCTAGAGACATAGATTCGCTCAAACCAGCAGGCGTAGGGAAGCCCACCATAACATCTTTAAGGGCTTCAGAAAGACCTTTTCTGAAAATAGCAGCCGAAGCATCCTCATTCCATTTAGTGAGCACAGACCATTTCCTAAATTTCTGGCAGTATAATTCTGCCGCTTCCTGACCTTGACACAGGGCCAACAGGGTTTTTTCTGCATGATCCACAGAATTAGGTTCGTCATACAACAATCCAAACGCTTGAAAAAATGCGTCTACATTCAGCAATGCCGGATCCCCTGATTCAAGGGAGAATGCCCAGTCCTGAGGGTCACCACGCAGCAAGGATATGATGATTTTAACTTGCTGAATGGGATCGCCAGAAGAACGGGGTTTCAAAGCAAAAAACAATTTGCAGTTATTTTTAAAGTTCAAAAACTTGGATCTGTCCCCAAAAAACAAATCAGGAGTAGGAATTTTAGGCTCCAAAGTCTGGACAACATAATCTTGGATACTCTGTACTCTTGCAGCAAGTTGATCCACACGAGAAAACAAACCCTGAACATCCATGCCAGAGCATAAATCCTGAACCACCCAGAGATCAAGAGGAAAAAAAAGACAAAACAGAGCACAGAAAAAACAATGGCTCAGAATTTTTTTTTCCTTCTTTTGAGATGCATTTAATTCATTTTTGGCCACTTGTACTGTTATGAACTGGTGGTTTAGGAACAACATGGGACGAGCTCTGAAGGAGGTGGTACCTGTACTGACCGCAGTCCCTAAGCTCAACACAACACTAGAAGTAGCCGTGGGATGCTCTTGTCACTCCCTAGGCACCTCGTCATAGCCTGAGAACTAACTACCCCTAAAGATAGAAACAGGAAAACTATCTTGCCTCAGAGAAAATCCCCAAAGGATAGATAGCCCCCCACAAGTAATGACTGTGAGTGGAGAGGGAAAAGACATACGTAGAATGAAACCAGGATGTAGCACAGGAGGCCAGTCTAGCTAGAT
Organism: Ranitomeya imitator; assembly: GCF_032444005.1. Classification (NCBI taxonomy): domain Eukaryota; kingdom Metazoa; phylum Chordata; class Amphibia; order Anura; family Dendrobatidae; genus Ranitomeya; species Ranitomeya imitator. Next base: position 275,958,040 of record NC_091285.1, on the reverse strand, counting down.
AGATAGGACAGGACGGAATACTGTGCGGTCAGTATTAAAAACTACAAAAATCCACACAGAGTTTACAAAAATCTCCATACCTGACTAAAGCTTAACTGAAATTAATCCATACTGACAAGCTGGACAAAACATAGAATGCACAGAACGAATAAGTCCACAACATGTGGACAGAAAAGAGCAAAGAAAGGACTTATCTTTGCTGAACTGGTCAGGATATCAGGGAAATCCAAGAGAGATGTGAATCCAACCAGGAACCATTGACAAGTGGCACTGCTGAAGGGAAGAGCCAGGCATAAATAGCCGAGCAGAAAGACAATCAGTGGAAGCAGCTGCAGACTGCTAAATCCAAGGAGCAGCCATTCCACTTAAAACCACCAGAGGGAGCCTGTTGTGAATTCTGTTGTCAATCTCCCTCCTGTGGTCATGAATGGTACTTCGGCTGGTTCTGTCCATGGGCTTCCTCTGGTGGTTGTGAGTGGAGCTGCTGCTTCTGAGATTCCTCCCACAGGTGACGAGGTTAATTCGTTAGCTGGCTGCTCTATTTAACTCCACTTAGATCATTGCTCCATGCCACCTGTCAATGTTCCAGTATTGGTCTTGTTCTCTCCTGGATCGTTCTTGTGACCTGTCTTCCCAGCAGAAGCTAAGTTCCTGCTTACTTTTCTCTGGTTTGCTATTTTTCTGTCCAGCTTGCTATTTTGATTTTGTCTTGTTTGCTGGAAGCTCTGGGACGCAGAGGGAGCGCCTCCGCACCATGAGTCGGTGTGGAGGGTCTTTTTGCGCCCTCTGCGTGGTCTTTTTGTAGTTTTTTGTGCTGACCGCAAAGTTACCTTTCCTATCCTCTGTCTGTTCAGTAAGTCGGACCTCACTTTGCTAAATCTATTTCATCTCTGTGTTTGTAATTTTCTTCTTTACTCACAGTCATTATATGTGGGGGGCTGCCTTTTCCTTTGGGGAATTTCTCTGAGGCAAGGTAGGCTTTATTTTTCTATCTCTAGGGCTAGCTAGTTTCTTAGGCTGTGTCGAGTTGCATAGGGAGCGTTAGGAGCAATCCACGGCTATTTCTAGTGTGTGTGATAGGATTAGGGATTGCGGTCAGCAGAGTTCCCACGTCTCAGAGCTCGTCCTATATTATTAGTAACTATCAGGTCATTCCGTGTGCTCTTAACCACCAGGTCCATTATTGTCCTTACCACCAGGTCATAACAGGAGCCCAAGAGCAGAACTCACAAAAGTGCCACTTACAACCACCGTAGGGAGCCCAAGAGCAGAATTCACAACACAAACCCTAACTTTAGCCCAACCCTAACTTTAGCCCCAACCCTACCTTTACCCTAACAATAACCCTAACTTTATCCCCAACCCTAACTCCAATTCTAACCCCAACCCTAACTTTAGCCCCAACCCTAACTTTAGCCCCAACCCTAACTTTAGCCCCAACCCTAACCCTAACTTTAGCCTCAACCCTAACCCTAACTTTAGTCCCAACCCTAACCCTAACCCTAATGGAAAAATGGAAATAAATACATTTTTAAATTTTATTATATTTCCCTAACTAAGGGGGTGATGAAGAGGGGTTTGATTTACTCTTATAGCGTTTTTTTAGCAGATTTTTATGATTGGCAGCTCTCACACACTAAAAGACACTTTTTATTGCAAAAAATTGTTTTTGCGTCTCCACATTTTGAGAGCTATAATTTTTCTATATTTTGGTCCACAGAGTCATGTGAGGTCTTGTTTTTTTGCGGGACGAGTTGACGTTTTTATTGGTACCTTTTTTGGGAACGTGACATTTTTTGATCGCTTTTTATTCCGATTTTTGTGAGGCAGAATGAACAAAAACCAGCTATTCATGAATTTGTTTTGGGGTGGCGTTTATACCATTCCACGTTTGGTAAAATTGATAAAGCAGTTTTATTCTTCGGGTCAGTACCATTATAGTGATACCTCATTTATATTTTTTATGTTTTGGCGTTTTTATACGATAAAAACTATTTTATATAAAAAATAATTGTTTTGCATCGCTTTATTCTGAGGACTATAACTTTTTTACTTTTTCGTTGATGACCCTGTATCACAGCTTGTTTTTTGCGGGACAAGATGACATTTTCAGCGGTACCATGGTTATTTATATCCGTCTTTTTGATCGCGTGTTATTCCACTTTTTGTTTGGCGGTATGATAATAAAGCGTCGTTTTTTGCCTCTTTTTTTTTACGGTGTTCACTGAAGGGGTTAACTGGTGGGACAGTTTTATAGGTCGGGTCGTTACGGACGTAGCAATACTAAATATGTGTACTTTTATTTTTTTTTATTTAGATAAAGAAATGTATTTATTGGAACAATTTTTTTTTTTACAAATGTGAATATTTTTTTAAAACTTATTTACATTGCCCCGGGGGGACATCACATTATAGTGACAGATCGCTGATCTGACACTTTGCTGTGCACTGTTTCAGATCAGCGATCTGACAGTGTTATGATCTGGTGGTTTAGGAACAACATGAGACAGGCTCTGAAGGAGGTGGTATCTGTACTGACCGCAGACCCTGAACCTAGCAGCGCAACTAGAAATAGCCGTGGGGGGTACCTGACGCTCCCTAGACCCCTCGGCACAGCCTAAGATCTAACTTCCCCTAAAGATGGAAACAGGAAACCTATCTTGCCTCAGAGAAAATCCCCAAAGGAAAGATAGCCCCCCACAAATATTGACGGTGAGAGGAGGGGAAAATAACATACGCAGAGATGAAATCAGATTTTAGCATAGGAGGCCAGTCTAGCTTGATAGATAGGACAGGAAAGGATACTGTGCGGTCAGTATAAAAACTACAAAACAATCCACACAGAGTTTACAAAATCTTCACACCTAACTAAAGGTGTGGAGGGTAAATCTGCTTCCCAGAGCTTCCAGCTAACAGAAAAAATCCATAATGACAAGCTGGACAAAAATAGAATGCACAGAACAATAAGTCCACAACATGTGGACTGAAATGAGCAAAGCCAGAACTTATCTTAGCAGAACTGGTCAGGAAACCAGGAGAATCCAAGCAGAGATGTGAATCCAGCCAGAAAACATTGACAAGTGGCATAGGCTGAAGACTAGAGCCAGGTTAAATAGCAGAGCCAGGAGAGACGATTAGTGAAAGCAGCTGCTAAAGCTAAACCCAAGGAGCAGCAGTTCCACTCAAAACCACCAGAGGGAGCCCAAGGGCAGAATTCACAACAGTACCCCCCCCTTGAGGGGGGTCACCGAACCCTCACCAGAGCCCCCAGGCCGATCAGGACGAGCCAAGTGAAAAGCACGAACCAAATCGATAGCATGGACATCGGAGGCAACAACCCAAGAATTATCCTCCTGGCCATAACCCTTCCACTTGACAAGATACTGGAGCCTCCGTCTCGAAAAACGAGAATCCAAAATCTTCTCAACCTCATATTCCAACTCTCCCTCAACCAACACCGGGGCAGGAGGGTCAACCGAGGGAACCACGGGCACCACATACAGTTAGGTCCATATATATTTGGACAGAGACAACATTTTTCTAATTTTGGTTATAGAAATTACCAAAATGAATTTTAAACAAAACAATTCAGATGCAGTTGAAGTTCAGACTTTCACTTTTCATTTGAGGGTGTCCACATTAAAATTGGATGAAAGGTTTAAGAGTTTCAGCTCCTTAACATGTGCCATCCTGTTTTTAAAGGGACCAAAAGTAATTGGACAATTGACTCCAAGGCTATTTCATGGACCGGTGTGGGCAATCCCTCCCTTATTTCATTCTCAAATAAGCAGATAAAAGGCCTGGAGATGATTTGAGGTGCGGTGCTTGCATTTGGAATGTTTTGCTGTGAAGTAAACATGCGGTCAAAGGAGCTCTCCATGCAGGTGAAAGAACCCATCCTTAAGCTGCGAAAACAGAAAAAACCCATCCGAGAAATTGCTACAATATTAAGAGTGGAAAAATCTACAGTTTGGTACATCCTGAGAAAGAAAGAAAGCACTGGTGAACTCATCAATGCAAAAAGACCTGGGCGCCCACGGAAGACAACAGTGGTGGATGATCGCAGAATAATCTCCATGGTGAAGAGAAACCCCTTCACTACAGCCAACTAAGTGACCAACACTCTCCTGGAGGTCGGCGTATCAGTATCCAAATCTACTATAAAGAGAAGACTGCATGATGGTAAATACAGAGGGTTCACTGCACGGTGCAAGCCACTCATAAGCATCAAGAATAAAAAGGCTAGACTGGACTTTGCTAAAAAACATCTAAAAAAGCCAGCACAGTTCTGGAAGAACATTCTTTGGACAGATGAAACCAAGATCAACCTCTACCAGAATGATGGAAAGAGAAAAGTATGGCGAAGGCGTGGTACAGCTCATGATCCAAAGCATACCACATCATCTGTAAAACACGGCGGAGGCAGTGTGATGGCTTGGGCATGCATGGCTGCCAGTGGCATTGAGTCACTAGTGTTTATTGATGATGTGACACAGGACAGAAGCAGCCAAATGAATTCTGAGGTATTCAGAGCCATACTGAGTGCTCAGATCCAGCCAAATGCAGCCAAACTGATTGGTCGTCATTTCATACTACAGATGGACAATGACCCAAAACATAAAGCCAAAGCAACCCAGTAGTTTATTAAAGCAAAGAAGTGGAATATTCTTGAATGGCAAAGTCAGTCACCTGATCTCAACCCAATTGAGCATGCATTTCACTTGTTAAAGACTAAACTTCAGACAGAAAGGCCCACAAACAAACAGCAACTGAAAACCACCGCAGTGAAGGCCTGGCAGAGCATCAAAAAGGAGGAAACACAGCGTGTAGTGATGTCCATGAGTTCAATACTTCAGGCAGTCATTGCCAACAAAGGGTTTTCAACCAAGTACTAGAAATGAACATTTTATTTACAATTATTGAATCTGTCCAATTACTTTTGGTCCCTTTACTAACAGGGTTGCACATGTTAAGGAGCTAAAACTCCTAAACCCTGCATCCAATTTTAATGTGGATACCCTCAAATGAAAGCTGAAAGTCTGAACTTCAACTGCATCTGAATTGTTTTGTTTAAAATTCATTGTGGTGATGTCTATAACCAAAATTAGAAAAAATGTTGTCTCTGTCCAAATATATATGGACCTAACTGTATCTCCGCAACAAAGATCTATGGAAAACATTATGAATGGCAAAAGAGGCTGGAGGAGCCAAACGAAAAGAGACCGGATTAATAATTTCAGAAATTTTATAAGGACCAATAAACCGAGGCTTAAACTTAGGAGAAGAAACCTTCATAGGAACATGACGAGAAGACAACCAAACCAAATCCCCCACACGAAGCCGGGGACCAACACGCCGACGGCGGTTAGCAAAACGTTGAGCCCTTTCCTGAGACAACGTCAAATTGTCCACCACATGAGTCCAAATCTGCTGCAGCCTGTCCACCACAGAATCAACACCAGGACAATCAGAAGGCTCAACCTGCCCAGAAGAAAAACGAGGATGAAAACCAAAATTACAAAAGAAAGGTGAAACCAAAGTAGCCTAACTAGCCCGATTATTAAGGGCAAACTCGGCCAACGGTAAGAAAGACACCCAATCATCCTGATCAGCAGACACAAAGCATCTCAAATAGGTCTCCAAGGTCTGATTAGTTCGCTCAGTTTGGCCATTAGTCTAAGGATGAAACGCCGAAGAAAAAGACAAATCAATGCCCATCCTAGCACAAAAGGTCCGCCAAAATCTAGAGACAAACTGAGAACCTCTGTCAGACACAATATTCTCCGGAATGCCATGCAAACGAACCACATGCTGAAAAAACAATGGAACCAGATCTGAGGAGGAAGGCAACTTAAGCAAAGGTACCAAATGGACCATTTTAGAGAACCGGTCACAAACAACCCAGATAACAGACATCTTCTGGGAAACAGGAAGATCCAAAATAAAATCCATGGAAATATGCGTCCAGGGCCTCTCAGGGACCGGCAAAGGCAAAAGCAACCCACTAGCGCAGGAACAGCAAGGCTTGGCCCAGGCGCAAGTCCCACAGGACTGCACAAAAGCACGCACATCGTGAGACAAGGAAGGCCACCAAAAGGACCTAGCAACCAAATCTCTGGTACCAAAAATCCCAGGATGACCAGCCAACACTGAACAATGAACCTCAGAAATTACCTTACTTGTCCATCTATCAGGAACAAACAGCTTCCCCACTGGACAGCGGTCAGGCCTATCAGCCTGAAATTCCTGAAGCACCCGGCGCAAATCAGGGGAGATAGCAGAAAGAATCACCCCCTCCTTAAGAATGCCAACCGCCTCAAGGACTCCAGGAGAATCAGGCGAAAAACTCCTAGAGAGGGCATCAGCCTTAACATTCTTAGATCCCGGAAGATACAAGATCACAAAATCAAAACGGGAGAAAAACAGGGACCATCGAGCCTGTCTAGGATTCAGCCGCTTGGCCGACTCGAGGTAAATCAGATTCTTATGATCGGTCAGGACCACAACACGGTGTTTAGCTCCCTCAAGCCAATGTCACCACTCCTCAAACGCCCACTTCATAGCCAACAACTCCCGATTGCCGACATCATAATTGCGTTCCGCAGGCAAAAACTTTCTGGAAAAAAAAGCACACGGTTTCATCAAAGAACCATCAGACTCCCTCTGAGACAAGACGGCCCCTGCCCCAATCTCAGAAGCGTCGACCTCAACCTGAAAAGGAAGAGAAACATCCAGTTGACGCAACACAGGGGCAGAAGTAAATCGGCGTTTAAGCTCCTGAAAGGCCTCAACAGCCTCAGAGGACCAATTCGTCACATCAGCGCCTTTCTTCGTCAAATCAGTAAGGGGCTTAACCACACTGGAAAAGTTGGCAATGAAACGGCGATAGAAATTAGCAAAGCCCAAAAATTTTTGAAGACCCTTCACAGATGTGGGTTGGATCCAGTCATGAATAGCTTGGACCTTAACAGGATCCATTTCTATAGACGAGGGAGAAAAAACAAAACCCAAAAAAGAGACCTTCTGAACTCCGAATAGGCACTTAGACCCCTTCACAAATAAAGCACTATCACAAAGGATCTGGAACACCATCCTGACCTGCTTCACATGAGACTCCCAATCATTGGAAAAAATCAAAATATCATCCAAATATACGACCATGAATTTATCAAGATAGGAGCCATCCTTCTTAGCAACAAAAAAGAAACCCGCTCCCAATGGTGACGAAGACGGCCAAATATGCCCCTTCTCCAAAGATTCCTTAACATAACTCCGCATGGCGGCATGCTCTGGCTCAGACAGATTGAAAAGTCGGCCCTTAGGGAACTTACAACCAGGAATCAAGTTAATAGCACAATCACAGTCCCTATGTGGAGGAAGGGAACTGGACTTGGGCTCATCAAATACATCCTGGAAATCCGACGAAAAACTCAGGGACCTCAGAAGAGGGGGAAGAGGAAATTGAAATCAAAGGAACGTCACTATGTACCCCTTGACAACCCCAACTAGTCACAGACATAGTTTTCCAATCCAGCACCGGATTATGTTCCTGTAACCATGGAAATCCCAGCACAACAACATCATGCAGGTTATGCAGCACCAGAAAACGGCAATCTTCCTGATGTGCAGGAGCCATGTACATAGTCATCTGTGTCCAGTACTGAGGTTTATCCTTGGCCAAGGGTGTAGCATCAATGCCCCTCAAAGGAATAGGGCTCTGCAAAGGCTGCAAGGAAAAACCACAGCGCCTGGCGAATTCTAAGTCCATTAAGTTCAGGGCAGCGCCTGAATCCACAAATGCCATGACAGAAAAGGACGACAATGAGCAAATCAGGGTCACAGATAAGAGAAATTTAGGCTGTATAGTACTAATGGTAACAGACCTAGCGACTCTCTTAGTACGCTTAGGGCAATCAGAGATAACATGAGCCGAATCACCACAGTAAAAACACAGCCTATTCTGACGTCTGAATTCCTGCCGTTCTACTCTAGTCAAAATCCTATCACATTGCATAGGTTCAGGACTATGCTCAGAGGATACTGCCATATGGTGCACAGCTTTGCGCTCGCGCAGATGCCGATCAATCTGAATGGCTAGAGACATAGATTCGCTCAAACCGGTAGGCGTAGGGAAGCCCACCATAACATCTTTAAGGGTTTCAGAAAGACCTTTTCTGAAAATAGCAGCCAGAGCCTCTTCATTCCATTTAGTGAGCACAGACCATTTTCTAAATTTCTGGCAGTATAACTGCCGCTTCCTGACCTTGACACAGGGCCAACAGTGTTTTCTCAGCATGCTCTACAGAGTTAGGTTCGTCATATAGTAATCCGAGCGCTTGAAAAAATGCGTCTACATTCAATAATGCTGGATCCCCTGTTTCAAGAGAGAAAGCCCAGTCTTGCGGATCACCACGCAGCAAGGATATGATGATTTTCACCTGCTGAATGGGATCACCTGAAGAACGGGGTTTCAAAGCAAAAAACAATTTGCAGTTATTTTTAAAGTTCAAAAACTTGGATCTGTCCCCAAAGAACAAATCCGGAGTAGGAATTCTGGGCTCTAAAGCCGGAGTCTGACAACATAGTCCTGGATACTCTGTACTCTTGCAGCCAGTTGATCCACACGAGAAAACAAACCCTGAGCATCCATGCCAGAGTATATATCCTGCACCACCCAGATATCAAGAGGAAAAAAGAGGCAAACCAGAGCACAGAAAAAAAAATGGTTCAGAACTTTCTTTTCCTTCTTTTGAGATACATTTAATTCATTTTTGGCCACTTGTACTGTTATGATCTGGTGGTTTAGGAACAACATGAGACAAGCTCTGAAGGAGGTGGTATCTGTACTGACCGCAGACCCTGAACCTAGCAGCGCAACTAGAAATAGCCGTGGGGGGTACCTGACGCTCCCTAGACCCCTCGGCACAGCCTAAGATCTAACTTCCCCTAAAGTGTTGTGAATTCTGTGGTCGGGCTCCCTCCTGTGGTCGTGAGTGGTACTTCGGCTGGTTCTGTCTATGAGCTTCCTTTGGTGGATGTGAGTGGGGCTGCGGCTTCTGAGTTTCCTTCCTCAGGTGACGAGGTTAAGTCATTAGGTGCTGCTCTATTTAACTCCACCTAGTTCTTTGTTCCTGGCCTCCAGTCAATGTTCCAGTATTGGTCTTGCTTTCTCCTGGATCGTTCTTGTGGCCTGTCTGCCCTGCATAAGCTAAGTTTTGCTTGTGTTACTTTTGTTTGCTATATTTTCTGTCCAGCTTGCTATATTGGTTTTTCTTGTTTGCTGGAAGCTCTGAGACGCAGAGGGAGCACCTCCGTACCGTTAGTCGGTGCGGAGGGTCTTTTTGCCCCCTCTGCGTGGTTGTTTGTAGGTTTTTGTGCTGACCGCAAAGCTATCTTTCCTATCCTCGGTCTATTCAGTAAGTCGGGCCTCACTTTGCTAAAATCTATTTCATCTCTGTGTTTGTATTTTCATCTTAACTCACAGTCATTATATGTGGGGGGCTGCCTTTTCCTTTGGGGAATTTCTCTGAGGCAAGGTAGGCTTATTTTTCTATCCTCAGGGCTAGCTAGTTTCTCAGGCTGTGCCCGAGGCGCCTAGGTCTGGTCAGGAGCGCTCCACGGCTACCTCTAGTGTTGTATGATAGGATTAGGAATTGCGGTCAGCAGAGTTCCCACGTCTCAGAGCTCGTCCTATGTTAGTAACTATCAGGTCACTTTGTGTGCTCTTAACCACTAGGTCCATTGTGGTTCTGAATCATCTGTTCATAACACTAAAGATGGAAACAGGAAACCTATCTTGCCTCAGAGAAAATCCCCAAAGGAAAGATAGCCCCCCACAAATATTGACGGTGAGAGGAGGGGAAAATAACATACGCAGAGATGAAATCAGATTTTAGCATAGGAGGCCAGTCTAGCTTGATAGATAGGACAGGAAAGGATACTGTGCGGTCAGTATAAAAACTACAAAACAATCCACACAGAGTTTACAAAATCTTCACACCTGACTAAAGGTGTGGAGGGTAAATCTGCTTCCCAGAGCTTCCAGCTAACAGAAAAAATCCATAATGACAAGCTGGACAAAAATAGAATGCACAGAACAATAAGTCCACAACATGTGGACTGAAATGAGCAAAGCCAGAACTTATCTTAGCAGAACTGGTCAGGAAACCAGGAGAATCCAAGCAGAGATGTGAATCCAGCCACAAAACATTGACAAGTGGCATAGGCTGAAGACTAGAGCCAGGTTAAATAGCAGAGCCAGGAGAGACGATTAGTGAAAGCAGCTGCTAAAGCTAAACCCAAGGAGCAGCAGTTCCACTCAAAACCACCAGAGGGAGCCCAAGGGCAGAATTCACAAAAGTGCCATTTACAACCACCGGAGGGAGCCCAAGAACGGAATTCACAACAGACAGGCACTGCAGGGAGGCTTCCCAGCGCCTGCTCTGAGCTAGCGCTTGAAATCCACCTCCCTGCAGGACCCTGAAGGCCCCCTGCGGACATTTTGGATCCGAGCTTGCACGGAGGAGAAGGTAGGAGACCCTCGGAGCCACGGGATCACATCGCGTGGCTCCGAGGGTCTCAGGGAAGCACACAGGGAGCCTCTTCCCTGCGCGATGCTTCCCTATGCAGCCGGAACGCTGTGATCATGTTTGATCGCAGTGTTCCAGGGGTTAATCTGCCGGGAGTGGTCCGTGACTGCTCTGGCACATAGTGCCGGATGTCAGCTGCGATAGTCAGCTCCCCCATGAGCACGGCCGATCGACTATGACGTACTATCCTGTCACTGGGAATTAAGTCGCAGGTCACCTCGATGGGATAGAACGTTATATGGGATTAAGGGGTTAAAGATTTCCCCTGACACACTTCTGTTTATCACAGTACGGTGAATCTACACATGTATAATGATATACCATATTTTTCAGATTATAAGATGCACTTTTTTCCCCCAAATTTGGGGAGAAAATGGAGGTGCGTCTTATAATGCATATATACCTTACCGGTACCGTTGCTGCAGGCCACAGGCTGGGATGAGAGGGTGCCCGATAGTGCCGCATGGGGGTCTCCGATGCAGCTGCGGATGCCCAACGGTGCCACGCAAGGGTTTCCGGTGCTGGTGAAAGTCTCCGGCGCCGCACGGGGATCTCCTGTGCTGCTGCGGGGGTCTCCGGTGCAGTGCGGAGGTCTCCTGTGTTGAGGGGGGCTCTGCTGGAATTTTGTGAAAGGCAGAGCCCCCCCGCAGTTCCATGGTTTCCTGTGCGGTGGACTGTGGGAAAATGGCCGCCGGGGGCGGCGCATGCGCAGATGGAGATCTCAGCACAAACATCTCAGACGATGAGATCTTAGCACTGAAATCTCATCTCCCGGATGTTGGTGCCGAGATCTCCATCTGCACATGCGCTGCCCCCTCCTGGTGGCCATTTTCCCAGAGTCCACCGCACAGGAAACCATGGAACTGCGGAGGGCTCTGACCTTTCACAAAAAGTTGGCAGAGCCCACCACAGCATCGGAGACCCCCGCAGTGGCATCAGAGACCCAGCAGTGGAGCTCCACACATTGGAACACCCCCTTATCCCAGCATGCGGCCTGCAGCATCACTCCACTCCTGCCTCCTCCAGCAGCGACCCCACTTCACAGCAGCTACCACACCTGGTAAGCAATAAGATGCATGGATTATAAAAAGCACCACCATTTCATTAAAAAAAAGTTTTTCTTATTTTTCATCTCAAAATTTGGTGTGTGTCTTATAATCCGGAGCGTCTTATAATCCGAAAGTGTCTGTAGGTTACGTGCCAATTTGCAACTTAGAACTGATAACGGTCTTGATTTTACTGGTGCTGAAGTGGTGTGATGTTTGATAATGGACCCAGTGGAATACAGAGCAGTCATCAAGTTCCTTTACTTGAAAGGCCGCTCACCAAAGGAGACGTTCGATGAGATGAAAGAGGTTTATGGTGATGATTCCCCATCATATGATGTAGTCAAGAACTGGCATCGTCAATTCCAATGTGGTCAGACTTCGATGCAAACAGCTCCATTTCCAGGGCAACCCCACTCTGCTGTTGATGAACACACCATCCAGCAAGTGGAGGTTGCCATTTGGGAAAATTGCTGTGTAACCATTCGCCACCTAGCCCAATATGTCAAAATTAGTGTGGGGTCCATTGAACAAAATCATCCAAAACCATCTTCACGTGCATAAGGTATCTGCTCCCTGGGTTCCTGGGCTGCTCACACCTTTCCAGAAGCAGGAACGGGTTGAATGCTCTCAGGCTCTATTGATGGTGTACCATGGAAACCAGGAGGACTTTTTCAACAGACTGATCACACAGGATGAAAACTGAGTCCATCACTGTGATCTTGAGACTAAAGTTCAATTGATGCAATGGAAACATCCTGACTCACCGTCTCCAAAGAAGGCACGTGCCCAACCCTCGGAAGGCAAGGTCATGCTCACAGTATTTTGGGACCAGCACAGAGTAGTATTGATGGATTTCCTAGCAAAGGATACCATGATCACTGGGGCATACTATGCTTCACTGCTGCGGAAATTGTGGGAGAGAGACGTGGCGTGCTTACCAAAGGTGTCCACCTTCTGCAAGACAATGCACCAGTTCACAACTCACATGCCCAAATTGTAGCATGCCCCTGTGGATTTGAAATTCTACCACATTCCCCTTACTCACCTGACATGGCACCATCGGATTTTCACCTCTTTCCAACAATTAAGTTATTTTTGAAGGGCAAGCATTTTCCAGATGATGAGACTCTTATTTCCGAAGACACAAAGTGGCTTTTGGAGCAACCTGTTGACTTCTACAAGTGAGGTGTTTACAGTTGCTTAAAGAGATGAGAGAAGTGTGTGTCCCTAGGTGGTACCTATGTAGAGAAGGACTAATAACCGTGCCAAGTTTCATTGCTCTCAGTCCACAGGAAGTGGGTCAGGGGAAATCTTTAATGAACACCCCTCATATGTCACACAAAATAGTTCAGAACTAACATTTCCCACATCAGCACAATTTTGGAAGCAAAATTCTTTTTCGTTAAGAAGTTATAAGGGTTAAAATTTGACCATCGATTTCTTAATTTTACAACAAAATTTACAAAACCAATTTCTGAGGGACCACCTCACGTTTGATGTCACTTTCAGGGGTCTATATGATAGAAAATACTGAAAAGTGACATCATTCTAAAATCTGCACCACTCAAGCTGATCAAAACCACATTCAAGAAGTTTATTAATACTTCAGATGCTTCACAGGAATTAATTGAATGTGAAAGGAAAAAATGAACATTTAACTTTTTTCCGAAAAATAAAATTTTAGTCACATTTTTTTTATTTTCACAAGGGTAACAGAAAAAATTTAACCCCAAAATTTGTAATGCAATTTCTCCTGAACATTTCGACACCCCATATATTGGGAAAACCACTGTCTAGGCGAATGGCAGAGCTCGAAAAGGAGTGCCGTTTGACTTTTTCAATGCAAAATTGTCTGAAATTGAATTCCGACACCATGTCACATTTGGAGAGTCATTGATATACCTAAACAGGGGAAACCCACCATAAGTGACATCATTTTGGAAACTAGACCCCACCAAGGGACTTATCTAGATGTGTCGTGAGCACTTTGAACAACCAACTGTTTCACAAAAGTTTATATAACGTAGACCCGTGAAAATGAAAAATCATATTTTTTCCCACAAAAATGATCTTTTAGCCCCCAATTATTTATTTTCACAAGGGTAACAGGAGAAGTTGGACCCCAAAAGTTGTTGTGCAATTTCTCCTAAGTACACCGATACCCCAAATGTGGGAGAAAAGTACTGTGTGGGATCTCAGAATGGAAGTAGTGACATTTTGGAATGCCGACTTTGATGGGATGGAATGGTCTGCGGGCGTCATATCAAATTGCAGAGCCCCCGATGTGCCTAAACAGTAGTAATCCCCCACAAGTGACCCCTTTTTGGAAACTAAACCCCTTAAAGAACTTATCTAGATGAACAGTGGCAATGCCCAATAAGTGTCCCCTTTTTGGAATTGATCTACTGTTTTCTGGTATGTTAATTTTATAATGTATTGGCATACGTGAGTAGTGTAGTGTTCATCAGGTTTTCATATGTCAGTTGTGTAGTGTTCGTCAGGTTGTCATACATCAGTTGAGTAAGTCTGAAAAAATTTAGTATTCCAATATATGTGTGGTACAGTCTGAAGCACTCTTTCATGCACAGGCAAGGTTTATTGGGCAGGTGTCTTATTGATAAATGGTGTCCTTGCGTATTCCCCTTCTGTAACACACTCGGCACCTCTTTTGCGACTTACCTTTTTTTCCACTTTGACCTCCCCCGGGAAATGTTGGCCTGTACGATACGAGCACCTTTAGTTACGGACGTACTGGGGCACTGACTGCCAAATATCAGGACCTTAATTACTGCCTCCTGGAACTGAAGGTACAACGTAGCGGTCTGGCATTCACATCGTGACCACAGGAAAGCATTGAGCATTGCCATCTGCACAATGTGCACTGCCAGCTTCTTGTACCACACCCTTGCCTTTCTTAAAGCACTGTAGGACTTGATCAGAGAGATCATGTTTTTTGTTGGACCCCAGTACATGTCTGGTTTGCAGACCTATTTAGAAATACCTTGTACAGTGCTGAGGGTGCTGCCATCACCATGCATGTTGGTCAAGGAAAAGACATCACTCTTGCACTTGACCACCAGCCGTTGGTCGTTACATTGGGCTCTGCTGTCACCCCTTCTGAGCATCTGCCCAATTAGTGTTTTTGGAGGCTTCGCTGATTTTTGAAGACAGTACTGCAGGCTGCGGTACCTCATGTAGAGAGGGACTTGAAGAATGGGATGCTGGTATAAACATTATCCACATAGAGATGATAACCTTTATCCAGCAATGGGTGCACAAAATTCCACACAATTTTCCCGCTCACTCCCAGGATATGGGGGTATTCAGGGGGTTCAATCCGGGTGTCCTTCCCTTCATGAACTGTAGACCTGTGGGTGTACCCTGAGGTACTATCACACAACTTATAAAGTTTAATTCCATACCTGGCCCTCTTTCTGGGCAGGTACTGACAGAATTTAAGCCTCCCCTTGAAATGAATTAGGGATTACCCATGCAGATGTCCCTTTGGGGCACATACACTTCAGCAAACTTTTTGTTGAAGTGTTCAATGACCGGCCGAACTTTGAACGGACATTAAAATTTCGGGTAATCTCGGGGAGGACACCGTGCATTATCATTATAATGCAGGAATTTGTGGATGGCTTCAAAACGTGTCAGGGCCATGACCATTCGGAACACTGGAGTGTGGTATAAAACATCAACAATCCAATATTGCCAAAGTTCTGGCTTCTTCAGGATCACCATGTGAAGGACCAGGCCCCAAATCTTCATCATTTAAACTCTGTCTATAGGAGTCAAGTTGGAAAATGATGAATCGTGGTTCTGTACCAAAAATTGATGAATGTACAAATTAGTTTGGCTCACCATGAGGTTAACAAAATCATCAGAGAAAAAGACTTTGAAAATGTCTATTTCTTTGAGTCAGGTGGTGTCAAACTTGATTCCCGATTGTTACACCAAACCAGGAATCAGAGGCTCTTAGTTTTCAGGGGGCGAGGTCTATATGGGGTCAGTAATGGGGGGTGTTGCTTCACCTTCTGTTATGAGGGGCACTGCTTCACCTTCTGTCCTGGGGCGTCTGTGGCGGTTCAGTAGCACCAGAGGAGGAAGAGGAGGAGGACCATGAGTATGAGTCTGAAAAGTAAAGAAAGGTGGGATCTTCTCCCTCACTATTAGTGTCGGAGGCAAGTAAGTAAAGCGTATGCCTCCTCCACTAAATTAGTGTTTTGGGGACTAGTACTGATGAGTGAACTGCGTCACTAATCAATGCTCGGCAGTTGCTGGGTGTGCGCATGGAGGTGGTAAAAAGAGGGGGAAGAGGGGGATTTGGGTGGATGAAGAGAGGAGAGAGATCAAGCAGGGATCAGGGCTCAAAAAACTTACAGTTGTAGTCTCTCTTCTTTCTTCTCTGTTCTTTGTTATAGCTTCTGTGGCACCACAAGGCCCAGCACAGCAACGATTCAATAGCATGAGTACCCTGCACAAATCCTCAGCTACTTTGAGGACGTGCCGGGCGGTCACAGACAGGTCACAGAGCAGTCACACCGCTTCTGTGCCCTGTGATTGGTGCGTGAATGACGATGACATCAATCGGCATCAATAGTAAAAAATGTAATGTTAAAAATAATTTTTAAAAAAAGCCTGCTATACTCACCCTCCGTAGTCGCTCGCGCCGGCTGCCATCTTCCGTTGCAGGTTCCGGTGGCAAAGATGGTATGGGAGAAGGACCTGCCATGACGTCACGGTCATGTGACCGCGACGTCATCACAGGGCCTGCGCGAGAAGGACCTGCCATGACGTAACGGTCATGTGACCGCGACATCATCACAGGCCCTGCGCGCCTGCGCTAGAAAGACCTGCCAAGACGTCACGGTCATGTGACCGTGACGTCATCACAGGTCCTGCGCTCATACCAACCCTGGGACCGGAAGCTGCTGTGGACTACAAGGGGCCCTCGGAAAGGTGAGTATATGTTTATTTTTTATTTTTTAAACTGTGACAAACCTGGCTGGGCAATATACTACGTAGCTGGGCAATATACTACGTGGCTCTGTGCTGTATACTACTTCGCTGTGCAATATACTACGTGGCTCTGTGCAATATACTACGTCACTGGGCAATATACTACGTGACTGGCCAATATACTACATGACTGGCCAACATACTATGTGACTGGGCAATATACTACGTCACTGGGCAATATACTTCGTGGCTGGGCAATATACTACATGACTGGGCAATATACTACGTGACTGTGGAATGTACTACGTGGCTGGGCAATATACTACGTGGTTGGGCAATATACTACGTGGCTGGGCAATATACTACGTGGTTGGGCAATATACTACGTGGCTGGGCAATATACTACGTGGCTGGCCAATATACTGCGTCACTGTGCAATATACTACGTGGCTGGGCAATATACTACGTGGCTGGGCAATATACTACGTGGCTGGGCAATATACTACGTGGTTGGGCAATATACTACGTGGCTGGGCAATATACTACGTGGTTGGGCAATATACTACGTGGTTGGGCAATATACTACGTGGCTGGGCAATATACTACGTGGCCGGGCAATATACTATGTGGCTGGGCAATATACTACGTGGCTGGGCAATATACTACGTGGACATGCATATTCTAGAATACCAGATGCGTTAGAATCGGGCCACCATCTAGTTTAAAATAATCACCTATTTTCAGGGCGCAATGAAGCAGGGCAGCTCAGTCAGACATTTCTTTGACATCATCAGACATGAAGATTTCACATATCTTCTTACATAGAACTAGAGCGATAGCCTCCTTTCTTCTAGCTAATTACCGTATATGATCAAAGTGTAAAGAAGTCAAATAATGCAAATAAGGAGAAAATCCCCTACTTCAATTCGTAAGCATGAATTGTATTAACCCTTTGCAGAAGCAGCGCAGTCAGATATATGCTTTTTTCTAATTTTTTTGTGTGTATTTTTTGTAGCTGAATGTTCTTATTTTGTTCCCTATATTTAGAGTGTGTTAGGTCATCACCTAATAATGAATAAGGTTTTGTATTAGTGATAATCACTCTATTCAACCTATAAGCATTCAGGAGCATTCAGGTCAGCATCTTGCTGCAAAAAAATAGACTAAGAAACGTGACTTCTTTGTAAATGCCAAACTAATATGATCTATAGACTAAACTCATGTGAGACAATGAAAGCGGTGTTATGAAACTATCTACTGTACTGTGCAACTGCTAGGTGGTTCAGATTGTATGCGCTAATTATTTGTATAACTCATTATGTGGGCATTGTATAGCACAATTACTTGTACAGTGCACGATCTGCATACAATCTCTGTTTGTTCTACCCATGCTTGTTTGTGTTTCTTTGAGGCATTCCATTTTCCTCCAGAATAGGCTTTAGGGTATGTGCACATGCTGCGGATTTTGCTGCGGATTCGCAGCAGTTTTCCATGCGTTGTACAATACCATGTAAACTTATGGAAAACCAAATCTGGAGTGCACATGCTGTGGAAAAAAACACGTGGAAACGCTGCATTGTTTATTCCGCAGCATGTCAATTCTGTGTGCGGATTCCGCAACAGTTTACACCTGCTCCTCAATAGGAATCCGCAGGTGTAAATCCGCAGGTGGAATCCGCAAAAAAACGCAGTAAATCTGCGGTAATTCCACAGTAAATCCTGTGGATTTACCAAAATCAGTGCGGAAAAATCCACACAACATTCCGCAACGTGTGCACATACCCTTAAAGTAGAGAGGTCAGACCATGAACAACATTTATCTCTTATCCACAATATAGGTGCTATACAGTATGTATGATCTTTGTGGATCCCACCCTTGAGCCCCCACTAATCATAAGAACAAGTTATGTAAGTTGAGCCATGAAAGGGTTTTTTTCCATCTCATGTAGCGATAGTGTCTATATATAACTAAGAAAGACTAACAAGCCATAATTGGTCTATATGTGTGCTAGTGTATAACCTCTAAAGGTACTGTCACACTAGACGATATCGCTAGCGATCCGTGACGTTGCAGCGTCCTCGCTAGCGATATCGTCCAGTGTGACAGGCAGCAGCGATCAGGCCCCTGCTGGGAGATCGCTGGTCGGGGAAGAAAGTCCAGAACTTTATTTCGTCGCTGGACTCCCCGTAGACATCGCTGAATCGGCGTGTGTGACACCGATTCAGCGATGTCTTCACTGGTAACCAGGGTAAACATCGGGTAACTAAGCGCAGGGCCGCGCTTAGTAACCCGCTGTTTACCCTGGTTACCAGCGTAAAAAAACAAACAGTACATACTTACATTCAGCTGTCTGTCCCTTGCCGTCTGGTTCCTGCACTGACTGCTGGCCGTAAAGTGAAAGCAGAGCACAGCCACAGCGGTGAGTCACCGCTGTGTGACTCACCGCTGTGCTGTGCTTTCACTTTCACTTTACGACCAGTAGTCAGTGCGCTAAGCGGCCCTGCGCTTAGTTACCCGATGTTTACCCTGGTTACCGGGGACCTCGGGATCGTTGGTCGCTGGAGAGCGGTCTGTGTGACAGCTCTCCAGCGACCAAACAGCGACGCTGCAGCGATCCGGATCGTTGTCGGTATCGCTGCAGCGTCGCTAAGTGTGACGGTACCTTAAGGCTGTGTTCCCACAGTGGGTTTTTTTGTGAGTTTTTGTTGTGTATTTTCACTGCCTCAAAAATGCAGCGTCTTACAGTTCTAGCAAAGTGGATGGGCTTTATAGAAATCTTATGCCAACTGTGCTTTTGTTCATCAAACTGATTTACACAGCGGAAACACATCAAAAACACATGTGATCTGCACATGACTGTATCAATAAAGTTTTGTCAAAGGCAAATACCAGGAAGTATCAAAAACAAAACAGCTTTGTATAAAATTTGACACACCAAAAAGAAACAAAAACCTCAGTGTCAAAAACGCATTGAAAACACGTAAAAAACCACAAGTAACATAGTTTAATTCATATGGGCAGAAAGGTTCCAGAAAATCTGCAACACCAAAATCTCACCAAAGGCTCATGGTGGGAACATAGCCTAAGGCTTGAGGAATAAAGGAACAATTGACACATCTACAACCACCATCTGAAAATGAGGGTTCAACTCTGTTTTGGTTATGTAATATAAGTGAATGAGTTAAATAAAGTCTTCCCACATATTAATTGGCTCTTTGTAATGTTTAGGCTCTGGCATGTGTGTTGCCTAATAAATGTTTTTTCCTCTTGTAATTTTTGTGTGTTATTATGCAACATGTAAAGTGGATTTCACTACTTTATTACACTGTCACAGAACAAAAGAGACCTATAAAAATCATTGTGAAATTTATTATAAGTTTTTTAGTTTTTAATCACTTGCTCTATCTACAATGTCTACTGTGTAAAAGAGATCCTCTAGTGTTGCCAAATCAATACGCTCTAACTGTGTGATAATACGAGTGATGATGTTACTTCAGATTAGATTACTGAAGTGAAACAAGGAAAATTGAAAATTCCACAAAGCTCCCATCAGATCTTGAGAATAGAACATAGGCAGCTCAGACTGTAAGTTTCCACTAAATATCATGTATTCTCTTATGGTGCACTGTGCTCGTACATGATGGGATCATTAAAGGGCCTCTGTTACCCCCTCCAGCCGTTATAAACTAAAAGAGCCACCTTGTGCAGCAGTAATGCTGCATTCTAGCAAGGTGGCTCTTTTAGTTTTTGGTGCAGTTATTGCCAAAATAATAGTGCACCAGCCAGTACTAAACAGCGCAGGCGCCGGATTTCATGGGAAAACAGCGCGGAGGGGGCAGTGCCCGGGCCCCAGAAGATTTGAGTGACGGCAGTGTGGCGTTTCCAGCAGGGGGGGTTAAGACCTGCCTCCCTGTCTAAAGAAAGGTATTTTGGCGAAATTATAAAATGCTTTATTTTGGCAATAACTGCACCAATAACTAAAAGAGCCACCTTGTCAGAATGCAGCATTACTGCTGCACAAGGTGGCTCTTTTACTTTATAATGGCTGGAGGGGGTGACAGAGTCCCTTTAAGTCTATATAGGTAGGTCTCTGTCAACTTTACTTATGTGGACATTACTCTATTCTACTACAATATGTACTGTCAAAGAGGACAAGCCAGGGGGTTCACGAAGATCTCACTGCTGCCACCAGTTTGTATCGGATGACACCAGGGAGATCACGCAGATCCAACCGCCATCACCAGTTTGTCAAGGGACTCAACTCCCCTGCCTCCAATCATCAGAGCAATCACTCTGGACCACAGGTGTTTTAATCGCAGCAGGTCCATTAC
This sequence comes from Ranitomeya imitator, assembly GCF_032444005.1. Taxonomy (NCBI): domain Eukaryota; kingdom Metazoa; phylum Chordata; class Amphibia; order Anura; family Dendrobatidae; genus Ranitomeya; species Ranitomeya imitator. The sequence goes on along the minus strand of NC_091285.1, from coordinate 275,937,108 downwards.
CCCTCCAAAGAGACAGAGAAATTTAGTCTAAGAAGAGGTTTCACCGGTACCCATTCAGATGAAGACATTTATTCTCAGAGAGGAAAGGAAAGTGTAGGACCTGGTATACGAGAGATGCCCTAATATGGCTACCAGGTACACATGAATTGGCCAATTTATGTGCTAAACGCTCTCATTTTTTCATATGAAAACATTCACACTGAAGGCATCAAAACTATGAATTAACACATGTGGAATTATATACTTAACAAAAAAGTGTGAAACAACTGAATTTATGTCTTATATTCTAGATTCTTCAAAGTAGCCACCTTTTGCTTTGATGACTGCTTTGCACATTCTTGGCATTCTCTTGATGAGCTTCAAGAGGTAGTCGCCGGGAATGGTTTTCACTTCACAGGTGTGCCCTGTCAGGTTTAATAAGTGGGATTTCATGCCTTATAAATGGGGTTGGGACCATCAGTTGTGTTGTGCAGAAGTCTGGTGGATGCACAGCTGATAGTCCTACTGAATAGACTGTTAGAATTTGTATTATGGCAAGAAAAAAGCAGCTAAGTAAAGAAAAACAAGTGGCCATCATTACTTTAAGAAATGAAGGTCAGTCAGTCCAAAAATTGGGAAAACTTTGAAACTGTCCCCAAGTGCAGTGGCAATAACCATCAAGTGCTACAAAGAAACTGGCTCACATGAGGACCACCCCAGGAAAGGAAGACCAAGAGTCACCTCTGCTTCTGAGGATAAGTTTATCCGAGGCACAGCCTCAGAAATCGCAGGTTATCAGGAGCTCAGATTAGAGATCAGATCAATGCCGTACAGAGTTCTAGCAGCAGACACATCTCTACAACAACTGTTAAGAGGAGACTTTGTGCAGCAGGCCTTCATGGTAAAATAGCTGCTAGGAAACCACTGCTAAGGACAGGCAACAAGCAGAAGAGACTTGTTTGGGCTAAAGAACACAAGGAATGGACTGGACTGGAAATCTGTGCTTTGGTCTGATGAGTCCAAATTTGAGATCTTTGGTTCCAACCATCGTGTCTTGCGAAGCAGAAAAGGTGAACGGATGGCCTCTACATGCCTGGTTCCCACCATGAAGCATGGAGGAGGAGGTGTGATGGTGTGGGGGTGCTTTGCTGGTGACACTGTTAGGGATTTATTCAAAATAGAAGGCATTCTGAACCAGCATGGCTACCACAGCATCTTGCAGCAGCATGCTATGCCATCCGGTTTGCGTTTAGTTGGACCATCATTTATTTTTCAACATGACAATGACCCCAAACACACCTCCAGGCTATGTAAGGGCTATTTGACCAAGAAGGAGAGTGATGGGGTGCTACGCCAAATGACCTGGCCTCCACAGTCACCAGACCTGAACCCAATCGAGATGGTTTGGGGTGAGCTGGACTGGAGAGTGAAGGCAAAAGGGTCAACAAGTGCTAAGCATCTCTGGGAACTCCTTCAAGATTGTTGGAAGACAATTCCCGGTGACTACCTCTTGAAGCTCATCAAGAGAATGCCAAGAGTGTGCAAAGCAGTCATCAAAGCAAAAGGTGGCTACTTTGAAGAACCTAGAATATAAGACATAATTTCAGTTGTTTCACACTTTTTTGTTAAGTATATAATTGCACATGTGTTAATTCATAGTTTTGATGCCTTCAGTGTAAACGTACAATTTTCATAGTCATGAAAATACAGAAAAAATTTTAAATGAGAGGATGTGTCCAAACTTTTGGTCTGTACCATATATATATATATACTGTATATATATATATATATAAATATATATATATACTAGCTATTGAACCCGTTCTACGCCCAGGTGGCAAGCATTTATATTGGTATATGGTCTCCATCCTGGTATGTGCTTCTCCATCCTGCGTCCCCATCCTGTCATGTGCTGCTCCATCCTGCGCCCCCATCCTGTCATGTGCTGCTCCATCCTGCGTCCCCATCCTGTCATGTGCTGCACCCATCCTCCGCCCCATCCTGTCATGTGCTGCTCCCATCCAGACATGTGCTGCTCCCATCCTGCGCCCCCATCCTGTCATGTGCTGCACCCATCCTGCACCTCCATTCTGACATGTGCTGCACCCATCCTGCGCCTCCATTCTGACATGTGCTGCACCCATCCTGCGCCTCCATTCTGTCATTTGCTGCTCCCATCCTGCGCCCCCATCCTGTCATGTGCTGCTCCCATCCCGCGCCCCCGTTCTGTCATGTGCTGCTTCCATCCTGCACCCCCGTTCTGTCATGTGCTGCTCCCATCCTGCACCCCCGTTCTGTCATGTGCTGCTGCCACCCTGCGCCCCCATTCTGTCATTTGCTGCTCCCATCCTGTCATGTGCTGCTTCCATCCTGCACCCCTGTTCTGTCATGTGCTGCTGCCATCCTGCGCCCCCGTTCTGTCATGTGCTGCTTCCATCCTGCACCCCCGTTCTGTCATGTGCTGCTTCCATCCTGCACCCCCGTTCTGTCATGTGCTGCTGCCACCCTGCGCCCCCATTCTGTCATTTGCTGCTCCCATCCTGCGCCCCCATTCTGTCATGTGCTGCTTCCATCCTGCACCCTGTTTCTGTCATGTGCTGCTGCCATCCTGCACCCCCATTCTGTCATGTGCTGCTCCCATCCTGCATCCCCGTTCTGTCATGTGCTGCTCCCATCCTGCACCCCCGTTCTGTCATGTGCTGCTCCCATCCTGCACCCCCGTTCTGTCATGTGCTGCTTCCATCCTGCACCCCCGTTCTGTCATGTGCTGCTTCCATCCTGCACCCCCGTTCTGTCATGTGCTGCTGCCACCCTGCGCCCCCATTCTGTCATGTGCTGCTCCCATCCTGCGCCCCCACTCTGTCATGTGCTGCTTCCATCCTGCACCCCGGTTTTGTCATGTGCTGCTGCCATCCTGCACCTCCGTTCTGTCATGTGCTGCCCTATTCTGTCATGTGCTGCTCCCATCCTGCATCCCCGTTCTGTCATGTGCTGCTCCCATCCTGCGCCACCATTCTGTAATTTGCTGCTCCCATCCATATGCCCCATACGCTGCTCCATAAAGGTTTATGGCCCCCATAAGATGATCCATAGTATATGCCCCATACACTGCTCCATAAAGCTTTATGGCCCCCATAAGATGCTCCATATTATATGCCCCGTACACTGCTCCATAAAGGTTTATGGCCCCCATAAGATGCTCCATAGTATATGCCCCTGTACACTGCTCCATAAAGGTTTATGGCCCCCATAAGATGCTCCATAGTATATGCCCCCATACACTGCTCCATAAAGGTTTATGGCCCCCATAAGATGCTTCATAGTATATGCCCCCGTACACTGCTCCATAAAGGTTTATGGCCCCCATAAGATGCTCCATACTATATGCCCCGTACACTGCTCCATAAAGGTTGATGGCCCCCATAAGATGCTCCATAGTATATGCCCCCGTACACTGCTCCATTATGGTTGATGGCCCCATAAGATGCTCCATAGTATATGCCCCGTATGCTGCTGCGATATATTAAAAAAAAATACCATACTCACCTATCGACGCTGGGCGCCGAGTGCTGGGGGGCCTGAGCAGGCGGGGACACCGGCGCGCTGTGGGGGTCAGGTGCCGGAGTCGCCGCTAGCTCAGGCCCCCGACACTTGCTATATTCACCTGGCCCTGATCCAGCGCTGCGTGCCGCTTCTTCCGGGTCCTCTGGCTGTAACTGTTCAGAGGGCGACGTGCATTAAGCGCGTCATCGCGCCCTCTGAACTGTGAACGTCACAGGCAGAGGACCTGGAGGACAGAGCGGCGGGCAGCGCTGGAACAGGACAGACAGGTGAATATAGTTCATACTCACCCTCCTGGCGCGTCCCTGCTATCCGTTGGAAATCGCGGTGTGCGTTCAGTGCTTACGCATACCGCGATCTCCTGGGAGCGTCACTCTGTGGAGTCCAGACTGCGCCGGCGCTTGCCAACCACATAGTATATTACCCAAGCATGTAGTATATTGCCCAACCATGTAGTATATTGCCCAGTCACGTAGTATATTGCCCAGCCACATAGTATATTGCCCAGCCACGTAGCATATTGCCCAGTCACGTAGTATATGCCCAGCCACGTAGTATATTGCCCAGTTACGTAGTATATTGCCCAGTGACGTAGTACACAGAACAGAGCCACGTAGTATATTGCACAGCGACGTAGTATACAGCACAGAGCCACGTAGTATATTGTCCAGCCACATAGTATATTGGCCAGTCACGTAGTATATTGCCCAGTCACGTAGTATATTGGCCAGTCACGTAATATATTGCCCAGCTACGTAGTATATTGCCCAGCCATGTATGTAACAGGTTAAAAAATAAAAAATAAACATATACTCACCTTCCGAGGGAGCCCTTGTAGTCATGTCGCCTGTGTGCGGTGCACTCGGCAGCTTCCGGTCTCAGGGTTGGTTGCGCAGGACCCGTGATGACGTCGCAGTCACATGACCGTGATGTCATGGCAGGTCTTACCATCCTTGAACCTGGAACCCGGAACCTGCCGCTTGCATGGAGCGGTTACCGGAGCGTCGCGAGGAGCGGGAAAGGTGGTGGAAGGTTAGTATATAATGATTTTTTATTTTTTAAATTATTTTTAACATTAGATCCTTTTACTATTGACGCTGCATAGGCAGCATCAATAGTAAAAACTTGGGTCACACAGGGTAATAACGGCAGTAACAGAGTGAGTTACCCACGGCATAACGCGGTCCGTTACCACTGGCATTAACCCTGTGTGAGCAGTGACTGCGGGGAGTATGGAGCAGGCACTGACTGCGGGGAGGAAGGAGCGGCCATGTTGCCGTCGGACTGCACCCGTCGCTGAATGGTCGTGGCAATGGTCGTGGGCGTTTTGCCACGATCAATCAACGACTTGGATTCCATGACAGACAGAGGCCGCGTCCAATGAATATCCGAGATAGATGGACAGACAGACAGATGGAAGTGACCCTTAGACAATTATATAGTAGATATATAAACAGTGTATATATATAGGTTTAAAAATTGGAACAGCACCAAACACAGTACCTTAACAAAGTGCACGCATCCCCAGCCAGCAATCTCAGAAGGCTCCTTGCAATAGTAGAAAAAAGGGGAAAACAGCACAGCAGACTTCCAGAAAAAAAAGTGATGTTTATTGCCCAAATGGCGTGGCGACGTTTCGGATACAATCCTTTCTCAAGCCACTGTACAGTCACTGCCAACTCCACAATAACAAAATGAACTGCTAGCTGCCAACACCAATCGTTTATATATGCTGATTGGTCACCGGTTACAGGTAGCGTACATCTTTAAGGGTGTGGTTTACAGAGGAAGAGACTTATTACATTTTATATATTTAATCCAAAAAAGTAGGCAATGTTTATAAAAAATATACAAAGATGATACAAAATTGGAGCAAAACAATATGGTATATAAAATTGCATAAAATAAAAAGAATAATGAATTAAAAGTACTAAACTTGATGTTGCAGTAATGCTCTTATCTGTATGGAGGAAAGTGCTCCGATTAGGAAAATGGAACACTCTCACATGTCTTCCAAAATGAATAATGACAGACACTAATTTTTTTCGATCAAGCTTATGTCCATATACTTCCCCTTGGTGAGCTCATATGGGGGCTGCTTGTGGGATGTGCTACATCTGTTAGAATTTAATGAGATCCCTAACTTTCAGGATATCTTCACCCCTGGAGGACCCAGGCGGTAGACATTGTTGTCATGTTTACCTTTCTATGCAGATGAAACATGACACGGAAAGCATCATTCATCTGACCAATATTAAGTTGCAGGGGTTAAAATGGCCTTACTTTGTTGTGAGTGAATAAATTATGTTCGGCCCTTTACTATGACGTTGAAAATAAATTTCCCATAAATATCAGATCAATGCAAGCCCCAAAATTCATCACTCACCACTGGCTCCAAAAAGTCTCAGAACAGTGCATTGATCAGAGGAAGCTTTTGCATTGGAAGTGTACTTCCTTGACTTTGTTTTTCTCTTCCCCAGTTATAATTAATCCCATATGTACAGAGTAAAGTCCTACTTCAATGGAGGTTGAAGTGTCCGTTCTTTCTCTCCTACCCAGTTATAATTACCGTAATCCCATATGGTCAATGTGAGAATGATATGTCCCCTCTCCTGAGATTTTTGCATAGATTTTAATTTTTCTCTATGCCATCTATGTTGTCCCACTGCATACTGAGAATTTATTTTGTCTGGTGTACAGTACACTAGATAAATTAAGTCATAGACTAGTTTCCTTATTAGCAGTATCCAGAAGAATAATAAATGTCTGTATTTTGGTTCCAAACATCAATCTCTTTCTGTGCCTATCGGACCTTTATCTCTATTGGTAGGTCATATAACGAATATGATATGATAGGTATTGGTAGGTCATATAACGAACTGGCCTTCCAATGAAAGGGAGACTTCAATAGATGAGTCACAGTACCTGAGACTGACACAGTACACAGAGCTGTAATGTTGTAGCTCCATACCTTGTCCTTCTGTCAGTCATACGACTTAAAAACAGCAGATCGGTGGGCCGCCGAGTGTTGAGCCCCCATCGTACTGATATTGATGACCTAGATCTGATGACCTGTCAGCAGCACATTGTCCTGTGTTAGGAGAGCTCTCACTGAGATCAATCTATTACAGATCGCTCAGTGTGCGTTTGCAGCACCCCAGGGTCCTGGTCGTTGCAGTAATGTAATTTTCCTCTAGGGGAGAGTGATATTACGTTTGGAGGCAAAGAAGGACAACTGCATCCAGGTATCACAAGCATGCAACACATTTTGCACTCCAGGCCACCAGGGGGGAGCTCTGCTCCTATTTATTAGGGCACTCTTCACACTTAGGTAAAACTGGTTGCCTGGGGAGAAAGTTAGTGAGTTGCTGGCTGAGCTTCGCTCAGGTAGTTGGTCCCTGACAGGGGTGGGTCCTGTCAGAGATCGAGGAAGAAGGACACGGAGCTGTGAATGCCCTGAGAGCTGCAGCTTCTAGAGAGAGACACAGAAGGAGAACTGCATTGCAGAGAGGGTGAAAGAAGTCAGCAAAGGAGTGGATTCCAGGAGGGAAACAGCCCTACACAGGCTGCCTCCTTCTGAGGCGCAGGATCCCGGTAGCCGGAATACCGAGGGAGTAACGATCCTTTATGCCTTGCTCCAGAGACCGGCAGGACTGCTAATTTCACGTTACCTGTCCGCCCCTACACCCAGGAGGTGAGGTGGTACCCCTTAGAGGCTGGGGCATGACAGAATCCCTGTAAAGCGCCTCAAGCCACCGGTCATATGGGTTTGTCCTATCCATCTGGGGGACAGAGAGAGAGACATAACGTCTACAACATCTGTGAGGACCTTATGAGAAGCTTAGCAGTAAGGGACTACAACACCACGGCACTAGAGGAAGGCTACTGATTTCTACCTGGACAAGGGGACTCTGGACTTGCCTCCAAACCGGCCGGACTCTGTCTGCCCTGTGATCTGGTGCTCTGGACTGTGGATGCTGAAGTCTTCAGTAAAGGTAAAGAAACCGCAACCTTGTGTCCTCGTTCTGCTCTGCGCCTCTCACCATCCACCATCTACACACCGGGAAGCCCTGGGGATACACTTCACCTGTGGGAAGGTATACCATCTAGCTGCCATAACATCACCCCAGCGGACCCCTTAAAGCAGTGTCGGTCATCCTGACCGAATACCACAGGTGGCGTCACGAACATTTCCCCTTTAAAGACCTTACCCTTTTACACGGATGTCGAAGGGCCACGGACCGGGTCAGCCACCGTGACATCCCCCCTATGAACTGCAGGACCTGGTACCGAGTACCCCACGGCCCCACGGGGGCACTCCGCGTTGACTACTGTGGTCTGCCTGTGTAAACAGGCTATTGAATGACTGCCGCTGGTTACCAATCCGCGGGCAATTAGTGCCACTTGTCATTCATTGTAAACAGACTTTTAATTGTGACCAACTCCTTTTAGAACTATAACCTTCCTAAAGGCTATACAGATCAGGCTGTTGAATCATAACTTTAAGGTCAAATTCACACATCATTTTTTTTTTCATTCGCAAAAAAATCTCAGGCTGATTTTCATCAGTTTCTGTATCTGATTTTCATCGATTTTTTTTATGAAAAAGAATAACTGATGGAGGTTTCCAATGTTTCTCTTACCATTATTCGATGAACAAAGCACATAGATACAACTCGAATGGCATCCTCATGCTGTCCAATTTTTTTGTTGCTGGTAAATGTATTGGGCGAGTTTGATCCATAAATTATATCAACATTATATGCAGAACACGTCGGCTGCAAGTTGAATAGAGTTGAGCGAATTTGTTCGGATTCGGTTCTGCAATATGATCGGCAGCGAATATTGTTCTTGCAATATTCGTCGAACACAGTCGAACGGAATTAGAATCAATGGGAGTAGAAATTACTGAATATGTTCAGAACCGATCAACAAACATACATTCGGCATGAATAGGGTACCAATATGGCAAGAATATGGCAAGTTCGCTCGACTCTAATGTTGAACTCCTATATATTACAGAGCTGTTGATAATGCAGTGATTTAGGCACATGGCTCTATGATATTCTATGTTACGTAAAAGAATTAAAATAATTTGATCAACGATAACCTGACGAGGACAAAGCAGTCAAAGTAAATGCAAACGGCCATAGTGGAAATTAATTTATAATGTTAAAGTGAGTCGTTGTTACATAAGGTGGGTATAATCCTAAATTCTACAAAACCTACAAGAAACAAATTGAGCAAACACCCTGCTGTAACTAAATAAGTAAAAAGCAAATGTGCATTCAAATAACACAGATTTCTTAGTAATACTGTCTTTGATCAAAAATAGCATAAAAACCATCCCACATCGCCGTTTAGCGATCAAGTTAATATTTCTTTTTATTGATAGATCGGGCGATTCTGAACCCTACGATATCAAATAAGTGTAGGTTTGATTTTATTTTTGCTGTTTTATTTTGAATGGGGTAAAAGGGGGGTGATTTGAACTTGTATATATATATATATATACAGTGGGGCAAAAAAGTATTTAGTCAGTCAGCAATAGTGCAAGTTCCACCACTTAAAAAGATGAGAGGCGTCTGTAATTTACATCATAGGTAGACCTCAACTATGGGAGACAAACTGAGAAAAAAAAATCCAGAAAATCACATTGTCTGTTTTTTTATCATTTTTTTTGCATATTATGGTGGAAAATAAGTATTTGGTCAGAAACAAACAATCAAGATTTCTGGCTCTCACAGACCTGTAACTTCTTCTTTAAGAGTCTCCTCTTTCCTCCACTCATTACCTGTAGTAATGGCACCTGTTTAAACTTGTTATCAGTATAAAAAGACACCTGTGCACACCCTCAAACAGTCTGACTCCAAACTCCACTATGGTGAAGACCAAAGAGCTGTCAAAGGACACCAGAAACAAAATTGTAGCCCTGCACCAGGCTGGGAAGACTGAATCTGCAATAGCCAACCAGCTTGGAGTGAAGAAATCAACAGTGGGAGCAATAATTAGAAAATGGAAGACATACAAGACCACTGATAATCTCCCTCGATCTGGGGCTCCACACAAAATCCCACCCCGTGGGGTCAGAATGATCACATGAACGGTGAGCAAAAATCCCAGAACCACGCGGGGGGACCTAGTGAATGAACTGCAGAGAGCTGGGACCAATGTAACAAGGCCTACCATAAGTAACACACTATGCCACCATGGACTCAGATCCTGCAGTGCCAGACGTGTCACACTGGTTAAGCCAGTACATGTCCGGGCCCGTCTGAAGTTTGCTAGAGAGCATTTGGATGATCCAGAGGAGTTTTGGGAGAATGTCCTATGGTCTGATGAAACCAAACTGGAACTGTTTGGTAGAAACACAACTTGTCGTGTTTGGAGGAAAAAGAATACTGAGTTGCATCCATCAAACACCATACCTACTGTAAAGCATGGTGGTGGAAACATCATGCTTTGGGGCTGTTTCTCTGCAAAGGGGCCAGGACGACTGATCCGGGTACATGAAAGAATGAATGGGGCCATGTATCGTGAGATTTTGAGTGCAAACCTCCTTCCATCAGCAAGGGCATTGAAGATGAAACGTGGCTGGGTCTTTCAACATGACAATGATCCAAAGCACACCGCCAGGGCAACGAAGGAGTGGCTTCGTAAGAAGCATTTCAAGGTCCTGGAGTGGCCTAGCCAGTCTCCAGATCTCAACCCTATAGAAAACCTTTGGAGGGAGTTGAAAGTCCGTGTTGCCAAGCGAAAAGCCAAAAACATCACTGCTCTAGAGGAGATCTGCATGGAGGAATGGGCCAACAACAGTGTGTGGCAACCTTGTGAAGACTTACAGAAAACGTTTGACCTCTGTCATTGCCAACAAAGGATATATTACAAAGTATTGAGATGAAATTTTGTTTCTGACCAAATACTTATTTTCCACCATAATATGCAAATAAAATGTTAAAAAAACAGACAATGTGATTTTCTGGATTTTTTTTTCTCAGTTTGTCTCCCATAGTTGAGGTCTACCTATGATGTAAATTACAGACGCCTCTCATCTTTTTAAGTGGTGGAACTTGCACTATTGCTGACTGACTAAATACTTTTTTGCCCCACTGTATATATAGAAAAAGAAAACAAAAAGCAGCACCAAAAGAAGACAGAGGGTGCAAAAAATCCTTCCAGGTATATACCAAACCTCATACTATTGTCCAGAAAGATGAAGGCAGCACTCCAGTAGTTTCAGTCCAAGGTCCTTGAGAAAGGTCCACACCTTGGACTGAAACGTCGCACATGGGCCAATAAAATACTCTTATTTTTTCTACTGGAGTGCTGCCTTCATCTTTCTGGACAATATATATATATATATACAGTGGGGCAAAAAAGTATTTAGTCAGTCAGCAATAGTGCAAGGTCCACCACTTAAAATGATGAGAGGCATCTGTAATTTACATCATAGGTAGACCTCAACTATGGGAGACAAACTGAGAAAAAAAATCCAGAAAATCACATTATCTGTTTTTTTTAACAAATTATTTGCATATTATGGTGGAAAATAAGTATTTGGTCAGAAACAAACAATCAAGATTTCTGGCTCTCACAGACCTGTAACTTCTTCTTTAAGAGTCTCCTCTTTCCCCCACTCATTACCTGTAGTAATGGCACCTGTTTAAACTTGTTATCAGTATAAAAAGACACCTGTGCACACCATCAAACAGTCTGACTCCAAACTCCACTATGGTGAAGACCAAAGAGCTGTCAAAGGACACCAGAAACAAAATTGTAGCCCTGCACCAGGCTGGGAAGACTGAATCTGCAGTAGCCAACCAGCTTGGAGTGAAGAAATCAACAGTGGGGGCAATAATTAGAAAATGGAAGACATACAAGACCACTGATAATCTCCCTCGATCTGGGGCTCCACGCAAAATCCCACCCCGTGGGGTCAGAATGATCACAAGAACGGTGAGCAAAAATCCCAGAACCACGCGGGGGGACCTAGTGAATGAACTGCAGAGAGCTGGGACCAATGTAACAAGGTCTACCATAAGTAACACACTACGCCACCATGGACTCAGATCCTGCAGTGCCAGACGTGTCCCACTGCTTAAGCCAGTACATGTCCGGGCCCGTCTGAAGTTTGCTAGAGAGCATTTGGATGATCCAGAGGAGTTTTGGGAGAATGTCCTATGGTCTGATGAAACCAAACTGGAACTGTTTGGTAGAAACACAACTTGTCGTGTTTGGAGGAAAATGAATACTGAGTTGCATCCATCAAACACCATACCTACTGTAAAGCATGGTGGTGGAAACATCATGCTTTGGGGCTGTTTCTCTGCAAAGGAGCCAGGACGACTGATCCGGGTACATGAAAGAATGAATGGGGCCTTGTATCGTGAGATTTTGAGTGCAAACCTCCTTCCATCAGCAAGGGCATTGAAGATGAAACGTGGCTGGGTCTTTCAACATGACAATGATCCAAAGCACACAACCAGGGCAACGAAGGAGTGGCTTCGTAAGAAGCATTTCAAGGTCCTGGAGTGGCCTAGCCAGTCTCCAGATCTCAAACCTATAGAAAACCTTTGGAGGGAGTTGAAAGTCCGTGTTGCCAAGCGAAAAGCCCAAAACATCACTGCTCTAGAGATCTGCATGGAGGAATGGGCCAACATACCAACAACAGTGTGTGGCAACCTTGTGAAGACTTAAGGTACCGTCACACATAGCGACGCTGCAGCGATACCGACAACGATCCGGATCGCTGCAGCGTCGCTGTTTGGTCGCTGGAGAATTGTCACACAGACCGCTCTCCAGCGACCAACGATCCCGAGGTCCCCGGTAACCAGGGTAAACATCGGGTAACTAAGCGCAGGGCCGCGCTTAGTAACCCGATGTTTACCCTGGTTACCATCCTAAAAAGTAAAAAAAAAAAAACACTACATACTTACCTACCGCTGTCTGTCCTCGGCGCTCTGCTTCTCTGGTCTGGCTGTGAGCGCCGGGCAGCCAGAAAGCAGAGCGGTGACGTCAGCGCTCTGCTTTCCGGCTGACAGACGCTCACAGCCAGTACAGGAGGAGTGCAGAGCACAGCGCTGGAGGACAGATGGCTGTAGGTAAGTATGTAGTGTTTGTTTTTTTACTTTTAGGATGGTAACCAGGGTAAACATCGGGTTACTAAGCGCGGCCCTGCGCTTAGTTACTCGATGTTTACCCTGGTTACCAGCAAAGACATCGCTGAATCGGTGTCACACACGCCGATTCAGCGATGTCTACGGGGAGTCCAGCGACGAAATAAAGTTCTGGACTTTCTTCCCCGACCAGCGATCTCCCAGCAGGGGCCTGATCGCTGCTGCCTGTCACACTGGACGATATCGCTAGCGAGGACGCTGCAACGTCACGGATCGCTAGCGATATCGTCTAGTGTGACAGTACCTTTACAGAAAACGTTTGACCTCTGTCATTGCCAACAAAGGATATATTACAAAGTATTGAGATGAAATTTTGTTTCTGACCAAATACTTATTTTCCACCATAATATGCAAATAAAATGTTAAAAAAACAGACAATGTGATTTTCTGGATTTTTTTTTCTCAGTTTGTCTCCCATAGTTGAGGTCTACCTATGATGTAAATTACAGACGCCTCTCATCTTTTTAAGTGGTGGAACTTGCACTATTGCTGACTGACTAAATACTTTTTTGCCCCACTGTATATATATATATATATATATATATATATATATATATATATATATACTAGATTGTGGCCCGATTCTAACGCATCGGGTATTCTAGAATATGCATGTCCACGTAGTATATGGACAATGATGATTCCAGAATTCGCGGCAGACTGTGCCCGTCGCTGATTGGTCAAGGCAACCTTTATGACATCATCGTCGCCATGGCAACCATTATGACATCTACGTCGATACTGTGCCTGTCGCTGATTGGTCGAGGCCTGGCGGCCTCCACAAATCAGACGCGGGATGTCTACATCCTTTATGACATCATCGTCGCTGTGCCGGTCGCTGATTGGTCGAGGCCTGGCGGCCTCGACCAATCAGAGACGTGGGATTTCCAGGACAGACAGACAGAAAGACAGACAGACAGACAGACGGAAAAACCCTTAGACAATTATATATATAGATATATATATCTCATATAAGAAGAAAGGAGCGCACTACCTGGACGTTAGATGCGGGTGAACTTTATTCCAAAAGCATAAAAAACATCTTCACGACCGGGGGTGCTGTGAAAAGAGTGCGGCAAAGCTAGACGACGGCCGTTTCGCGCCCGACCGGCGCTTCAACGGGTCGTGCGCGAAACGGCCGTCGTCTAGCTTTGCCGCACTCTTTTCACAGCACCCCCGGTCGTGAAGATGTTTTTTATGCTTTTGGAATAAAGTTCACCCGCATCTAACGTCCAGGTAGTGCGCTCCTTTCTTCTTATATGAGATTTATCGTGGCTGTTTTCCAGTGGAGTTTCGCACCCAGGACTGGGCTTCGCCTTCAAGACACAGGTGAGCGGTTCCCACAGTATCATTGGCGGTGGTGCCTCCCGGCTGTTTTCTTTTTTGGATAGATATATATATATATATACACGATGGTGGCCCGATTCTAACGCATCTGGTATTCTAGAATATGCATGTCCACATAGTATATTGCACAGCCCACGTTGTATATTGCCCAGCCACGTAGTATATTGCCCAGCCACGTAGTATATTGCCCAGCCACGTAGTATATTGCCCAGCCATGTAGTATATTGCCCAGTCACGTAGTATATTGCCCAGCCACGTAGTATATTGCACAGTCACGTAATATATTGCCCAACCACGTAGTATATTGCCCAGCCACGTAGTATATTGCCCAGTGACGTAGTATATTGCCCAGTGACGTAGTATATTGCCCAGCTACGTAGTATATTGCCCAACCACGTAGTATATTGCCCAGTGACATAGTATATTGCCCAGTGACATAGTATATTGCCCAGCAACGTAGTATATTGCCCAACCACGTAGTATGTTGCCCAGTCACATAGTATATTGCCCAGCCACGTAGTATATTGCCCAACCACGTATTATATTGCCCAGTGACGTAGTATATTGCCCAGTCACGTAGTATATTGCCCAGTCACATAGTATATTGCCCAGCCACGTAGTATATTGCCCAACCACGTATTATATTGCCCAGTGATGTAGTATATTGCGCAGCCACGTAGTATATTGCCAAGTGATGTAGTATACAGCACAGAGCCACGTAGTATATTGCCCAGTTAAGTAGTATATTGCCCAGTGACGTAGTATATTGCCCAGTTACGTAGTATACAGCACAGAGCCACGTAGTATATTGCCCAGTCACGTAGTATATTGCCCAGTGACATAGTATATTGCCCAGTGACGTAGTATACAGCACAGAGCCACGTAGTATATTGCCCAGTCATGTAGTATATTGCCCAGCTACGTAGTATATTGCCCAGCCAGGTTTGTCACAGTTTAAAAAATAAAAAATAAACATATACTCACCTTTCCGAGGGTCTCTTGTAGTCCACGGCAGCTTCCGGTCCCAGGGTTGGTATGAGCGCAGGACCTGTGATGACATCGCGGTCACATGACCGTGACATCATGGCAGGTCTTTCTAGCGCAGGCCCTGTGATGACGTCACGGTCACATGACCGTGACATCATGGCAGGTCCTTGTCGCGCAGGCGTGCAGGGCCTGTGATGATGTCGCGGTCACATGACCGTGACGTCATGGCAGGTCCTTCTACTATACCATCTTTGCCACCGGAACCTGGAACGGAAGATGGCAGCCGGCGCGAGCGGCTCAGCGGACTACAGAGGGTGAGTATAGCAGGTTATTTTTTTTTTATTATTATTTTTTACATTACATTTTTTACTATTGATGCCGCATAGGCAGCGTCAATAGTAAAAAGTTGGGGACACACAAGGTTAATAGCGGTGGTAACGGAGTGCGTTACCCGCGGCATAACACGGTCCGTTACCACCGGCATTAACCCTGTGTTAGCGCTGACCGGAGGGGAGTATGCGGGCGACAGGCAGTGACTGCGGGGAGTAAGGAGCGGCCATTTTCTTCCGAACTGTGCCCGTCGCTGATTGGTTGCGACAGCCATGACAGGCAGCTGGCGAGACCAATCAGCGAATGAATAACCGTGACAGAAGGACAGACAGACGGAAGTGACCCTTAGACAATTATATAGTAGATATATATATATATATATATGTATATATATATATATATATACTAGCTGAAGAGCCCGGCATTGCCTGGGCATAGTAAATATCTGTGGTTAGTTATAGCACCTCACTTCTCTTATTTTCCCATCACGACTCTCATTTCATTTTCCCCCTCACATCTCCCATTTTCTCCCTTACACCTCTCATTTTGTGGATGGTGGGGGAAGAGGAAATGATGGATGTGGTGGAAAGGGCAATGATGGGATTGGGGGAGGAAATGCTGGAGGTGGTGAAATGGGCAATGATGGGCATGACGAAGAAGGCAATGATGGAGGTGGTGAAGAGAGCAATGATGGGGTGGGGTAGAGGACAATAATATGTGTGTGGACAATTTTAGGTGGGGATGGGGGAATTTATTATGTGTGGGGTGAGATTTGGAGTGGGGATGAGGGATTTAATGTGTGGGGGAGATTTGAAGACACAAAATGATGAGCAAAAGGGGAGATGGGGGCATATATGAGGAAACAGTACAGGGGAATGGGGGCATGTATGAGGAAACAATATGGGGGAATTAGAAGCATGTATGAGGAAACAGAATTGGGGAATGAGGGCATGCACAAGGAAACAGTATTGGGGAATGGGGGGGATGTGTGAGGAAACAGTATGGAGGAATTGGGAGCATGTATGAGGAAAAAGTACGGGGAATGGGGGCATGTATGAGGAAACAGTATGGGGGAATGAGGGGCATGTATGAGGAAACAGTATGGGGGAATTGGGGGCATGTTTGAGGAAACAGTATGGGGGAATTGGGGACATGTATGAGGAAACAGTATGGAGGAATTGGGGGCATGTATGAGGAAACGATATGGGAGAATGAGGGCACAGTATGAGGAGCGATGTGAAAAATGTATGTGGACAGAGTACGGGGAGTGAGGGTGATGGGATGTGTGCAGACACAGCATGTGGAGTTAGGTATGCAGGTAATATAGAAATTGAGGGGGTAAATATATGAGGAGACAGTACGGTGAACAGGGGGATGTGTGTTGTGAATTCTATTGTCAAGCTCCCTCCTGTGGTCATGAATGGTACTTCGGCTGGTTCTGTCCATGGGCTTCCTCTGGTAGTTGTGAGTGGGGCTGCAGCTTCTGAGGTTCCTTCCACAGGTGACGACCTTAATTCGTTAGCTGGCTGCTCTATTTAACTCCACCTAGATCATTGCTCCATGCCACCTGTCAATGTTCCAGTATTGGTCTAGTTCACTCCTGGATCGTTCTTGTGACCAGTCTTCCCAGCAGAAGCTAAGTTCCTGCTTGTTTTTCTTTAGTTTGCTATTTTTCTGTCCAGCTTGCTATTTTGATTGTTGTCTTGCTTGCTGGAAGCTCTGGGACGCAGAGGGAGCGCCTCCGCACCATGAGTCGGTGCGGAAGGTCTTTTTGCGCCCTCTGCGTGGCCTTTTTGTAGTTTTTTGTGCTGACCGCAAAGCTACCTTTCCTATCCTCTGTCTGTTCAGTAAGTCGGGCCTCACTTTGCTAAATCTATTTCATCGCTGTGTTTGTAATTTTCATCTTTACTCACAGTCATTATATGTGGGGGGCTGCCTTTTCCTTTGGGGAATTTCTCTGAGGCAAGGTAGGCTTTATTTTTCTATCTTTAGGGCTAGCTAGTTCCTTAGGCTGTGTCGAGTTGCATAGGGAGCGTTAGGAGCAATCCACGGCTATTTCTAGTGTGTGTGATAGGATTAGGGATTGCAAACAGCAGAGTTCCCACGTCTCAGAGCTCGTCCTATATTATCAGTAACTATCAGGTCATTCCATGTGCTTTTAACCATCAGGTCCATTATTGTCCTGACCACCAGGTCATAACAGTACAGGTGGCCTGTTATGAAAGGCAATTCAGTACTACAATGGACATAGCGGTCAGAGCACATACAGTGATCTGACAATAACCCAAAATCATAGAACGAGCTCTGAGACGTGGGAACTCTGCAGACCGCAATCCCTAATCCTCTCCAAACAACACTAGAGGCAGCCGTGGATTGCGCCTAACT
Organism: Ranitomeya imitator; assembly: GCF_032444005.1. Lineage (NCBI taxonomy): Eukaryota > Metazoa > Chordata > Amphibia > Anura > Dendrobatidae > Ranitomeya > Ranitomeya imitator. The sequence goes on along the minus strand of NC_091285.1, from coordinate 275,919,343 downwards.
CTGCCTATGCAACTCGGCACAGCCTGAGAAACTAACTAGCCTGAAGATAGAAAATAAGCCTACCTTGCCTCAGAGAAATACCCCAAAGGAAAAGGCAGCCCCCCACATATAATGACTGTGAGTTAAGATGAAAAGACAAACGTAGAGATGAAATAGATTCAGCAAAGTGAGGCCCGACTTTCTTAACAGATCGAGGATAGAAAAGGTAACTTTGCGGTCTACACAAAACCCTAAAGAAAACCACGCATAGGGGGCAAAAAGACCCTCCGTACCGAACTAACGGCACGGAGGTACACCCTTTGCGTCCCAGAGCTTCCAGCAACAAATTAGACAAGCTGGACAGAAAAAATAGCAAACAAATAGCAAAGAAGAACTTAGCTATGCAGAGCAGCAGGCCACAGGAATGATCCAGGGAAAAGCAAGTCCAACACTGGAACATTGACAGGAAGCCAGGATCAAAGCATTAGGTGGAGTTAAGTAGAGAAGCACCTAACGACCTCACCAGATCACCTGAGGGAGGAAACTCAGAAGCCGCAGTACCACTTCCCTCCACCAACAGAAGCTCACAGAGAGAATCAGCCGAAGTACCACTTGTGACCACAGGAGGGAGCTCTGCCACAGAATTCACAACAGTACCCCCCCTTGAGGAGGGGTCACCGAACCCTCACCAGAGCCCCCAGGCCGACCAGGATGAGCCACATGAAAGGCACGAACAAGATCGGGAGCATGGAAATCAGAGGCAAAACCCAGGAATTATCTTCCTGAGCATAACCCTTCCATTTAACCAGATACTGGAGTTTCCGTCTAGAAACACGAGAATCCAAAATCTTCTCCACAATATACTCCAACGCCCCCTCCACCAAAACCGGGGCAGGAGGATCAACAGATGGAACCATAGGTGCCACGTATCTCCGCAACAATGACCTATGGAATACGTTATGTATGGAAAAAGAATCTGGAAGGGTCAGACGAAAAGACACAGGATTAAGAACCTCAGAAATCCTATACGGACCAATGAAACGAGGTTTAAACTTAGGAGAGGAAACCTTCATAGGAATATGACGAGAAGATAACCAAACCAGATCCCCAACACGAAGTCGGGGACCAACACGGCATCTGCGATTAGCGAAACGTTGAGCCTTCTCCTGGGCCAAGGTCAAATTGTCCACTACATGAGTCCAAATCTGCTGCAACCTGTCCACCACAGTATCCACACCAGGTCAGTCCGAAGACTCAACCTGTCCTGAAGAGAAACGAGGATGGAACCCAGAATTGCAGAAAAATGGCGAAACCAAGGTAGCCGAGCTGGCCCGATTATTAAGGGCGAACTCAGCCAAAGGCAAAAAGGACACCCAGTCATCCTGATCGGCAGAAACAAAGCATCTCAGATATGTTTCCAAGGTCTGATTGGTTCGTTCGGTCTGGCCATTAGTCTGAGGATGGAAAGCCGAGGAAAAAGACAAGTCAATGCCCATCCTACCACAAAAGGCTCGCCAAAACCTTGAAACAAACTGGGAACCTCTGTCAGAAACGATATTCTCTGGAATGCCATGTAAACGAACCACATGCTGGAAGAACAATGGCACCAAATCAGAGGAGGAAGGCAATTTAGACAAGGGTACCAGATGGACCATCTTAGAAAAGCGATCACAGACCACCCAAATGACTGACATCTTTTGAGAAACGGGAAGATCAGAAATAAAATCCATAGAGATATGTGTCCAAGGCCTCTTCGGGACCGGCAAGGGCAAAAGCAACCCACTGGCACGAGAACAGCAGGGCTTAGCCCGAGCACAAATCCCACAGGACTGCACAAAAGCACGCACATCCCGTGACAGAGACGGCCACCAAAAGGATCTAGCCACCAACTCTCTGGTACCAAAGATTTCAGGATGACCAGCCAACACCGAACAATGAACCTCAGAGATAACTTTATTGGTCCACCTCTCAGGGACAAACAGTCTCTCCGCTGGACAACGATCAGGTTTATTAGCCTGAAAATTTTGCAGCACCCGCCGCAAATCAGGGGAGATGGCAGACACAATTACTCCTTCCTTGAGGATACCCGCCGGCTCAGACAAACCCGGAGAGTCGGGCACAAAACTCCTAGACAGAGCATCCGCCTTCACATTTTTAGAGCCCGGAAGATACGAAATCACAAAGTCAAAACGGGCAAAAAACAGCGACCAACGAGCCTGTCTAGGATTCAACCGCTTAGCAGACTCAAGATAAGTCAAGTTCTTATGATCAGTCAATACCACCACGCAATGCTTAGCTCCTTCAAGCCAATGACGCCACTCCTCGAATGCCCACTTCATGGCCAGCAACTCTTGGTTGCCCACATCATAATTTCGCTCAGCAGGCGAAAACGTCCTGGAAAAAAAAGCGCATGGTTTCATCACTGAGCAATCAGAACCTCTCTGCTACAAAACAGCCCCTGCTCCAATCTCAGAAGCATCAACCTCGACCTGGAACGGAAGAGAAACATCTGGTTGACACAACACAGGGGCAGAAGAAAAACGACGCTTCAAGTCTTGAAAAGCTTCCACAGCAGCAGAAGACCAATTGACCAAATCAGCACCCTTCTTGGTCAAATCGGTCAATGGTTTGGCAATACTAGAAAAATTGCAGATGAAGCGACAATAAAAATTAGCAAAGCCCAGGAACTATTGCAGACTTTTCAGAGATGTCGGCTGAGTCCAATCATGGATGGCTTGGACCTTAACAGGATCCATCTCGATAGTAGAAGGGGAAAAGATGAACCCCAAAAATGAAACCTTCTGCACACCAAAGAGACACTTTGATCCCTTCACAAACAAAGAATTAGCACGCAGGACCTGAAAAACTGTTCTGACCTGCTTCACATGAGACTCCCAATCATCCGAGAAGATCAAAATGTCATCCAAGTACACAATCAGGAATTTATCCAGGTACTCTCGGAAGATGTCATGCATAAAGGACTGAAACACTGATGGAGCATTGGCAAGTCCGAATGGCATCACTAGATACTCAAAATGACCCTCGGGCGTATTAAATGCAGTTTTCCATTCATCTCCTCGCCTGATTCGCACCAGATTATACGCACCACGATGATCTATCTTGGTGAACCAACTAGCCCCCTTAATCCGAGCAAACAAATCAGATAACAATGGCAAGGGGTACTGAAATTTAACCGTGATCTTATTTAGAAGGCGGTAATCTATACAAGGTCTCAGCGAACCATCCTTCTTGGCTACAAAAAAGAACCCTGCTCCTAATGGTGACGATGACGGGCGAATATGCCCCTTCTCCAGGGATTCCTTCACATAACTGCGCATAGCGGCGTGCTCAGGCATGGATAAATTGAACAGTCGACCTTTTGGGAATTTACTACCAGGAATCAAATTGATAGCACAATCACAATCCCTATGCGGAGGTAGGGCATCGGACTTGGGCTCATCAAATACATCCCGGTAATCAGACAAGAACTCTGGAACCTCAGAAGGGGTGGATGACGAAATTGACAGAAATGGAACATCACCATGTACCCCCTGACAACCCCAGCTGGACACCGACATGGATTTCCAATCTAATACTGGATTATGGGCTTGTAGCCATGGCAACCCCAACACGACCACATCATGCAGATTATACAACACCAGAAAGCGAATAACCTCCTGATGTGCAGGAGCCATGCACATGGTCAGCTGGGTCCAGTATTGAGGCTTATTCTTGGCCAAAGGCGTGGCATCAATTCCTCTCAATGGAATAGGACACTGCAAGGGCTCTAAGAGAAACCCACAACGCTTAGCATACTCAAAGTCCATCAAATTCAGGGCAGCGCCTGAATCCACAAATGCCATGACAGAATACGATGACAAAGAGCAGATCAAGGTAACGGACAGAAGAAATTTTGACTGTACCGTACCAATGGTGGCAGACCTAGCGGACCGCTTAGTGCGCTTAGGACAATCAGAGATAGCATGAGTGGACTCACCACAGTAGAAACACAGCCCATTCAGACGTCTGTGTTCTTGCCGTTTAACTCTGGTCAAAGTCCTATCGCACTGCATAGGCTCAGGTTTAAGCTCAGGTAATACCGCCAAATGGTGCACAGATTTACGCTCACGCAAGCGTCGACCGATCTGAATGGCCAAAGACATAGACTCATTCAAACCAGCAGGCATAGGAAATCCCACCATGGCATCCTTAAGGGCTTCAGAGAGACCCTTTCTGAACATAGCTGCCAGCGCAGATTAATTCCATTGAGTGAGCACGGACCACTTTCTAAATTTCTGACAATATACCTCTATCTCATCCTGACCCTGACAAAGAGCCAGCAAATTTTTCTCTGCCTGATCCACTGAATTAGGTTCATCGTATAGCAATCCGAGCGCCAGGAAAAACGCATCGATATTACTCAATGCAGGATCTCCTGGCACAAGAGAAAATGCCCAGTCCTGAGGGTCGCCGCGCAAAAAAGAAATAACAATCAAGACCTGTTGAACTGGATCACCAGAGGAGCGAGGTTTCAAGGCCAGAAATAATTTACAATTATTTTTGAAACTCAGAAACTTAGTTCTATCTCCAAAAAACAAATCAGGAATAGGAATTCTTGGTTCCAACATAGCTTTCTGATCAATAGTGTCTTGAATCTTTTGTACTCTTGCCGAGAGCTGATCCACAAATGAAGACAGACTTCTAATGTCCATCGCTACACCAGTGTACTGAACCACCCAAATGTCTAGGGGGAAAAAAGGCAAAACACAGTGCAAAGAAAAAAAAATGGTATCAGAACTTCTTTTTTCCCTCTATTGAGAATCATTAGTACTTTGGGCTTCCTGTACTGTTATGAAAGGCAATTCAGTACTACAATGGACATAGCGGTCAGAGCACATACAGTGATCTGACAATAACCCAAAATCATAGAACGAGCTCTGAGACGTGGGAACTCTGCAGACCGCAATCCCTAATCCTCTCCAAACAACACTAGAGGCAGCCGTGGATTGCGCCTAACTCTGCCTATGCAACTCGGCACAGCCTGAGAAACTAACTAGCCTGAAGATAGAAAATAAGCCTACCTTGCCTCAGAGAAATACCCCAAAGGAAAAGGCAGCCCCCCACATATAATGACTGTGAGTTAAGATGAAAAGACAAACGTAGAGATGAAATAGATTCAGCAAAGTGAGGCCCGACTTTCTTAACAGATCGAGGATAGAAAAGGTAACTTTGCGGTCTACACAAAACCCTAAAGAAAACCACGCATAGGGGGCAAAAAGACCCTCCGTACCGAACTAACGGCACGGAGGTACACCCTTTGCGTCCCAGAGCTTCCAGCAACAAATTAGACAAGCTGGACAGAAAAAATAGCAAACAAATAGCAAAGAAGAACTTAGCTATGCAGAGCAGCAGGCCACAGGAATGATCCAGGGAAAAGCAAGTCCAACACTGGAACATTGACAGGAAGCCAGGATCAAAGCATTAGGTGGAGTTAAGTAGAGAAGCACCTAACGACCTCACCAGATCACCTGAGGGAGGAAACTCAGAAGCCGCAGTACCACTTCCCTCCACCAACAGAAGCTCACAGGGAGAATCAGCCGAAGTACCACTTGTGACCACAGGAGGGAGCTCTGCCACAGAATTCACAACAGTGGCCCAAAGTACTTATGCATCTCAATAGAGGGATAAGAGAAGTTCTGAGACCATTTTTTTTTCTTTGCAGTGTGTTTTGTCTCTCTTTTCCCCTTTACCTCTGGGTGGTTCAGGATACAGGTGTAGATATGGACATTCAAGGTCTGTCCTCTTGTATGGATAATCTCACTGCAAGGGTACAAAACATTCAAGATTTTGTGGTTCAGAATCCTATGTTAGAGCCTAGGATTCCTATTCCTGATTTGTTTTTTGGGGATAGATCTAAGTTTCTGAATTTCAAAAATAATTGTAAATTGTTTCTTGCTTTGAAACCTCGCTCCTCAGGTGACCCTGTTCAACAAGTGAAAATCATTATTTCTTTGTTACGTGGCTACCCTCAAGACTGGGCATTTTCCCTTGCGCCAGGAGATCCGGCATTGCGTGATGTTGATGCGTTTTTTCTGGCGCTCGGATTGCTTTATGATGAACCTAATTCAGTGGATCAGGCAGAGAAAATCTTGCTGGCTCTGTGTCAGGGTCAGGATGAGGTAGAGATATATTGTCAGAAGTTTAGGAAGTGGTCTGTACTCACTCAGTGGAATGAATGTGCCCTGGCAGCAATTTTCAGAAAGGGTCTCTCTGAAGCCCTTAAGGATGTCATGGTGGGATTTCCCATGCCTGCTGGTCTGAATGAGTCTATGTCTTTGGCCATTCAGATCGATCGACGCTTACGTGAGCGTAAAGCTGTGCACCATTTGGCGGTATCATCTGAGCATAGACCAGAGCCTATGCAATGTGATAGGACTTTGACCAGAGCTGAACGGCAAGAACACAGACGTCGGAATGGGCTGTGTTTTTACTGTGGTGATTCCACTCATGCTATCTCCGATTGTCCTAAGCGCACTAAGCGTTTCGCTAGGTCTGCCACCATTGGTACGGTACAGTCGAAATTTCTTTTGTCTGTTACTCTGATCTGCTCTTTGTCATCCTATTCTGTTATGGCATTTGTGGATTCAGGCGCTGCCCTGAATTTGATGGACTTGGAGTTTGCTAGGCGCTGTGGTTTTTTCTTGAAGCCCTTGCAGTATCCTATTCCATTTAGAGGAATTGATGCTACGCCTTTGGCCAAGAATAAGCCTCAGTACTGGACCCAATTGACCATGTGCATGGCTCCTGCACATCAGGAGGATATTCGCTTTTTGGTGTTGCATAATCTGCATGATGTGGTCGTTTTGGGGTTGCCATGGCTACAGGTCCATAATCCAGTATTGGATTGGAAATCTATGTCTGTGTCCAGCTGGGGTTGTCAGGGAGAACATAGTGATGTTCCATTTTTGTCTATTTCGTCATCCACCCCTTCTGAAGTCCCGGAGTTTTTGTCGGATTACCGGGATGTATTTGATGAGCCCAAATCCAGTGCCCTACCTCCTCATAGGGATTGCGATTGTGCTATCAATTTGATTCCTGGTAGTAAGTTTCCTAAGGGCCGACTGTTCAATTTATCTGTGCCAGAGCACGCCGCTATGCGGAGTTATGTAAAAGAATCCTTGGAGAAGGGTCATATTCGCACGTCGTCGTCACCATTGGGAGCAGGATTCTTTTTTGTGGCCAAGAAGGATGGTTGTTTGAGACCTTGTATTGATTACCGCCTTCTTAATAAGATCACAGTCAAATTTCAGTATCCTTTGCCGCTGCTGTCTGATTTATTTGCTCGGATTAAGGGGGCTAGTTGGTTCACCAAGATAGATCTTCGTGGTGCGTATAATCTTGTGCGTATTAAACAGGACGATGAATGGAAAACAGCATTTAATACGCCCGAGGGCCATTTTGAGTACCTGGTTATGCCATTCGGGCTTTCCAATGCTCCATCAGTATTTCAGTCCTTTATGCATGACATCTTCTGAGAGTACCTGGATAAATTCTTGATTGTATATTTGGATGATATTTTGGTCTTCTCGGATGATTGGGAGTCTCACGTGAAGCAGGTCAGAATGGTGTTCCAGATCCTTCGTGCGAATTCTTTGTTTGTGAAGGGGTCAAAGTGTCTCTTTGGAGTTCAGAAGGTTTCATTTTTGGGTTTCATTTTTTCCCCTTCTACTATCGAGATGGACCCTGATAAAGTCCAGGCCATTTATGATTGGACTCAGCCGACATCTGTGACGAGTCTGCAAAAGTTCCTGGGCTTTGCTAATTTTTATCGTCGCTTCATCAGTAATTTTTCTAGTGTTGCTAAACCATTGACTGATATGACCAAGAAGGGTGCTGATATGGTCAATTGGTCTTCTGCGGCTGTGGAAGCTTTTCAGGAGTTGAAGCGTCGTTTTTCTTCTGCCCCTGTGTTGTGCCAGCCAGATGTTTCGCTTCCGTTTCAGGTCGAGGTTGATGCTTCTGAGATTGGAGCAGGGGCTGTTTTGTCGCAAAGAAGTTCTGATGGCTCGGTGATGAAACCATGTGCCTTCTTTTCTAGAAAGTTTTCGCCTGCTGAGCGCAATTATGATGTTGGCAATCGAGAGTTGTTGGCCATGAAGTGGGCATTCGAGGAGTGGCGTCATTGGCTTGAAGGAGCCAAGCATCGCGTGGTGGTCTTGATGGATCACAAGAATTTGACTTATCTCGAGTCTGCCAAACGGTTGAATCCTAGACAGGCTCGTTGGTCGCTATTTTTCTCTCGTTTTGATTTTGTGGTTTCGTACCTTCCAGGCTCTAAGAATGTGAAGGCTGATGCCCTTTCAAGGAGTTTTGTGCCCGACTCTCCGGGTGTTCCTGAGCCGGCGGGTATTCTCAAAGAGGGGGTAATTTTGTCTGCCATCTCCCCTGATTTGCGGCGGGTGCTGCAAAAATTTCAGGCTGATAGACCTGACCGTTGCCCAGCAGAGAAACTGTTTGTCCCTGATAAATGGACTAGTAGAGTTATCTCTGAGGTTCATTGTTCGGTGTTGGCTGGTCATCCGGGAATCTTTGGTACCAGAGATTTGGTGGCTAGATCCTTTTGGTGGCCGTCTTTGTCGCGGGATGTGCGTTCTTTTGTGCAGTCCTGTGGGACTTGTGCTCGGGCTAAGCCCTGCTGTTCTCGTGCCAGTGGGTTGCTTTTGCCCTTGCCGGTCCCGAAGAGGCCCTGGACGCATATCTCTATGGATTTTATTTCGGATCTCCGTGTCTCTCAAAAGATGTCGGTCATTTGGGTGGTTTGTGATCGCTTCTCTAAGATGGTCCATTTGGTACCCTTGTCTAAATTGCCTTCCTCCTCTGATTTGGTGCCATTCTTTTTCCAGCATGTGGTTCGTTTACATGGCATTCCGGAGAACATCGTTTCGGACAGAGGTTCCCAGTTTGTTTCGAGGTTTTGGCGAGCCTTTTGTGCTAGGATGGGCATTGATTTGTCTTTTTCCTCGGCTTTCCATCCTCAGACAAATGGCCAAACCGAACGAACTAATCAGACTTTGGTAACATATCTGAGATGCTTTGTTTCTGCTGATCAGGATGATTGGGTGTCCTTTTTGCCTTTGGCTGAGTTCGCCCTTAATAATCGGGCCAGCTCGGCTACTTTGGTTTCGCCATTTTTCTGCAATTCTGGTTTCCATCCTCGTTTCTCTTCAGGGCAGGTTGAGTCTTCCGACTGTCCTGGTGTAGATAGTGTGGTGGATAGGTTGAAGCAGATTTGGACTCATGTGGTGGACAATTTGACATTGTCCCAGGAGAAGGCTCAACGTTTCGCTAACCGCCAGCGCTGTGTGGGTCCCCGACTTCGTGTTGGGGATTTGGTTTGGTTGTCATCTCGTTATGTTCCTATGAAGGTTTCCTCTCCTAAGTTTAAGCCTCGTTTCATTGGTCTGTATAAGATTTCTGAGGTTCTCAATCCTGTGTCGTTTCGTTTGACCCTTCCAGCTTCTTTTGCCATCCATAATGTATTCCATAGGTCATTGTTGCGGAGATACGTGGCGCCTGTGGTTCCATCCGTTGATCCTCCTGCCCCGGTGTTGGTTGAGGGGGAGTTGGAGTATGTGGTGGAGAAGATTTTGGATTCTCGTATTTCGAGACGGGAACTCCAGTACCTGGTCAAATGGAAGGGTTATGGTCAGGAAGATAATTCCTGGGTTTTTGCCTCTGATGTTCAGGCTGCCGATCTGGTTCGTGCCTTTCATTTGGCTCATCCTGGTCGGCCTGGGGGCTCTGGTGAGGGTTCGGTGACCCCTCCTCAAGGGGGGGTACTGTTGTGAATTCTGTTGTCAAGCTCCCTCCTGTGGTCATGAATGGTACTTCGGCTGGTTCTGTCCATGGGCTTCCTCTGGTAATTGTGAGTGGGGCTGCGGCTTCTGAGGTTCCTTCCACAGGTGACGAGGTTAATTCGTTAGCTGGCTGCTCTATTTAACTCCATAGATCATTGCTCCATGCCACCTGTCAATGTTCCAGTATTGGTCTAGTTCACTCCTGGATCGTTCTTGTGACCTGTCTTCCCAGCAGAAGCTAAGTTCCTGCTTGTTTTTCTTTAGTTTGCTATTTTTCTGTCCAGTTTGCTATTTTGATTGTTGTCTTGCTTGCTGGAAGCTCTGGGACGCAGAGGGAGCGCCTCCGCACCGTGAGTCGGTGCGGAGGGTCTTTTTGCGCCCTCTGCGTGTTCTTTTTGTAGTTTTTTTGTGCTGACCGCAAAGCTTCCTTTCCTATCCTCTGTCTGTTCAGTAAGACGGGCCTCACTTTGCTAAATCTATTTCATCTCTGTGTTTGTAATTTTCATCTTTACTCACAGTCATTATATGTGGGGGGCTGCCTTTTCCTTTGGGGAATTTCTCTGAGGCAAGGTAGGCTTTATTTTTCTATCTTTAGGGCTAGCTAGTTCCTTAGGCTGTGTCGAGTTGCATAGGGAGCGTTAGGAGCAATCCACGGCTATTTCTAGTGTGTGTGATAGGATTAGGGATTGCGGTCAGCAGAGTTCCCACGTCTCAGAGCTCGTCCTATATTATCAGTAACTATCAGGTCATTCCGTGTGCTCTTAACCATCAGGTCCATTATTGTCCTGACCACCAGGTCATAACAGATGTGAGAGGAGACAGTATGAGGAGGGAGGGGAATAGTATGAGTATACAGTATGGGGGGACAAAAGTGAGTGGGCACAGAATAGAAACTGAATAGTGGGGGTGTAGCATGGAGGGACAGTATGAGGGCACAGCCAGGAGGAGACAGTATATCAGGAAGGGGGAGTGTGATGATACAGTATAAATACTGGGCCCTATAGGGGGGACACAGTATGAGAAGACAGTGTGAAGGGGCCGGTATGGAAAGGAGAGGTCAGTGTGAAGAGCATGTACCATAAGAGGGACAGTGTGGGGGTCATATTTTGTGCAGACAATATAGTGAGGGGCAATTTTTTATTCAGGAGCATTTTAATGAAACTTGTATCTTTAAGGGTATCATGTGGAAATTGTCTGCAAAAGAATGGAGAAGATGGAAGTCTGCAGAGACGAGCTATGGATGAGAAAATGCATCATGGTATCTGGATAAGATGAAGAAAAGAAGGAGAATGACTTCAGAGAGGACATCATCTATAAGGTACCTCGATGTAAATGTTATGTGTGATGCTAACTAACTCTCATGTTTTTATTTATGTTAAGAGCTTTACAGGGGATGTCCAGGTTTGTAATGAGTCTGCAGTTATTCTTTGTGACTGCAGACTTCTGAATTCTCACAGTGCGCCCTGCACGCTGTCAGGATTCTCTCGTGCTGGCGATTTAGATACATGCGGTCATGTGCTGACTAGACATGTGTGGCCTCACTCAATGAAAATGAACTGAGTGAGGCCGGGCACGTCTAATCGGAATGTGGCCAGAGGTATACAAATCGCATGCTTGTGCTGACATGACTGTCCACAGGCAAGGGAGAATCCTAAAAGCAATGCATTAGTTGTCAGAATTCAGAAGTCTGCAATGTCAGGATTCAGCCCTGCAGGTTCCAGTAGCCATCACATGGACACTTCACTCATATGCGACTTTCATACTTGTGGTCCTGTGACAATGAGCTTCTCTTCCTGCTTCTCCCAGTTTTTCACTGATCATTGAGAGCATTGGGGAGAGGAGCTCGTCGGTACATGACTAAGTGTGAAAGTTGCATGTCCTTAGTGGTGGGGGGGGGTTCACACCAAAATTAATTCTGGCCCCCGGTGCCAGTAACCCTAGACACACCTCTAGTTAAACGCATATATAGCTCTATGTATAGTTTTGAATTGAGTCTCCCTCCAAGATTCATTTATTATGTGCTTTCTGAAAAGGGACCACCCCCTTCTAATTCTGGAGTGAATTTCAATGTCACCTAGTTGTAGTCTCCAGTACTTATAGAAGGTGTCTGGATGAGGGTCAATCAAATTTAATTTCATTGTGGAGTAGATTGTAGATATCGAAGAAGATTCCATTGGATATTGGAGTAAGTCATCTAACTCAGTGATTTTCAACCTTTTTTGAGCCGCGGCACACTTTTTATACTTAAAAAATCCCGAGGCACACCACCAACCAAAATGGCACAAAATGGTGCGTCCAGGTTTGAGATGAAAGTCTGCAGTCATTCTATGTGACTGCAGGCTTCTGAATTCTCACAGCGCAAGCACTGCACACTTTCAGGATTCTCCCTTGCCGGTGGCCAGAGTGGACGGTCATGACAGCACAAGTATGTGATTTGGATACTTCTGGCCACATTCTAACTAGACGTGTCCGGCCTCAGTCAATTCATTTTCATTGAATGAGGCCACACATGTCTAGTCAGCACGTGACCGCATGTATGTAAATCACCAACATCAGAGAATTATGATAGCAGTGTGCACTGTGAGAATTCAGAAGTCTGCAGTCACATAGTATGACTGCAGACTCATCACAACCTTGGACATCCCCTTTAATGTTCCTAACAAATAAAAATGAGAATTAGTATCACGAAAAAACGCATTTACATCCAGGTACCTGATAGATGACGTTGTTTGTGGAGTCGCCTCTTTCTTTTCATCTTCACCTTGTCCAGATGCCATGATGACTCTTCTCATCCACCGGCAGAGCTCGTTTCTGCAGACTTCCATCTTCTCCTGTCTTCTGCAGCACATCCCGACACAACACCCTTAAAGATAGCAGTGTTATTATAATGCTCCGGAATAACAATATCTGCCCTAGGCTGAGCCCCTGAGTAAATAATTGCCCCTCACTTTATTCCCAGCACATAATATGACCCTCACTGTCCCTCTTATGGTACATGCCATCCACACTACCCTCTCTCTCTTTTCCATACTTCACACTGCCTTCTCATACGGTGTCCCTCATAGAGAGCCCAGTCTCTCTACTGTGCCCCTTCATTACACTCCTCCTACTTGGCATACTGTCTCCTCCTGGCTGTTACCCTCACACTACTCAGTATCTATTATGTATCCACTCACACTTTCATCCCCCCATACTGTCTGCACACATTTCTAATAGCCTCCTCCTGTACACCCCCCCTGCTAACATACCCCTTTGCTCTCTCCATATTTCCTCCTCACACATTCCCCCCTCACACATTCCCCCGACTCCCCATACTGTCCTCACACATCCCATCACCTTTGCTCCCAGTACTGTCAGCACACATTTTTCCCCTCGCTACTGTGTCCACCCCCATCTCCCCACTCACCCCCACAGAATATATCCACTGCCCTTCCAATAGAATAAATCCATCCCCTTCCACAGAATAAATGCACCCTGCCCCACACATGCTAAATAAATTCCAGCCCCCCCCACGTACACACTGAATAAATCCCCCACACACACTGAATAAATCCCCCCCACACACTGAATAAATCCCCCCACACACTGAATAAATCCCCCCCACACACTGAATAAATCCCCCCCACACACTGAATAAATCCCCCCACTCACTGAATAAATCCCCCCCACACACTGAATAAATCCCCCCCCCACAGAATAAATCCCCCCCACACACTGAATAAATCCCCCCACACACTGAATAAATCCCCCCACACACTGAATAAATCCCCCCCACACACTGAATAAATCCCCCCCACACACTGAATAAATCCCCCCACACTTAATAAATCCCCCCACACACTTAATAAATCCCCCCACACACTTAATAAATCCCCCCACATACTCCCCATAAACCCACCCCACGCTGAATCTTCGGTGTCTTCAGCTCCACAGCACAGGAGCACTTACCACCAAGTCTCTTCTTTCTCCTGCACGCCGGATAGTGATGCCAGCAGCGTGATCACATGACTTGATCACGCTGCTGGCGTCGCTCTGACCCAGCGGTCAGAGCCTCAATTGTACTCGCAGCTGGTAGATGTCTGCGAGTACAATTGATCTCCGGGAGCCGGCGCGCTGCAGCTTCTCTGTGCCGGCTGTTAGCTTGACAGTCGGCACAGAGAACAGCTGACTCCCGTTCCCCGCGGCACACCCGACCATGTGTCGCGGCACACTAGTGTGCCGCGGCACACTGGTTGAAAAACTCTGATCTAACTCATTATGTCTGGATTCAAATGTGAATGTTATGGCCGATAAGGGGGGCAATGTAATTATCTAGCCTAAAAATATGAACGAGAGGGAGGCATTTCGTCAACTGAATGACAAAACATGTTATAAAAAATTAACGTTAAATCCCCTTTCTAAATTTAAATCTGAACTTGATTCCATCCTTAATAGGGCTGTTGACCATTGCGTTATTAAAAAGGAACTGGCTCAGGCCTTGGTTATAACTGAACCTACCATCTCTACACTATATTTGTTACCCAATCTGCATAAAAATAATACCTGCCTGTTATGACCTGGTGGTCAGGACAATAATGGACCTGGTGGTTAAGAGCACACGGAATGACCTGATAGTTACTGATAATAAAGGACGAGCTCTGGGACGTGGGAACTCTGCTGATCGAAATCCCTAATCCTATCACACACACTAGAAATAGCCGTGGATTGCTCCTAACGCTCCCTATGCAACTCGGCACAGCCTAAGGAACTAGCTAGCCCTGAAGATAGAAAAATAAAGCCTACCTTGCCTCAGAGAAATTCCCCAAAGGAAAAGGCAGCCCCCCACATATAATGACTGTGAGTAAAGATGAAAATACAAACACAGAGATGAAATAGATTTAGCAAAGTGAGGCCCGACTTACTGAACAGACTGAGGATAGGAAAGGTTGCTTTGCGGTCAGCACAAAAACCTACAAAAAGACCACGCAGAGGGCGCAAAAAGACCCTCCGCACCGACTCACGGTGCGGAGGCGCTCCCTCTGCGTCCCAGAGCTTCCAGCAAGCAAGACAACAATAAAAATAGCAAGCTGGACAGAAAAATAGCAAACCAAAGAAAAACAAGCAGCAACTTAGCTTCTGCTGGGAAGACAGGTCACAAGAACGATCCAGGAGTGAACTAGACCAATACTGGAACATTGACAGGTGGCATGGAGCAAAGATCTAAGTGGAGTTAAATAGAGCAGCCAGCTAACAAATTAACCTCGTCACCTGTGGAAGGAAACTCAGAAACACCCACCAGAGGAAGTCCATGGACAGAACCAGCCGAAGTACCATTCATGACCACAGGAGGGAGCCTGACAACAGAATTCACAACACCTGCCCCCTGGACGTCCAATTATTTCTGGAGCGGGGAATTTCTTGGAACATGTCAATCGTTGGATTGATTCTGTACTACAGCCATTTGTTGAAAGTCTTCCTTCATTCTTGAAGGATACCGGCGCGTTCTTCAGGGCCATCGATGATTTACACATTGACTCTGATGCCCTTATGGTAGTTGCAGATGTCGAATCGCTCTATACGAGCATTAGACATTCTGATGGTCTTTATGCGGTGAAATACTATCTGAGCATGTCTGGTTATCCTATTGATTTTCAGAAATTTGTGTTGGAGATCCTGGAATTTACTTTAACGCACAATTTCTTTACTTTTAAGGGGTCCTTCTTCCTGCAGCACCAGGGGACAGCCATGGGGGCGGCCTTTGTGCTGGCTTACGCTGGTCTGTTCCTGGAGCTGTGGGAGAGGGACCTCTTCCTGTTAGGCCTCGTCTATGGACCGCGCCCCCCTTTGAACGCGGTACATAGATGATGTTTTCCTGATCTGGCAGGGACCAGTTGATTTACTTGAACAATTCATGGAATCTCTGAACAGAAATGATTACAATATTAAATTAACGTATCATTTTGACAAAGGGAGTGTCGAGTTTCTGGATGTATTGGTAAAACGAGATGAAAGAGACATAATTCAGACTGACATCTTTAGAAAACCTACATCTACAAACACATTGCTGCATGCTTCATCCGCGCATTTGAGACATGTGATCCAGTCCGTCCCGATAGGTCAATTTCTTAGCCTGCGTAGAATTTGCTCCAGTGATGCCGATTTTGAGAGGCAGGCAAATGACCTTAAATCCAGATTCTATGAGAGGGGCTATAGTCGCAGAATGGTTAAACGTGCCTACAATCGGGCTAGACACTCCTCTTGTCATGACCTTGTCTACAAATCGGAGGGTAAAATACAAACTGAAAAAGTGAGATTTGTTACCAACTATCATAATCGTTTTGAATTTGTGAGGGAGGCTTTTACTAGATCATGGCCTATTCTACTGGCTGATCCGTTAATTGCCAAGTATATACATGAAAGGCCAGCTATCACTACTAGGCGTTCAAGAGACCTCTGTGTTATCCTGGTACAGAGTCACTACACTGCTGAGAGCAAGCTTACTTTCCTGGATCAATATTCCAGAAGGATTGGCTGTGTCCCTTGTGGACGATGTGTGCGTGTCCGAATATAGAAAGATGTGACTCTTTCTTTAATGCGGATAGGTCTAAGACCTTTAAAATCAATAAATAAATTACATGTACCACACGCTATGTAATTTATTTTGCCACATGCCCATGTGGGATTATCTATATTGGACTTAAGGCCCCTTCACATTAAGCGACGCTGCAGCGATACCGACAACGATCCGGATCGCTGCAGCGTCGCTGTTTGGTCGCTGGAGAGCTGTCACACAGACAGCTCTCCAGCGACCAACTATCCCGAGGTCCCCGGTAACCAGGGTAAACATCGGGTAACTAAGCGCAGGGCCGCGCTTAGTAACCCGATGTTTACCCTGGTTACCATGCTAAAAGTAAAAAAAAACAAACACTAGATACTTACCTACCGCTGTCTGTCCTCCAGCGCTGCGCTCTGCTTCTCTGCTCTCCTCCTGTACTGGCTGTGAGCCGGAAAGCAGAGCGGTGACGTCACCGTTCTGCTTTCCGGCTCACAGCCAGTACAGGAGGAGTGCAGAGCACAGCGCTGGAGGACAGACGGCTGTAGGTAAGTATCTAGTGTTTGTTTTTTTTTACTTTTAGCATGGTAACCAGGGTAAACATCGGGTTACTAAGCGCGGCCCTGCGCTTAGTTACCCGATGTTTACCCTGGTTACCAGTGAAGACATCGCTGGATCGGTGTCACACACGCCGATCCAGCGATGTCAGCAGGAGTCCAGCGACGAAATAAAGTTCTGGACTTAATTCAGCGACCAACGATCTCCCAGCAGGGGCCTGATCGTTGGTCGCTGTCACGCATAACGATTTCATTAACGATATTGTTGCTATGTCACAAATAGCAACGATATCGTTAACAATATCGTTATGTGTGAAGGTACCTTTACCACGTGTCCTCTTAAAGTTCGTACAAGGGAACATGTACTGGGTATCTTGGCGGCTAAGGAACATACTGATACGTCCTCATTCAAAACCATCCCCAAATATTTTCATGTACATCACAATTGTGATGCCTCTTTACTTTGGGTGAGAGGCATTGACTCCCTTGATAGTAATATCCGTGGTGGTAAGATGTCACAAAAGCTCGCCCAATTGGAATCCCGCTGGATTTGGACCCTAAAACACTCCATCCTAGTGGTCTGAATGAACAGATTAGTTTTGCCCCTTTTCTTTGATGGTTTTTGTCTGTGATCATCGGTTCCATCTGGCTATGTCTATCTCATTTTACGTGTTTTTATTTTCTATTTATTTTTATTTTAGGATTGCTAAAACCTTTCTGTATCCCTGATGTCTCTCCATTTGCCATGTATCTGGGTTGAAGAAAAATGATGCTGATATGTATTCTGCTCGCCTTGAATCTCCATATATTGTGCTTGGTCAGGTCCCTTCATCATTCTATGTATAAGGAATATATATGGACTTAATATGCTGTACTGTTTCATAGCACTTATTTGCAACTTTGCTGTTACCACAGTAGTACTTTGCTATGTAACCACATTATTATTGCCATTTCTATTTAATACAAAGGTGACTGATCTTTGGCCAGCGTTATTTATATGTATTTTTATGCTTACCCTCCTGTATTGTGTTCTCTGTTATCCTTCATTTGATTCCACCTGCTGTGTACGCATGCACGCTGTGCTGTCCTGTGTCTCCCGGCGTCCGTGCGGTCACGTGAGTCAGGTCACATGCTTGTGTCCTGGCTCCGCCTCCCTGTGACGCTGACGCCGTGTGACAGAGTCCAGCTTACGGCGGCGCATGCGGCGCTATGCGGCGGTGTGCAATCTGCATATGCTACTTATCCCCTAACCCCTTACTGGATTTTGGAGTCTTATATTCTTTATTTCCATCGTAAGAAGGTATTTTTACGCTGTCACTATCGGCCGATGAGCAGCGGCCCAGCGTCACTATCGGGTTGCCATAGTGATGGGGAAACACTTCTGGGTAAACACTCATTGGTTTCGGCTTCCTATTTAAACTCGCACCACTAGTTCCTAGCCATGCCCCCTGACGAAGGCTCTGCCGAAACGCGCATCGGGGTGATGTGGACTGTGCTGACGGCTCCCCCATCTACTATTCGGGTGGTCTCCTGCTTATTTATCTAGGTATGAGAAGCTCTAAATACTAGTTTCAATGTTGTCTATAGCTTTTTGAGGTAATACTATATAGCTTTCTCGGTATCATTGGTGGTCCTTTGAGACCATATGGGCTACCTATATATTATTGTTAATACATCTATACTATCCAGGAGTACCTTAACATTATTATTCTCTATGGGTAATGATTATGATATTAGTCTCTGACAATATAATTACTATATCTTCAGCTGTTGGCCTCTCCATGTCCCGCGTTTCTTTTTAGACTGCACATATACCCTGTGGGAGTACCCACTGTTATGCCTGTTATATGTATTTATAATAAAGTTTTTTCTACTTTTACTATATTCCTGGCCTGCTTGATCATTTTTTCCTTTCCTCTCCGAGGTTCCAGTAGTCGTCACATGGACACTTCACTCATATGCGACTTTCATACTTGTGGTCCTGTGACAATGAGCTTCTCTTCCTGCTTCTCTCAGTTTTTCACTGATCATTGAGAGCATTGGGGAGAGGAGCTTGTCGGTACATGACTAAGTGTGAAAGTCACATGTCCTTGGTGGGGGGGGGCACCAAAATGAATTCTGGCCCCTGGTGTCAGAAACCCTAGATACACCTCTGGTTAAACGCATATATAGCTCTATGTATAGTTTTGAATTGAGTCTCCCTCCAAGATTCATTTATTATGTGCTTTCTGAAAAGGAACCACCCCCTTCAAATTCTGGAGGGAATCTCAATGTCACCTAGTTGTAGTCTCCAGTACTTATAGAAGGTGTCTGGATGAGGGTCAATCAAATTTAATTTCATTGTGGAGTAGATTGTAGATATCGAAGAAGATTCCATTGGATATTGGAGTAAGTCATCTAACTCATTATGTCTGGATTCAAATGTGACATCTTGTAAATTTGACATAATCCAGTGTTTAACCCCTTAGTGACAGAGCCAATTTGGTACTTAATGACCGAGCCAATTTTTACAATTCTGACCACTGTCAATTTATGAGGTTATAACTCTGGAACGCTTTAACAGATCCCGCTGATTCAGAGTTTTTTTCATGACATATTGTACTTCATGTTAGTGGTAACATTTCTTTGATATTACTTGCGATTATTTATGAAAAAAAAACGGAAATATGGCGAAAATTTTAAAATTTTTGCAATTTTCAAACTTTGTAATTTTATGCCCTTAAATCAGAGATATGTCACACAAAATAGTTAATAAATAACATTTCCCACATGTCTATTTTACATCAGCACAATTTTGGAAACAATTTTTTTTTATTAGGGAGTTATAAGGGTTAAAAGTTGACCAGCAATTTCTCATTTTTACAACACCATTTTTTTTAGGGACCACATCACATTTGAAGTCATTTTGTGGGGTCTATATGATAGAAAATAACCAAGTGTGACACCATTCTAAAAACTGCACCCCTCAAGGTGCTGAAACCACATTCAAGAAGTTTATTAAACCTTTACGTGCTTCACAGGAACTGAAAAAATGTGGAAGGAAAAAATGAACATTTAAATTTTTTTTGCAAACATTTTACTTCAGAACCATTTTTTTTATTTTCACAAGTGTAAAAACAGAAATTTAACCATAAATTTTGTTGTGCAAAAAAACAGTGGGGGTAAACCACTGTTTGGGCGCACCGCAGAGCTTGGAAGTGAAGGAGCGCCGTTTGACTTTCTCAATGCAGACTTGGCTGAAATTGAGATTGGATGCCATGTCACATTTAGAGAGCGCCTGATGTGCCTAAACAGTGACACCACAAGTGACACCATTTTGGAAACTAGACCCCATAAGGAACTTATCTAGATGTGTGGTAAGCACTTTGAACCCCCAAGTTTATAACGTAGAGCCGTGAAAATAAAAAAATCGCATTTGATTACACAAAAATGATCTTTTAGCCCACAAATTCTTATTTTTACAAGGGTAACAGGAGAAATTAGACCACAAAAGTTGTTTTGCAATTTCTCCTGAGTACGTCGATACCCCATATGTGGGGGTAAACCACTGTTTAGGCACACCGCAGAGCTTGGAAGAGAAGGAGTGCCGTTTTACTTTTTCAATGTAGAATTGGCTGGAATTGAGATCGGACGCCATGTCGCGTTTGGAGAGCCCCTGATGTGCCTAAAGAGTAGAAACCCCCCACAAGTGACCCCATTTTAGAAACTAGACCCCCCATGGAACTTACCTAGATGTGTGGTGAGAACTTTGAATGCCCAAGTGCTTCACAGAAGTTTATAATGCAGAGTCGTGAAAATAAAAATAAAAATTTTTCC
Source organism: Ranitomeya imitator (assembly GCF_032444005.1). NCBI lineage: Eukaryota > Metazoa > Chordata > Amphibia > Anura > Dendrobatidae > Ranitomeya > Ranitomeya imitator. The sequence continues at coordinate 275,898,602 of NC_091285.1, read as the reverse complement.
ACAAAAAGATTTTTTAGCCCCCAAGTTTTTAGTTTCACAAGGGTAACAAGAGAAATTGGACCCCAAAAGTTGTTGTCCAATTTGTCCTGAGTATGCTGGTACCCCATATGTGGGGGTAAACCACTGTTTGGGCACACGGCAGAGCTCAGAAGGGATGGAGCGCCGTTTTGAAATGCAGACTTTGATAGAATGGTCTGCGGGCATTATGTTACATTTGCAGAGCCCCTGATGTACCTAAACAGTAGAAACCCCCCACAAGTGTCCCCCATTTTGGAAACTAGACCCCCAAGGAACTTATCTAGATGTGTGGTGAGAACTTTGAATGCCCAAGTGCTTCACAGAAGTTTATAATGCAGAGTCGCGAATATAAAAAATATATTTTTTTTCCACAAAAAAAGATTTTTTAGCCCCCAAGTTTTTATTTTCACAAGGGTAACAGGAGAAATTGGACCCCAAAAGTTGTTGTCCAATTTATCCCGAGTACGCTGATGCCCCATATGTGGGGGTAAACCACTGTTTGGGCGAACGGCAGAGCTCAGAAGGGAGGGAGCACCATTTGACTTTTTGAGCGCAAAATTGGCTGTCGTGTTTGGAGACCCCCTGATGTACCTAAACAGTGAAAAAAAACCAATTCTAACTCCAACCCATAACCCCAACACACCCCTAACCCTAATCCCAACCTGATCCATAATCCTAATCACAACCCTAATGATAATCACAACCCTAAGCCCAAAACAACCCTAATGTCAACCCTAACCATAACCCTAATCAAAACCCCAACACACCCCTAATCCTAATCTCAACCCTAACCTCAAACCTAACCCTAATCCCAATACACCCCTAACCCTAATCCCAACCCTAACCTTAACCCTAATTCCAAACCTAACCCTAATCCCAAACATAACCCTAATGCCAACCCTAACCCTAATCCCAACTCTAACCCTAAATTTAGCCGCAACCCTAGCCATAACTTTAGCCCCAACCCTAGCCCTAACTTTAGCCCGAACCCTAACCCAAACGCTAACCCTAACTTTAGCCCCAACCCTAACCCTAGCCCTAACCCTAACTTTAGCCCCAACCCTAAACCTAACTTTAGCCTTAACCCTAACCCTAAATTTAGCCCCAACCCTAACCCTAAATTTAGCCCCAACCCTAACCCTAGCCCTAACATTAGCCCCAACCCTAACCCTAGCGCTAAGGCTACTTTCACACTTGCGTTGTGTGCATCCGTCGCAATCCGTCGTTTTGGACAAAAAACGGATCCTGCAAATGTGCCCGCAGGATGCCTTTTTTTGCCCATAGGCTTGTATTGCCAACGGATGGCCACACGTCACATCCGTCGTGCACTGGATCCGTTGTATTTTGGCGGACCGTCGTCACAAAAAAAACGTTCAATGTAACCTTTTTTTTGTACATCGCGTCTGCCATTTCCAACCTCGCATGCATGGCCGTAACTCTGCCCCCTCCTCCCCAGGACATAGACTGGGCAGCTGTTGTGAATTCTGTTGTCGAACTCTCTCCTGTGAGAGAGAATGGTACTTCGGCGAGTTCTGTCTATGGGCTCCCTCTGGTGGCTTTGAGTGAAGCTGCTGCTTCTGAGGTTCCTTACACAGGTGACGTGGGTTATCCTTTGGTTGGCTGCTCTATTTAACTCCTCTCAGATCGTTACTCCATGCCAGCTGTCAATGTTTTTGCATTCGTTCAGTTCGCTCCTGGATCTCTCTGGTTACCTGCCTTCTGCAGAAGCAAAGTTCCTTATTGTCTTATTTTGTTCTCTGTTTTCTTGTCCAGCTGGTTTTCATGATTTTGTCTTGGTAGCTGGAAGCTCTGGGATGCAGAGTGGCCCCTCCGCACCGTGAGTCGGTGCGGAGGTCTTTTTGCACACTCTGCGTGGTCTTTTGTAGGTTTTTGTGCTGATCGCAAAGTTACCTTTCCTATCCTCTGTCTATTTAGTAAGTCTGGCCTCCCTTTGCTGAAACCTGTTTCATCTCTGCGTTTGTGACTTTCATCTTACTCACAGTCAATATATTTGGGGGGCTTCCTTTACCTTTGGGAATTTCTCTGAGGCAAGGTAGGCTTTATTTTCTATCTCTAGGGCTAGATAGTTCTTAGGCTGTGACGAGGCGCCTAGGTCTGGTCAGGAGCGCTCCACGGCTATTTTTAGTGTGTGATAGGATTAGGGCTTGCGGTCAGCAGAGCTCCCACATCCCAGAGCTCGTCCTGTATGAGGTTTAATTATCAGGTCATTCCGGGTGCTCCTAACCACCAGGTCATAACAGGCAGCAGATGCTTTGAAAAACTGCATCCGCTGCCCACGTTGTGCACAATTTTCACAACGTGCATCGGTACGTCGGGCCGACGCATTGCGACGGCCCCGTACCGACGCAAGTGTGAAAGAAGCCTAACCCTAGCCCTAACCCTAGCCCTAACCCTAAATTTAGCCCCAACCCTAACCCTAATTTTAGCCCCAACTTTCTAGCTGTCGGCCGGCAGATCATGGCGGGCGCACTGCGCATGCGCCCGCCATTTTCTTCCCGATGAAGAAGCCGGAGGGCAGGAGGGGACGCAGGAGGATCCAGGGACACCGGTACATATAACAGGGTCCCCGTATCCCCCTATTTCTCTGTCCTCTGATGTGCAATCATATCAGAGGACAGAGAATGACAGATCGACAGATCGCTTTTTTTTTTGCGCCTGCCGGTAAACAGTTAATTACCAGCGATCGCAAAACAGGGGTCGGTAAAAACCGACCCCGATCATGTTCTTTGGGGTCTCGGCTACCCCTGGCAGCCAAGACCCCAAAGATCTTCCGGGTGCCGGCCGGCGGGCGCACTGCGCATTCGCCCGCCATTTTTTTGCCGGAAAAAGATGGCGGCGCCCATCGAGAGCCACGAGGAGCACCGGGAGAGACAGGTCAGTATCGGGGGGCTATCAGGGACCCCATTCCTCTGTTCTCTGATGTGCGATCACATCGGAGGACAGAGAAATTAAATGGGAAATCACGTTTTTCGGGGGGTTTTTTTACGACCGCTGGTAAATGGTTAATTACCGGCGATCGCAACCCGGGGGTCAGTGAAAAACCCCTGAATCATGTTCTCTGGGGTCTCGGCTACCCCCGGCAACCGAGACCCCAGAGAAAATCCGACTCTGGGGGCGCTATTTACTTTTTCCACAGCGCTGTTAATTAACGACGCTGTGGTTTAAGTACCCTTAACTGCCGCTGTTAAAAGGCTTATCGGCGGTCGTTAAGGGGTTAATCTGTCTGTATTGGAACGAGTGGGAGGACTAGAGTTGAAATTTTTCAAGTATTTCTGTGCATGTCAACCATCTAGATTCCGTTGGGTGCAGAAGGTGTGAGATAGTATACAAACCCCTCTGTTTCCAATCCATAAATAATTTGTTTTCCATACCCTGGGGAAATTCAGGGGTGGCCCAAAATGTTAGATATTTAGAAATTCTAAACGAGAGGCTATATTTTTTCTCACTGCCTTCCACGCCGAAATCGTATCTCTGAATATAACCGAATGTTTTAAAGCCAGAGGCAAGGAAGAGAGACGGGAATGTAATATCTCTGTCAGGTCTAAAGGGTATGTGAAGTCTGCTTCTAATGTGGAGTCAGAATAGGATTGTCTATTGTGTATCCAGTCAATGACCTATTGTATGAGGCAGGCTAAGTTGTAGTTCCTTACGCTAGGGAAATGTAAACCTTCTTCATCTTTGGAAGCCATTAGTTTTGACAAGCCGATTCTGGGGTGTTTTTGCGTCCAGGTAAATTGGCTAAATTGTTTATTAAGAAAGTTGATATTATTATTATTATTTATTATTATTATAGCGCCATTTATTCCATGGCGCTTAACATGTGAGGAGGGGTAAATATAATAAAAACAAGTACAATAATCTTAAACAATACAAGTCACGACTGGTACATGAGGAGAGATGCCCCTGCCCGTGAGGGCTCACAATCTACAAGGGATGGTTGAGAATACAGTAGGCAAAGGTAGAGCTGATCGTGCAGCGGTTTGGTCGATCGGTGGTTACTGCAGGTTGTAGGTTTGTTGGAAGAGGTAGGTCTTCAGATTCTTTTATCAGATATCAGAATGTTTGAGTGGGAGAGGTATTGTTTGAAGTGGGTATAGTAACTTGGCAATTTAATAAGATGGGCTCTCCCCATGAGTGTAAGTGGGAGGTCCTACCACACCTTCAGTTGGTTTGATAAATTATTTAGCAAAGAGGGGTAATTTCAAGTATAAATAGACAATGGCAGCGGACCAATTTTCATTCCTAGATAAGTAATATAGGATGAAGAAATTATTATGCCCCCAAAGAAGTCTGTCGCAAAATGGTCTCCCTCTCATCATTAATGGTAAGAGCTCACATTTATCCGTATTGATTTTGAACCCTTAGTATTTCCCATAAACTTTAAGGGTATATTTACACGTTAAGGATTCGTTCAGGATTTGCTGCGGATTGGACGCTGCGTACAGCCTCATTGTCCAATCTGCACCATCCAGATGTTACAGCATAGTGGAGGGGATTTTATGAAATCCCATCGCCACTTTGCGTGCAAGGCTGCATCTGGCGACCCTGCGTAACCGGACATGCAGAGCATCTTTACAGACCGCAGCATGTGTATTTATCTTGTGGAGACGCTCCGTCTCTGCAAGATAAATAACACAGTCTATGAATACGATGCGTGTTGTGAATTCTGTGGTCAAGCTCCCTCCTGTGGTCATGAGTGGTACTTCGGCTGGTTCTGTCTATGAGCTTCCTCTGGTGGATGTGAGTGGGGCTGCGGCTTCTGAGTTTCCTTCCTCAGGTGACGAGGTTAAGTCGTTAGGTGCTGCTCTATTTAACTCCACCTAGTTCTTTGTTCCTTGCCTCCAGTCAATGTTCCAGTATTGGTCTTGCTCTCTCCTGGATCGTCTTGCGGCCTGTCTGCCCTGCATAAGCTAAGTTCTGCTTGTGTTACTTTTGTTTGCTATTTTTTCTGTCCAGCTTGCTATATTGGTTTTTCTTGCTCGCTGGAAGCTCTGGGACGCAGAGTAAGCACCTCCGTGCCGTTAGTCGGTACGGAGGGTCTTTTTGCGCCCTCTGCGTGGTTGTTTGTAGGTTTTTGTGCTGACCGCAAAGCTATCTTTACTATCCTCGGTCTATTCAGTAAGTCGGGCCTCACTTTGCTAAAACCTATTTAATCTCTGTGTGTGTATTTTCATCTTTACTCACAGTCATTATATGTGGGGGGCTGCCTTTTCCTTTGGGGAATTTCTCTGAGGCAAGGTAGGCTTATTTTTCTATCTTCAGGGCTAGCTAGTTTCTCAGGCTGTGCCCGAGGCGCCTAGGTTTGGTCAGGAGCGCTCCACGGCTACCTCTAGTGTGGTGTGATAGGATTAGGGATTGCGGTCAGCAGAGTTCCCACGTCTCAGAGCTCGTCCTATGTTATTAGTAACTATCAGGTCACTTTGTGTGCTCTTAACCACCAGGTCCATTGTGTTTCTGAATCACCAGTTCATAACAGTACTGGAGGACCAAAGTACTAATGCTTCTCAATAGAGGGAAAATTGAAGTTCTGAGACCATTTTTTTTCTCTGCACTGTGTTTTGTCTTTCTTTTCCCCTAGACATTTGGGTGGTTCAGGACACAGGTGTAGTGATGGACATTAAAGGTCTGTTTTCTTGTGTGGATCATCTCGCTGCAAGAGTACAAAATATTCAAGACATTGTGGTTCAGAAATCTATGTTAGAACCTAGAATTCCTATTCCTGACTTATTTTCTGGAGATAGAGCTAAGTTTCTGAATTTCAAAAATAATTGTAAACTGTTTCTGGCTTTGAAACCCCACTCCTCTGGTGACCCAGTTCAACAAGTTAAGATCATTATTTCTTTATTACGTGGCGACCCTCAAGACTGGGCATTTTCTCTTGCGCCAGGAGATCCTGCATTATGCGATATTGATGCGTTTTTTCTGGCGCTCGGATTGCTGTATGATGAACCTAATTCAGTGGATCAGGCAGAGAAAAATTTGCTGGCTCTGTGTCAGGGTCAGAATGAGGTAGAGATATATTGTCAGAAGTTTAGGAAGTGGTCTGTGCTCACTCAGTGGAATGAATGTGCGCTGGCAGCAATTTTCAGAAACGGTCTCTCTGAAGCCCTTAAGGATGTCATGGTGGGATTTCCTATGCCTGCTGGTCTGAATGAGTCTATGTCTTTGGCCATTCAGATCGATCGACGCTTACGTGAGCGTAAAAATGTGCACCATTTGGCGGTATTATCTGAGCATAAACCTGAGCCTATGCAATGTGATAGGACTTTGACCAGAGCTGAACGGCAAGAACACAGACGTCGGAATGGGCTGTGTTTTTATTGTGGTGATTCCACTCATGCTATCTCCGATTGTCCTAAGCGCACTAAGCGTTTTGCTAGGTCTGCCACCATTGGTACGGTACAGTCGAAATTTCTTTTGTCCGTTACTTTGATCTGCTCTTTGTCATCCTATTCTGTCATGGCATTTGTGGATTCAGGCGCTGCCCTGAATTTGATGGACTTGGACTTTGCTAGGCGCTGTGGGTTTTTCTTGGAGCCCTTGCAGTGTCCTATTCCATTGAGAGGAATTGATGCTACGCCTTTGGCCAAGAATAAGCTTCAGTACTGGACCCAACTGACCATGTGCATGGCTCCTGCGCATCAGGAGGATATTCGCTTCTTGGTGTTGCATAATCTGCATGATGTGGTCGTGTTGGGGTTGCCATGGCTACAAGTTCATAACCCAGGAACACATGGGCTACTTGCACAGTGAACAAGTCTGTATGATCATGTTCACACACCACCAAGAAACCTGAAGACACAAAAGAGAATAGTAAAACCAAAAACACTCAGTTTGAAAAAATGTTGCAGTAATCCGCAAGTGCTAGTAAAAGATGTAAAAAACAGGGTATTTGGTTGATACGTTTTTTGCAGGACAAGTTGTACTTTTGAATAGCACCAATGATTTTACCATACCATGGAAAACAGCATAAAACTTCCAAGTGAGATGAAATTTAAAAAAAAGTGCAATTCCACAATTGTTTTTTTTCTCTTATTTACCATGTTCCCTGTATGGTAAAACTGACCTGGTAATATGATTTACCTGGTCAGTGAGAGCACACAGATACCAAACATGTATAGTTTATTATTTATTGAACCTCTTCCCGACCTGTGACACCACGTAGGTGTCAAGAAAGTCGGTGCCAATCCGACCTGTGACGCCTATGTGGCATCATGGCAGGATCGCGTTCCTGCAGATCGGGTGAAAGGGACAGGGGGAGTGGTACTTGAGCCCAGGGGGGTGGCTTTGCCCCCCCCCCCTTGGCTACAATCACTCTGATTGGCTGTTGAAAGTGACATTTCACTTTCACTTTCAATCAGAGCAATCGTAATATTTCATCAATGAAGATTGGTGAAATATTACAATCCAGCCATGGCCGATGCTGCAATATCATCGGCCATGGCTGGAAACCCTGATCTGGCCCCGCCACTGACCCGATCCATCACCCCCATCCTCCATCCTGTCCTCTGCTCCACTTCGTCCTCCTGTCCGCTCCCCCATGCTCCGATTTTACATCTTTTACTAGCACTTGCGGATTACTGCAACATTTTTTCAAACTGAGTGTTTTTGGTTTTACTATTCTCTTTTGTGTCTTCAGGTTTCTTGGTGGTGTGTGAACATGATCATACAGACTTGTTCACTGTGCAAGTAGCCCATGTGTTCCTGTTTCCATAATTGTTCTCTTGTGTCTACAAGACTGGGGAGTTCCACCACTCCTCTTGGGCTATCTGCACAAAAGCTGTTCTACCCTGTATGCACACATGGATTTTTCCTCTCTGAACCCTGTTCACACAGGTTATATACAGATGATCAGGTTTTTAAATACATCAGATAGGGATTGCATACATTAGTTAGGACTGCTCTGATAAGGGTATACCGTGAAGATTGGTAGAGCAGCTTAGTATACATTTTTTGCAAAAAACGTATCAACCAAATACCCTGTTTTTTACATCTTTTACTAGCACTTGCGGATTACTGCAACATTTTTTCAAACTGAGTGTTTTTGGTTTTACTATTCTCTTTTGTGTCTTCAGGTTTCTTGGTGGTGTGTGAACATGATCATACAGACTTGTTCACTGTGCAAGTAGCCCATGTGTTCCTATTTCCATAATTGTTCTCTTGTGTCTACAAGACTGGGGAGTTCCACCACTCCTCTTGGGCTATCTGCACAAAAGCTGTTCTACCCTGTATGCACACATGGATTTTTCCTCTCTGAACCCTGTTCACACAGGTTATATACAGATGATCAGGTTTTTAAATACATCAGATAGGGATTGCATACATTAGTTAGGACTGCTCTGATAAGGGTATACCGTGAAGATTGGTAGAGCAGCTTAGTATACATTTTTTGCAAAAAACGTATCAACCAAATACCCTGTTTTTTACATCTTTTACTAGCACTTGCGGATTACTGCAACATTTTTTCAAACTGAGTGTTTTTGGTTTTACTATTCTCTTTTGTGTCTTCAAGTTCATAACCCAGTATTGGATTGGAAATCTATGTCTGTGTCCAGCTGGGGTTGTCAGGGGGTACATGGTGATGTTCCAGTTCTGTCTATTTCATCATCCACCCCTTCTGAGGTCCCAGAGTTCTTGTCGGATTACCGGGATGTATTTGATGAGCCCAAGTCCAGTGCCCTACCTCCGCATAGGGATTGCGATTGTGCTATCGATTTGTTTCCTGGTAGTAAGTTCCCTAAGGGTCGACTGTTTAATTTGTCTGTACCTGAGCACGCTGCTATGCGGAGTTACGTAAAGGAATCCTTGGAGAAGGGTCATATTCGCCCGTCGTCGTCGCCATTGGAAGCAGGGTTCTTTTTTGTGGCCAAGAAGGATGGTTCGTTGAGACCTTGTATTGATTACCGCCTTCTAAATAAAATCACAGTCAAATTTCAGTACCCCTTGCCGCTGCTGTCTGATTTGTTTGCTCGGATTAAGGGGGCTAGTTGGTTCACCAAGATAGATCTTCGTGGTGCGTATAATCTTGTGCGTATTAAACAGGGCGATGAATGGAAAACAGCATTTAATACGCCCGAGGGCCATTTTGAGTACCTGGTTATGCCATTCGGGCTTTCCAATGCTCCATCAGTATTTCAGTCCTTTATGCATGACATCTTCCGAGAGTACCTGGATAAATTCCTGATTGTATACTTGGATGATATTTTGGTCTTCTCGGATGATTGGGAGTCTCACGTGAAGCAGGTTAGAATGGTGTTCCAGGTCCTGCGTGCGAATTCTTTGTTTGTGAAGGGGTCAAAGTGTCTCTTTGGTGTTCAGAAGGTTTCATTTTTGGGTTTCATTTTTTCCCCTTCTATTATCGAGATGGACCCTGTTAAAGTTCAGGCCATTTATGATTGGACTCAGCCGACATCTCTGAAGAGTCTGCAAAAGTTCCTGGGCTTTGCTAATTTTTATCGTCGCTTCATCAATAATTTTTCTAGTATTGCTAAGCCGTTGACTGATTTAACCAAGAAGGGTGCTGATGTGGTCAATTGGTCTTCTGCTGCTGTAGAAGCTTTTCAGGAGTTGAAGCATCGTTTTTCTTCTGCCCCTGTGTTATGCCAGCCAGATTTTTCGCTCCCGTTCCTGGTCGAGGTTGATGCTTCTGAGATTGGAGCAGGGGCTGTTTTGTCGCAAAGAAGTTCTGATGGCTCGGTGATGAAACCATGTGCCTTCTTTTCCAGGAAGTTTTCGCCTGCTGAGCGTAATTATGATGTTGGCAATCGAGAGTTGTTGGCCATGAAGTGGGCATTCGAGGAGTGGCGTCATTGGCTTGAAGGAGCTAAGCATCGCGTGGTGGTCTTGACTGATCACAAGAACTTGACTTATCTCAAGTCTGCCAAACGGTTGAATCCTAGACAGGCTCGTTGGTCGCTGTTTTTTTCCTGTTTTGACTTTGTGGTTTCGTACCTTCCGGGCTCTAAGAATGTGAAGGCGGATGCCCTGTCTAGGAGTTTTGTGCCCGACTCTCCGGGTTTGCCTGAGCCGGAGGGTATTCTCAAAGAGGGGGTAATTTTGTCTGCCATCTCCCCTGATTTGCGGCGGGTGCTGCAAAAATTTCAGTCTAATAGACCTGACCGTTGCCCAGCGGAGAAACTGTTTGTCCCTGATAAATGGACGAGTAGAGTTATCTCTGAGGTTCATTGTTCGGTGTTGGCTGGTCATCCTGGAATCTTTGGTAGCAGAGATTTGGTGGCTAGATCCTTTTGGTGGCCGTCTCTGTCGCGGGATGTGCGTTCATTTGTGCAGTCCTGTGGGATTTGTGCTCGGGCTAAGCCCTGCTGTTCTCGTGCCAGTGGGTTGCTTTTGCCCTTGCCAGTCCCGAAGAGGCCCTGGACACATATCTCGATGAATTTTATTTCGGATCTCCCCGTCTCTCAAAAGATATCGGTCATTTGGGTGGTTTGTGATCGCTTCTCTAAGATGGTCCATTTGGTACCCTTGTCTAAATTGCCTTCCTCCTCTGATTTGGTGCCATTCTTTTTCCAGCATGTGGTTCGTTTACATGGCATTCCAGAGAACATCGTTTCTGACAGAGGTTCCCAGTTTGTTTCGAGGTTTTGGCGAGCCTTTTGTGCTAGGATGGGCATTGATTTGTCTTTTTCCTCGGCTTTCCATCCTCAGACAAATGGCCAAACTGAACGAACCAATCAGACCTTGGAAACATATCTGAGATGTTTTGTTTCTGCTGATCAGGATGATTGGGTGTCCTTTTTGCCTTTGGCTGAGTTCGCCCTTAATAATCGGGCCAGCTCGGCTATTTTGGTTTCGCCGTTTTTCTGCAATTCTGGTTTCCATCCTCGTTTCTCTTCAGGGCAGGTTGAGTCTTCGGACTGTCCTGGTGTGGATACTGTGGTGGATAGGTTGCAGCAGATTTGGACTCATGTAGTGGACAATTTCACATTGTCCCAGGAGAAGGCTCAACGTTTCGCTAACCGTAGGCGCTGTGTGAGTCCCCGACTTCGTGTTGGGGATTTGGTTTGGTTGTCGTCTCGTTATATTCCTATGAAAGTTTCCTCTCCTAAGTTTAAGCCTCGTTTCATTGGTCCGTACAGGATTTCTGAGGTTCTTAATCCTGTGTCTTTTCGTTTGACCCTTCCAGCTTCTTTTTCCATCCATAAGGTATTCCATAGGTCATTGTTGCGGAGATACGTGGCACCTGTGCTTCCATCCGTTGATCCTCCTGCCCCGGTTTTGGTTGAGGGGGAGTTGGAGTATATAGTGGAGAAGATTTTGGATTCTCGTATTTCGAGACGGAAACTCCAGTACCTGGTTAAGTGGAAGGGTTATGGTCAGGAAGATAATTCCTGGGTCTTTGCCTCTGATGTTCATGCTGCCGATCTGGTTCGTGCCTTTCATTTGGCTCATCCTGGTCGGCCTGGGGGCTCTGGTGAGGGTTCGGTGACCCCTCCACAAGGGGGGGTACTGTTGTGAATTCTGTGGTCAAGCTCCCTCCTGTGGTCATGAGTGGTACTTCGGCTGGTTCTGTCTATGAGCTTCCTCTGGTGGATGTGAGTGGGGCTGCGGCTTCTGAGTTTCCTTCCTCAGGTGACGAGGTTAAGTCGTTAGGTGCTGCTCTATTTAACTCCACCTAGTTCTTTGTTCCTTGCCTCCAGTCAATGTTCCAGTATTGGTCTTGCTCTCTCCTGGATCGTCTTGTGGCCTGTCTGCCCTGCATAAGCTAAGTTCTGCTTGTGTTACTTTTGTTTGCTATTTTTTCTGTCCAGCTTGCTATATTGGTTTTTCTTGCTTGCTGGAAGCTGGAAGCTCTGGGACGCAGAGGGAGCACCTCCGTGCCGTTAGTCGGTACGGAGGGTCTTTTTGCGCCCTCTGCGTGGTTGTTTGTAGGTTTTTGTGCTAACCGCAAAGCTATCTTTACTATCCTCGGTCTATTCAGTAAGTCGGGCCTCACTTTGCTAAAACCTATTTAATCTCTGTGTTTGTATTTTCATCTTTACTCACAGTCATTATATGTGGGGGGCTGCCTTTTCCTTTGGGGAATTTCTCTGTGGCAAGGTAGGCTTATTTTTCTATCTTCAGGGCTAGCTAGTTTCTCAGGCTGTGCCCAAGGCGCCTAGGTCTGGTCAGGAGCGCTCCACGGCTACCTCTAGTGTGGTGTGATAGGATTAGGGATTGCGGTCAGCAGAGTTCCCACGTCTCAGAGCTCGTCCTATGTTATTAGTAACTATCAGGTCACTTTGTGTGCTCTTAACCACCAGGTCCATTGTGTTTCTGAATCACCAGTTCATAACAGATGCGGTGATTCTACATGTGCTCAATAAACACATCCGGAATCGCTGCGCATACAACAGGAGTTAGTGCTTTGGGTGGAGTGGGGTATCTGCTGCCTCCAAAGCACAGAGATTACGCCCCGTGGAAACATAGCCTAAGAAGAGTTAAGATACTTGGCAAGTGAAGTTTAGGGTTACCCATAAATAAAATGATATCAACTGCAAAAAAGGCTGTCTGTAGCATCCTTTTGTTGATCTGAATACCTTCAAAGGTTGCCGGTTTTTACAGGGTACGTACCAACGGTTCGATCGCCAAGTTGAACAGGAGTGGGGAGAGCGAACAACCTTGCCTGGTGCCTGAGAAGGAACCAGAAAGGAATCCCTCATTTTGTTTCTTGTAGGTTTTGTATGTTTTATGGCCAATGTGAACATGCGTTTATGTGTTGCATGTATACCAACTCAAACTAAGCTTAACTTTTGAGTTTTTTCATTGTATTTTTGCACTCTGTGCAAACCGGGGTGTGGACTTCCTTTTCTCAACTGGAAATTACACTTAAAGGCTTCCCAAGACTGGTGTTCACTGGTTGGGACCCGGTCCGTTTGTCTGCCCTTATTCACACACTGAGGTCAACTTTGACACATGGTAAGGTTTTAATATTGGACAGTGTAGGACTGTCCCGATTATAGTTACCTTGTCAAGGTGGGATTGCTTTTATGCTATTTTTGATAAAAAACAATATTACTAAGAACTCTGTGTTATTTGAATGCACTTTTGCATTTACTTATTTAGTTACAGCAGGGTGTTTGCTCAATTTGTTTCTCGTAGGTTTTGTAGAATTTAGGATTATACCCACCTTACGTATCAACGACTCACTTTAACATTATAAATTAATTTCCACTATGGCCATCTGCATTTACTTTGACTGCTTTGTCCTCATCAGGTTATCGTAGATCAAATTATTAAATTCTTCTTTGTAACACAGAATGACATAGAGCCATGTGCCTAAATCACTGCATTATCAACATACATACATAGGGGTGATGATCAGATCGCCTCTATATAGTAGAATTGCTGAGTTGCTATGAGCGCCGACCACTAGGTGGCGCTCACAGCAATCCGGCACTGACAACCATAGAGGTCTCAAGGTTGTCATGCCGATAAACCAATGAGCCCCGATCACGTGACGGGGGTCTCCAGCGCACGAAGTTCTGGCCTGATGGCCGGAAGTGCGATTTAAATGCTGCTGCCTGAGTTTGATCACGATTGAACCCGCAGCTATTGCGGGCACATGTCAGCTGTTCAAAACAGTTGACATGTCCCCGGAAAGATGTGGGCTCACCACCAGAGCCCACATCAAAGGGAGGGATACTAACATTGGTGTACTATTACATCGGATGTCAGTAAGGTGATAAAAATCTTACCATATGTCAAAGTTGACCTCAGTGAATAAAGGCAGACAAACGGACTGGCTCCCAACCAGTGAACACCGGTCTGGGGAAGCCTTTAAGTATCATCTCCAGCTCAGAAAAGGGAGGCCACTCCCCGGTTTGCACAGAGTGCAAAAATACAATAAAAAAACACAAAAGTTTAGCTTTGACACTGAGGTCAACTTTGAAAACAATATTACTAAGAACTCTGTGCTATTTGAATGCACTTTTGCTTTTTACTTATTTTGTTACAGCAGGGTTTTTGCTCATTTTGTTTCTTGTAGGTTTTGTATGTTTTATGGCCATTGTGAACATACGTTTACAGTTAGGTCCATATATATTTGGACAGAGACAACATTTTTCTAATTTTGGTTATAGACATTACCACAATGAATTTTAAAGAAAACAATTCAGATGCAGTTGAAGTTCAGACTTTCAGCTTTTATTTGAGGGTATCCACATTTAAATTGGATGAAGGGTTTAGGAGTTTCAGCTCCTTAACATGAGCAACCCTGTTTTTAAAGGGACCAAAAGTAATTGGACAGATTTGAATAATTTTAAATAAAATGTTTATTTTTAGTACTTGTTTGAAAACCCTTTGTTGGCAATGACTGCCTGAAGTCTTGAGCTCATCGACATCACCACACGCCGTGTTTCCTCCTTTTTGATGCTCTGCCAGGCCTTCACTGTGGTGGTTTTCAGTTGCTGTTTGTTTGTGGGCCTTTCTGTCTGAAGTTTAGTCTTTAACAAGTGAAATGCATGCTCAAATGGGTTGAGATCAGATGACTGACTTGGCCATTCAAGAATATTCCACTTCTTTGCTTTAATAAACTCCTGGGTTGCTTTGGCTTTATGTTTTGGGTCATTGTCCACCTGTAGTATGAAACGACGACCAATCAGTTTTGCTGCATTTGGCTGGATCTGAGCACACAGTATGTTTCTGAATACCTCAGAATTCATTCGGCTGCTTCTGTCCTGTGTCACATCATCAATAAACACTAGTGACCCAGTGCCACTGGCAGCCATGCATGCCCAAGCCATCACACTGCCTCCGCCGTATTTTACAGATGATGTGGTATGCTTTGGATCATGAGCTGTACCATGCCTTCGCCATACTTTTTCCTTTCCATCATTCTGGTACAGGTTGATCTTGGTTTCACCTGTCCAAAAAATGTTATTCCAGAACTGTGCTGGCTTTTTTAGATTTTTTTAGCAAAGTCCAGTCTAGCCTTTTTATTCTTGATGCTTATGAGTGGCTTGCACCGTGCAGTGAACCCTCTGTATTTACTTTCATGCAGTCTTCTCTTTATGGTAGATTTGGATATTGATACGCCTACCTCCTGGAGAGTGTTGTTCACTTGGTTGGCTGTTGTGAAAGGGTTTCTCTTCACCATGGAGATTATTCTGCGATCATCCACCACTGTTGCCTTCCGTGGGCGCCCAGGTCTTTTTGCATTGATGAGTTCACCAATGCTTTCTTTCTTTCTCAGGATGTACCAAACTGTAGATTTTGCCACTCCTAATATTGCAGCAATTTCTCGGATGGTTTTTTTCTGTTTTCGCAGCTTAAGGATGGCTTGTTTCACCTGCTTGGAGAGCTCCTTTGACCGCATGTTTACTTCACAGCAAAACCTTCCAAATGCAAGCACCACACCTCAAATCAACTCCAGGCCTTTTATCTGCTTAATTGAGAATGACATAACGAAGGGATTGCCCACACCTGCCCATGAAATAGCCTTGGAGTCAATTGTCCAATTACTTTTGGTCCCTTTAAAAACAGGGTGGCACATGTTAAGGAGCTGAAACTCCTAAACCCTTCATCCAATTTAAATGTGGATACCATCAAA
This sequence comes from Ranitomeya imitator, assembly GCF_032444005.1. NCBI lineage: Eukaryota > Metazoa > Chordata > Amphibia > Anura > Dendrobatidae > Ranitomeya > Ranitomeya imitator. The sequence goes on along the minus strand of NC_091285.1, from coordinate 275,883,016 downwards.
TGAAAGCTGAAAATCTGAACTTCAAGTGCATCTGAATTGTTTTGTTTAAAATTCATTGTGGTAATGTCTATAGCCAAAATTAGAAAAATTTTGTCTCTGTCCAAATATATATGGACCTAACTGTATGTGTTGCATGTATACCAACTCAAACCAAGCTCAACTTTTGTGTTTTCTTATAATCCTAAATTTCTAGTGTCCGAAAGAACAGATCCCCTCCTATTGCGCAGTCTATATGCATACAGTTCTATTAATGATACCCTCTCAGCTGCCAAACCCCTAGATCAAAATATGTAAATGGAGACCACCAATCAGGAAGGATTTACTCCTACTCAAATCCAACCCAATTATATCAGGAATAGTAAGATAAATCAATATCCATTTTCTGATTCTAAAATAAACCATACATGCAAAAATTGTAGTAAGTACTGTCACATTACATAGCTCACAATGAGTCTGAATAAAGCCATTGTTAACGGAAAGATCAAAAAGAGCAGCACTCTTCTGTAGATTATTCATTTTAATTTGTATTGGAGGGATCTGTCCGCTGTGGGCGAGCCCCCCAAGCAGGGCCTTTAGATAATGTAGTTAACCTATGCGGCATCATTTCTATTCTTTCCCCAGAGGCTTTTAGACATTTTATCATTTGCAGCAATGACTTAAGCAGTGTGGCCCATTATGATGGATAAAGGATTTAGCTTTATTTTTCCAGAAACTATGGCATTTACCTACAGAGCCCTACCTATGGAGAATCAGTGCAGTGTTAATTTATTGGGAGTAATTCATAAATCATCCGGTAACACTGAATAATTTATGAAACGTTGGCAGGTGGTGGAAACAAATAGCTTAGATGTGACATAGAAGCTGAAAGAACACACGCAGCTTTTCCTAGAATACTCATCAGCTTTACATATTCATTTACTTGTATTGTAAATGACCACCGGTTAAACAGAAAAACCCCGAAAACCTCTATGAGTTTAGTGTATGCATAGTGACATGAATTTTAAATTTTCTATACATCTTCATCTTATGCAGCAATTCCGAACCACACTATAATCCACATGTGAGCAAAAAGAATAAGCGAAAATAGTAGATCCACAAAACCCAAAAAGTGAAGAAAAAGTCTGAACATATCCTTCAAAGGGTTTTATAGTTTGAGAAAATCACTTTTCCCCAGTTGCAGTTTGATTTAATATAATAAACTGATCTTTACTCACCTCAGGTCCAGTGTCGAGTCCTGGTGTCTGGTATTGTCTGCAGCGATGATGTCAAGTCGACAGCCAGTCAAAATGAGCCCACTGACTGCAGCGCTGTCATTGTGACATTAGCACGGCAGACGATAACAGACACTGAGAGCAGTAGTAAAGACTCAGCCCAGGACTTGGGAAGGGTGAGAAATTTAGTTTGTTTTTATTAAAGCGGCCTGGGAAAAGCAGTTTTCAATAACCAAAAATCCTCTTTAAGGTCCATTTACACAAACCACTATATGAGGTACATGTTTGCTGCTTGTTTGTTTAAATGGTATGTTTACAGGCCGACCCACCTTTAGATTTGCAAGAATTTTGCTTGCTCATCGGTTGATTGGCACCACTTTACTCTGAAAAATCTTGACCCCTTAAAGACCAGGGGTATTTTCGCTTTTGAGTTTCTGTTTTTTGCTCCTCTTCTTACCTGAGCCATAACTTTTTTTTTTTCAACATGGCCATGTTAGGGCTTGTTTTTCGTGGGACGAGTTTTACTTTTGAACAATATCATTGGTTTGACTATATTGTGTACTGGAAAATGGGAAAAAAATCTAAGTGGGGTGAAATTGCAAAAAAACTGGAATTCCACAACTGTTTTTTGTTTGTTTTGCTTTTGCCATGTTCACTAAATGCTAAAACTGAGCTGCCATTATGATTCTCCAGGTCATTACGAATTCGTAGACACCAAACATGTCTGGGTTCTTTTTTATTTAACCCCTTCATGACCCTAACTTTTTTATTTTTAAGTGAATATGGCCATGTGAGGGCTTGATTTCTGCAGGATGAGTTGTACTTTTGAACGACACCATTGGTTTTAACAGTGGGCTGTATTATATTCTATTCGGGGCTACATTATATTCTATGGGGGGCTGTATTATATTTATATTCTATGAGGGATGGATGATTGCATCATACTCTATGAGGGGGCTATATTATACTATATGAGGGGGGCTGCATTATATTCTATGAGGTTACATTATACTCTGTGGGGTGGTTGCATAATACTCTGTAGGGTGGCTGCATTATACTCTGTGGGGTGGCTGCATTACACTCTGTGGGGTGGCTGCATTACACTGTGTGGGCTGCATTACACTGTATCGAGGACTGTGGGGAATACATTATATTATATGAAGAACTATGGGGTGCATTATACTATGGGAAGTGAATTGTACCAGCCAGTCAGTCAAGTGAGACAGCTGCATAGAAATATATGCAGCTGTCACACTCAGTTCAGGAGAGCCGCTGGCCAGAATGTGCACTGTTCTGATCTCATTCCAATTTTTTTTTTCAACTGTTTGACTGCACCCCTACTTGTATATGTTTGAGGAAAAGTTGTGTGTAAATGGGTGTGGCTTAAAAAAGGGTGTGGTTTTCCTACACAAACACAGAACCTGTTGTTAAAAATTTGAATCCCACCTCTGGATAATGAGACGGCCACTGATGGGCAGAGCTGAGACGTGCATTCGGTTTGCACAAGTTAAAAGCTGCTCTCAGAGATTGACAGCAGCATTTAACTAGTTAATGACAGCTGGTGGATCGCAAGCCCACCTGCGGCTGATAGGGGTACATGACATCTGATCAGATCAGCTATCATGTGCCGGAAAAGGTGTGGGCTCAGCGACAGAGTACCACACCAAAGAAGCGAAGGCGACCTATGACAGATATACATATCATGCGTAGTGTTGAGCATTTTGATACTGCAAATATCGGATATCGGCCAATATTCGCTGTATCGGAATTCCGATACCGAGTTCGGATACTTTTGCGATATCAGATACCGGAATCGGAAGTTCCCATAGTGCAATGATGCACTATAATGAAGTGTGGTCGGTGCGAGGGCGGAGACTGCGTGTGTGTGTGCGAGCAAGGTCTGTGCGTGACCATGGGGGGTCTGTGCGGGCCTGCCAGGGGTCTGTATGGGCCTCTCGGGGGTCTGTGTGGGCTGCCGGGGGTCTGTGCATGCCTGCCAGGGGTCTGTGCGTGCCTGCCGGGGGTCTGTGCGGGCCTGCTGGGGGTCTGTGCGGGCCTGCCGGGGCTCTGTGCTAGCAGCCAGGAGTCTGTGCGGGCCTGTCTGGGCTCTGTGTGGGCTGCCGGGGGTCTGTGCAGGCTGCCGGGGGTCTGTGCGTGTGTGCAGGCATCGTCCGATGGGACTACAAGTCCCATCGGACGATGCCTGCTACAGTGACAGTGATTGACACATTAGTCAATGATGGGACAGTAGTAGTCCCATCATCCGGCTAATGTGTTGAATGTAAAAAAAAAATACTACATGCATACTACATACTACATACATACTACATACATACTACATACATATAGAGTTGAGCGACTTTTACTTTTTTAGGATCGAGTCGGGTTTCGCGAAACCCGACTTTGTCAAAAGTTGGGTCGGGTGAAATCGGACGACTATTGTGAAAAGTCGGGGGCCAACAGAAACACGAACCCAATGCAAGTCAATGGGGAATCAAAGTCGGCAGTGAGTGGAGGACAGGAAAACACCTACAGTGTCCATTTTAATGCCAAAAACATCAATTCTTATTTCTTAAGCTTGTCAATCTTAATTTACTTTATAATAATAGTTAGGCATTGAAAACAGGGGGTCATTTGGCTAAAGTTGTGGGGGAGTAGGGCTGGCTCAAGATTTTCGTGGGCCCAGGAAACGCGGAATACGTCACGGCGGTGGAGCAGGGAGAGGTAAGTATTTCAACTTTGCAAGTGCTGTGATCCTGAGCAAGCGGGGGGCCCACTCGTTGGCACTTGATACTGGCACAGGGCCCCTCATAGTATGGCGATGTGTTTGATGGCGGGTGGCGCCTCCCACTGGCAGAGACACTTTTGCATACTATGAGGGGCCCTGTGCCAGTGACGTCACCGAGTATGCCCCCCCACCTGATGAAGGAACCTGCACTTTCAGCTGTACCTTCCTCTTTGTCCCCGTGTAAGGTGGTGTAGTATGCGGGAAAGGGAACCTGACTTTCAGCAGGGTCAATGTACCAGCAGACTCATCTAGCAGTGGCTGGGCAATGGGCAGGATGAGGAGGAAACACAGATATAGGCCTAAATAATAAAGTAGGCTAAATGCAGTTCAAAATTGGTAACAGGACTAAACAGGCGGCATTGCTTTGTTCAGTGGAGGACAACTGTAATGAGTGGCAGACACAGTTAGTAGGCCCAAATAATAAAGTAGGCTAAATTCAGTTCAAAATTGGTAACAGGACTAAACTGATGGCATAGCTTTGTTCAGTGAAGGACAACTGTAACGAGTGGCGCAGACACAGTTAGTAGGCCCAAAATAAAAAAGTAGGCTAAATGCAGTTCAAAATTGGTAACAGGACTAAACAGGCGGCATTGCTTTGTTCAGTGGAGGACAACTGTAATGAGTGGCGCAGACATGGTTAATAGGCCCAAATACAAAAGTAGGCTAAAAGCAGTTCAAAATTGGTAACAGGACTAAACAGGCGGCATAGCTAGGTACTGGGGTGGGCTCCTCTGCTGAGTAGCAGACAGTGGTAGTAGGTGCAAAGTATTAACTGGTCTAAATGGAGGCCAGGGCCCCTGTACATTTTAACTATCATCTATCATTTCAACAAATTACGATGGTGTGTCTGAAGTTGGTTGTGCACCACCACCGTCAGAGACACTTCATTGTACTATGAGGGACCCTGTGCCAGTGCCGTCGCCCAAGAGTGGGCGCACCCACTTGTCCAGGCAAACGGCACTCGCACGGGTGCTTGCGCCAGGTGGTGACCACAGCCCTGTGGGGGGAGTCAGCCCATTTAGGGAGGTATAAAAATGGCCTATGGTGGACATTCAGCAGCTGCAAATGGTGGAATTGGAGAAGTCAGTAAGAGGAGGCTAAAAGCAAGACATTTTTCAGGCAAGCTGCGTGTTAGCAGGAGAAGGTGGGGCAAAATAATTTGAAATCCATGATTGGTTCATTTTAATGAAGGTTAGATCATCAACATTCTGGGTAGCCAGACGTGTCCTTTTTTTGGTCAGTATTGAACCAGCAGCACTGAAGAATCTTTCTGATAGCACTCTAGAAGCAGGGCAAGCGAGCTCCTGTAATGCATATTCTGCCAATTCAGGCCAGGTGTCTACTTTAGATGCCCAGTAATCAAAGGAGAATGACCTGTGAGGGAGAACATCGATAAGGGAGAAAAAGTAGTTCGTAACCATACTGGACAACTGCTGTCTCCTGTCACTTTGAATCGATGCAGCAGTACCTGTCATGTCAGCGGTCATTGCGAACTCACTCCACAACCTGGTCATAAAACCCCTCTGTCCAACGCCACTTTGGATTTGTGCACCTCTAACACCTCTGCTATGTTGCCCCCTACGGCTCGTGTGAGAACCATCACCGCCGCTGTGTGCTGGGAATGCCTGAACCAAACAGTCTACAAGAGTTGCTTGTTTGGTAGCCAATATTTGCTCAAGGTTCTCATGTGGCATGATATTTTGTAATTTTCCTTTATATCGTGGATCCAGGAGGCAGGCCAACCAGTAATCATCATCGGTCAACATTTTGATAATGCGAGGGTCCCTTTTTAGGATACGCAAGGCATACTGACTTTCATCAAGGCTTCCCTCCTCTTCGGCTGCAGACGCCAGCTCCTTAATGTGTGTCAAACTTTGCATCTGCAGACGCATTAGTGGGATGCTCATGCTTATGATGGCGTCGTCTGCACTTACCAGCCGTGTGCATTCCTCAAAACACTGAAGGACTTGATAAAGGTCTTGGAGCTTCGACCACTGCACACCAGATAACTCCATGTCTGCCATCCAACTGCCTGCCCGTGTATGTGTATCCTCCCACAAATTAATTATAGCATGCCTCTGACCGCACAGCCTCAGAAGCATGTACAGTGTGGAGCTCCACCTTGTTGCAACGTCGATTATTAGGCGCTGTTGGGGAAGATTCATCGATCACTGATGATTCAGCATACGGTTGGAGTGTACAGGCGACCGGCGGATGTGCGAGCAAAGTCTTCGCACCTTCAGGAGCAGGGCTGGTAACTCCAGATAATTTTTGAGGAAGCACTGCACCACCAGGTTCAAGATGTGAGCCAGGCAAGGAATGTGTTTCAGTTATGAAAGGGCTATGGCAGCCATAAAATTCCTTCCGTTATCACTGACTACCTTGCTTGCCTCAAGATGTACACTGCCCAGCCATGACTGAGTTTGTTGCTGCAAGTACTCGGCCAGTACTTCCGCGGTGTGTCTGTTGTCACCCAAACACTTCATTTGTAACACAGCCTGCTGATGCTTACCACTAGCTGTTCGATAATGGGACACCTTGTGTGCAACACTAGCAGCTGCAGATGGAGTGGTCGTGCGACTGCGCTCTGTGGACGAGCTTTCGCTTCTGGAGGAGGAGGAGGGGTCGCGAACGCCTACAGCCAACTGTTTCCTAGACCGTGGGCTAGGCAGAACTGTTCCACTATAGCTGTCCCCTGTGGACCCTGCATCCACCACATTAACCCAGTGTGCCGTGATGGACACGTGACGTCCCTGGCCATGCCTACTGGTCCATGCATCTGTGGTGAGGTGCACCTTTCTACTGACTGATTGCCTCAATGCATGGACAATGCGGTCTTTGACATGCTGGTGGAGGGCTGGGATGGCTTTTCTCGCAAAGAAGTGTCGACTGGGTAGATCATAGCGTAGTACTGCGTAGGCCATCAAGGCTTTGAAAGCTCCGCTTTCAACCAACCGGTAGGGCATCATCTCTAACGAGATTAGTCTAGCAATGTGGGTGTTCAAACCCTGTGTACGCGGATGACAGGATGAGTTCTTTCTTTTCCTAACGAGAGTCTCTTGTAGGGTGAGCTGGACTGGAGAGGTGCATATGGTGGAACTAGCGGTGGTGGTGGTGGTGGACATGGCAGACTGAGAGAGGGTTGGTGATGGTATTCTCGATGTTGGCCTACATACAGTGTTTCCTACCAATAACCTTGTGATTCCCTGACTGCTTTGGCCTTGCGACGATACCTCCACATTTGCTGCTGGTGTTGTCCTAACCGGTGGGCTTACAGTGAGGGAAGCAATGTAGTGTTGCTGACTACCTTCATTCTGAGCAGGTGCACCAACGGTACGGGATGTTTGGTAGTTAGTCCAGGCTTGCAAGTGCATGCTGGTTTAATGTCTACGCATGCACGTTGTATTTAAATTTTGAAGATTCTTCCCTCTGCTAAAGGTCTTTGAGCACTTCTTACAGATAACTTTGCACTGATCATTCGGATCTTGGTTAAAAAATTCCCACACTGCACTCTTCCTACTATGGATTACTTTTTCAGGCATTGCACGCTGTGCTATTTTCACCGGATGGCCACACTGTCCTAAAACTGGTTTTGGTTTTGACAAACATTTTTGGTCAGATACGGGCCTGCCAGATGAAAGCTGTTGCGATGTAGATGGCTGCTGCGGATCATCCTCCTGCGCTTCCGAGCTACTGGCAGCGGCACCCTCTTCCCCCAATGGCTGCCAATCTGGGTCAACAACTGGGTCATCTATCACCTCCTCTTCAATGTCATGAGTACCTTCCTCTGTGTCACCGTGTAAGGTGCTATAGCGTTCGTGACGGGGCACCATAGTCTCATCAGGGTCAGATTCTGGCTCAGCACACTGCGAGGGCAATGTAGTGATCTGAATCAATGGATCAGCATAATAATCTAGCTGTGGCTGTGCATCTGTGCACTCCATGTCCGATTCATCTTGTAATGGGCTTTTAACAATTTCCCTCTCTAACCCAGGCACGGTATGTGTAAAGAGCTCCATGGAGTAAACTGTAGTGTCGCCTGCCGCATCCTTCACTTTTGGTTTGGGTGAAGGACACAAGGAAGCGACTTGTTCCTGACCGGGAGCATCCACTGATGACTCGCTGCTTTTAGATTTCGAACCTTCTGAAGAGGAGGCGAAAGAGCTAGAGGCTGAGTCAGCAAGGAAAGCCAAAACTTTTTCCTGCTGCTCTGGCTTTAAAAGCTGTTTTCCTACTACCAGATAAGGGAGCCTTCGAGATCTTGTGTAGCCAGACGATGACGCTGGCTCAACACCTCGAGCCTTTGGTGCCATTTTGCTTTTCCCACTACCACCAGATGCTCCACCACCACCACCATCACCATCAGTACCAGCTGGCAACGACCGCCCACGGCCTCTTCCACCAGACTTCCTCATTTTTGGAAAAATCTAACCAAAATAACAACCGTTATGTGGTACTGTGAAAGAAGGTAGAAGGTGTATATAAACTTGTGGAGAATTTAAATCTCCCTCTTTTTTGCGGGGGGAGACTGCAACAAAACTCAGGCGTAGCGTATTACACTACACAATGTAAGTGGCAGAATGTGGCTGGCTGATGTACGACAAACTAACAGAACTGTGACGTAGATCCACTTAGTGCCAATTTAAATCTCCCTTTTTTGGGGGGGAGACTGCAACAAAACTCAGGCCCAGTGTATTACACTACACAATGTAAGTGGCAGAACGTGGCTGGAAGATGTACGACAAACTAACAGAACTGTGACGTAGATCCACTTAGTACCAATTTAAATCTCCCTTTTTTGGGGGGGAGCCTGCAACAAAACTCAGGCCCAGTGTATTACACTACACAATGTAAGTGGCAGAACGTGGCTGGAAGATATATCAAAAAATACAAGGGCTGTAGTATAATTTCAATCTCCCTACAGTGATCTCAGGAAAAGTATGGCAGCAATAAAAAGGACTGCTGCACACAAAAGTGTGGACAAATAAACAAGAGAACTGTGCAGAAAGGAGCAACAGGATTTTTGCTTTTAAAAAAGCAGTTGGTTTGCACAGCGGCATACAAACAGCAATGCAGCTATCAGGGAGCCTTATAAGCCAGCCTAATACGCTACAGCACTGATGCACAAAAATATAAACTCCACTGTCCCTGCAAAGAAAAGGTGGTGTTGGACAGTGGAAATCGCTACAGCACAAGCAGTTTCGGGGTTAATCTTCCCTCCCTAACGATATCCCTTCTTCTGATGCAGCTGCAGCAACCTTGCTAAGATCGGCAGAAGTAAGATAGCGGTAGGCGTGCACGCCCCTTTATAGCCCCTGTGACGCCGCAGAAAGCAAGCCAATCACTGTCATGCCCTTCTCTAAGATGGTGGGGATCGAGACCTATGTCATCACGCTGCCCACACTCTGCGTGCTCCTTTATTGGATGAGAAATGGCGCTGAAAACATCATACGAAACGTGACTTTGGTGCGCTAATCGCCGACCTCATGGCTGATCCCACACTAGGATCGGGTTGGGTTTCACGAAACCTGACTTGCCGAAAGTCGGTGATTTTTTAATTTGTCCGATCCGTTTCGCTCAACCCTAGTGCTCAGCCTGACTTCCGTGCAGTTGGGTGTCCAGTGTTTTGTTCATCCTGCATATCATAAACAGTCCAATATATATAAAATAATTACCAGGAGGAAAATGACAGGACAAAGTGGCGTTGGGTTTTATTACAGCCTCCTCCTCATGGCTGAAATCTGAGAGGAGATGTTTCAGCTCGGCACCAAACGTAAGAGGGGTGTTCTGGAGTCTCTCAGGGGCATCTGGGCAAAGGTCAAGACTTCTTCTCTGGAGTGATAGGTGCTCTTCTACATAGATACCTAAAATGGGACAAAACGAACAATACGCTCTAGGAGATCTCCCAGTGCAGTTAATAAACATCCTTATTTGATGCTTCCCTGTCCCCCCAAACTCACTCATTCTTTATACTTTTACTTCAGGGTGACCTCCCCCTGTTAACCTTTCTTGAGCTGCCCAGTAATTAGCTAATGCCTCAACTCTCCTGAACCCCACAAAATGAATGCAATTTTCTTATAGTTTGATCCTAGTCAATTGCCTCTGTTTCCTATACAGACACCCCTACCAGTTTTTCACAGTTCAAAAGAGTAACATACAACCCTCGCAGCTACTTAACACCCTAGGAAAACTAAGCGTTAAACTAAGGTACACTGACTTTAGTTGTATCCTGCATCAGGTCTTAAACAAAACCATGTTATCCGTCCAAACTTCAAGGTCAGCACACAGTATAGCATGACACTACATAGTGTACATCCGTTATCTCTGTCCATGCTTCTTTGCCTATCTTAGTTCACGTAACAACAAATCATAGCATCCATGGATGTGACTCTATTATCTTGCGATCTGTGTTACTCTTATCATTATGAATTCTATGGAAAACTGGAGCTAAAAAAAACAAGTACCAGTAAATAAACCTCATTTACTTAACAGAGGGTCTTATCAAAACCAGCAAACAACCAACAACTTAAGGTACCGTTACACATAACGATATCGTTAACGATATCAAGCCTACAGCCTGCAGTGATCCTCAACCTACTGAACAGCCGCACAGCCAGCTCTTCCCTCTCCTAGTGTATCCTCACCCACCCCCTGCAGACTGTGAGCCCTCGCGGGCAGGGTCCTCCCTCCTTATGTACTCGTGTGCCTTGTTATCTGCTCATGTTTAATGTATTTGTCTATATTTGCCCCGTATTCACATGTAAAGCGCCATGGAATAAATGGCGCTATAAAAATGTATAATAATAATAATAATAATAATAATTTTTGTGACGTAGTAACGATATCGTTAACTAAATCGTTATGCGTGACAGCGACCAACGATCAGGCCCCTGCTGGGAGATCGTTGGTCGCTGGGGAAAGTCCAGGACTTTATTTCGTCGCTGGATCTCCCACTGACATCGCTGAATCGGCGTGTGTGACGCGGATTCAGCGATGTCTTCACTGGTAACCAGGGTAAATATCGGGTTACTAAGCGCAGGGCCGCGCTCAGTAACCCGATGTTTACCCTGGTTACCATTGTAAATGTAAAAAAAAAAACACTACATACTTACATTCCGGTGTCTAGTCACGTCCCTCGCCTTCAGCCTCCCGCACTGACTATGAGCACCGGCCGGCCGTAAAGCAAAGCACAGCGGTGACGTCACCGCTGTGCTTTACGGCCGGCGCTCAGTCAGTCCTGCGGCCCTGCGCTTAGTAACCCGATATGTTTACCCTGGTTACCCGGGGACCTCGGCATCGTTGGTCGCTGGAGAGCTGTCTGTGTGACAGCTCTCCAGTGACCAAACAGCGACGCTGCAGCGATCGACATCGTTGTCTAGATCGCTGCAGCGTCGCTTAATGTGACGGTACCTTAAGGGTACCATCACACAGTGCCATTTTGATCGCTATGACGGTACGATTCGTGACGTTCCAGCGATATCCATACGATATCGCTGTGTCTGACACGCAGCAGCGATCAGGGATCCTGCTGAGAATCGTACGTCATAGCAGATCGTTTGGAACATTCTTTCGTCGCTGGATCTCCCGCTGTCATTGCTAGATCGGTGTGTGTGACACCGATCTAGCGATGCGTTCGCTTGTAACCAGGGTAAACATCGGGTTACTAAGCGCAGGGCTGCGCTTAGTAACCCGATGTTTACCCTGGTTACCAGCGTAAATGTAAAAAAAAAAAAACAGTACATACATACATTCCGGTGTCCGTCAGGTCCCTTGCCGTCTGCTTCCCGCACTCACTGACTGCCGGCCGTAAAGTGAAAGCAGAGCACAGCGGTGACGTCACCGCTGTGTTGTGCTTTCACTTTACGGCCGGCAGTCAGTGAGTGCGGGAAGCAGACGGCAAGGGACAGACACCGGAATGTAAGTATGTAGTGTTTGGTTTTTTTTACGCTGGTAACCAGGGTAAACATTGGGTTACTAAGCGCGGTCCTGCGTTTAGTAACCCGATGTTTACCCTGGTTACCCGGGGACCTCGGCATCGTTGGTCGCTGGAGAGCTGTCTGTGTGACAGCTCTCCAGCGACCACGCTACGACTTACCAACGATCACGGCCAGGTCGTATCGCTGGTCGTGATCGTTGGTAAATCGTATAGTGTGACGGTACCCTAACAAATCCTGTTATCATTGCAATCACAATGAACCTCAGATAAGACCCTTCTGCCTCCTTTATGGTCCTCACTGGTCTAACAATAAATTTCACTTACAAAAGAGCAAACTTAGCAAACAGAAGAAGAGTAAAAGAAACTAAAACAAAACAGACAATCAGAAAGACCAGAGGCCAGACTGAAACTCTGAAAACTGAGTTTACATCAAGGCCTCACTAGCCCCCCTGGTTGTAATCGGCCATTTTGAGGAGTCTGCACAGACTGAGAGAAAATACCATTATGTCTGTGAAAATGCCTGTGCTCCTTGACAATATTGCTAGGCTCCTCACAATTACTTGTACAGTAACAGTTCCTTGCAATATGTCCAAAGTGACCACATTTAAAACATTTCACAGAATAATATTTCCTCTCCTTCATTGTACCCGGCCAATTGAAGTACCTGGCAATATCGCCGGAGCCAACACAGGCATAACATCTAACACATGCCATGCCTGATTTAGGGGCCCGGACAGAATATACTTCTTTCTGTCTGGAACTTTTAAACTCTTCCATTACTAAGGATGCACTCTTAACAATGTCACGTTTGAACTTTCTTTGTAATTTAAACAGCACATATCTGTCATTGTTGTTTCGTTATTGGATCAAAATTTGATAAAATATTTGATCCCTCACCTGTTCCATCACTCCCCCCTTTTTGCCCTGCACAGGGCACAATTGGTTGGGGATCTGATCTTGTGTTTAGAGACAAAGAGAAGGCCGGCACCACATTTGAAAAATCATTGATGAGATTTTTCAGACTATTAATCAGTTGGGAACTAATATCCAGCTCCACACAGCATTGATTAATAATGGCATCACTAGCTGCGGCCATTTTCTTCACAGCTTTGATCTCAGCCCCAGACTGAATCAGCTGTGCTTCCACAATGATTTTTCATTTTCAGCAGTTGTGATTCAAGGCTAGCAATCTGCTTTTCTCTGTCCACATTATACTGATCGTTCTCTGCCAGTTGTTTCTGTAAGACACACACTCTCTGCACATTAGTCACACAACACTGGCAGTGGAAATTTGGGGAATCTGCATTACACAAGGATTCCTCATACACACAGATCAGTTTAGCTAACATTTGTAGTCACTTACTTGATTTATTCAAGACTGACAGTCTCTCTATGCACATGCTGTCATGCCTACCTGCTTGTTCCAATATTGCAGACCACAGCATTTCTGCAGATTTGGGTACAGTGGGGGTTACTGGATTAAATTTACTGTGCTTTGCTAATCTTTTAAGGGTTGATAAGTCCATACTCACTCTTCCTGAAGCCATCTTGGTCGTCCTCCTTGTCCTTTCTCTGCTGCTTGAAAAAGGTCATTTTACCTCTGGAACGCCTTTTCCTGACCAGCTGGACTTTACCTTGAGAACGACTATGACTCTTTGGAAGACTGGACTGGTAAAGATCAACCCAAACTCTCAAAGATTACCAAGCAAAGGAAAAAGAAAAAATGTTAAAAATCAGAAGACTGGGTTCTCTGTTATTGATTTTGTTCCATGTATATCTTGTATTGAAAATCTGCATCACCCGTCTGAACTATCAGGGCTCTGAACACACAGAATTACACAACAGTTCACCCTGTATCAATGTAATCTGTCCACGTCCCTCCGGCCTGATCAGTTCACAGATGATGACCAGAAATTCAAACAGCAAAACATGTTAAACAAAATCTAAACAGTGGGCCTGTAGCTCGCCACTATAAAAGCTCAGGGTTATCCTCCACAAAATATTAAACTTATAGTTACCAAAAGGGGGAACTTCCATACACCTCTATTGAGGTCTGATATTAACTATTATTGCCAAACTTGACTATTAATAATTAATATCCACTTAATACGCCTCAACGTTATCTTTTCCTTATGCTATATACTAACTGAGACAAAACAGTGTAACAATAAAGGGTATTTATTACAAACACAAGTCTGCAGTCTATAACTTACATATATATTTATACCCAAGCTGGCGACTATACATATATATATATATATATATATACAATTATACAGATATATAACTCTAATACAGTAATATCACTACAGTATCCAGTGATATCCCAACAATATTACACAGTAATAACCCACAATAACCAGTAATATCACAACAATAAATTAACTGCCCGATTACCCAAATCACACATATAATATCAGCCCTCCCACCTTTGGCTAGCTAACCCTAATGAATAGTATTGGGCCTATTAAGAAAAGGGGATACAGAGTATACTGAAGCAATGTGGGTCCATCATCATCATAAGTGACCAGCTAAAAGAGGTGTGTGAGATAAGGTCACGGTCTATTGTCCACTAAGATACACCCCCTCAGCCCTAAATGAAACTTGTTTTTCCAGCTCATGGCATGCTTTGTTTTACAGCAGGCTGGAGGGGGGCTTTGCTCCATGTATTATACATGTGGGGGATATACCAAACATGCACTAAACACATCTCTATGTAAAGATGTACATTTTGGGTGCACTTCCCTTCTACACACCTAAATATAATGGGAATGGTTGGTGATATCAACTTCCTGTTTGTGGCACATTAGTATATGGGAGGGGGAAACTTTTCAAGATGGGTGGTGACCAAGGTGGCCATTTTGAAGTTGGCCATTTTGGATCCAACATTATTTTTTCCAATGGGAAGAGGGTTATATGACACATCAAACTTATTGAGAATTTCACAAGAAAAACAATGGTGTGCTTAGTTTTAACATATCTTTATTCTTTCATGAGTTATTTCCATGTTTATAATCACTTATAAAATGTGTTCAAGGTGCTGCCTATTGTGTTGGATTGTCAATGCCCTTGACACACTGATAGCAACAGTGCAGAAGAAATGCTAGTCTAAGGCGGTCAGATTCCTTGTAGGAATGCTCAGACCTGACACCCATAATGTGGTGCACAATCTTGCTGGAAAAACTCAAGGAACGTGCCATCTTCAGTGTATAAAGAGGGCAAGACATGATCATGTAGCAATTTCAGATATCCAGTGGCATTGAGGTTTCCATTGATAAAAATGTCCCCACTATCTTTGTACCCCATATACCACACCATACCATCAATTATGGGTGTCAGGTCTGAGCATTCCTACATGAACAGTTTCCTGTAAAGTGGATTGGTCATCGTGGGCCAGTTGAATGGCCACCGAGGTCTTCCGATCTGACCCCCTTAGACTTTTATGTTTAGGGTCATCTGAAGGCAATTGTCTATGCTGTGAAGATACGAGATGTGCAGCATCTGAAACAACGGATACTGGAAGTATGCGAGCTAGCATTTTTTCTGCAGTACTGCTATCAGTGTGTCAAGAGTGTGAGAAGAGGGTTGCATTGACAATCCAACACAATGGGCAGCACTTTGAACACATTTTATAAGTGGTTATAAACTTGCAAATAACTCATGAAAGAATAAAGTTACGTTAAAACCAAGCACACCATTGTTTTTCTTGTGAAATTCTCAATAAGTTTGATATGTCACATTACGCTCTTCCCATTGAAAAAATAAAGTTGGATTCAAAATGGCTGACTTCAAAATAAAAAAAAGAGAAGAAGCCATCACTGCTTATGGTCAGAATGCAATAACTGAAGTGCAATTGCACATAAATTCTAACTGTATTTCAAATGAGACATTTAGCAAACAATTGATCAATTCTTTGAGCTACCCCGACACTTCACGGCATTCTCATAATGGGGCAGTCCTAATCTACGTATTTTATTTACGTTGTGCCATTATGGCCTCCTGAATGTATAAAGAGTATAAAAAAAAGGACCACATTACATGCGAACTGTACCTGGAGCATTTTCAGAATCACTCCCTTGGTGCCAGTACGGACATTTCAGATCTGGCTTCTACACTGCCAAACCCGCACCAAAGATGAAGGGTGAGACAGGCTGAGACACAGGTGCACAATTAACTGGAGCCTGAGGCAGGGCAGGGCTGCTGTGTGTGTGCACAGCAGCCTATCAATCACAGTGAACACAGAAAGAATGGCGCACATAACCCAGCGTGCGCGGCAACAGTGGTGGTCAGCCACATACCAATGCAAAGCAAAAAAAAGAGAAGAAGCCAGCACTGCTTATGGTCAGAACGCAATAACTGAAGTGCAATTGCACATAAATTCTAACTGTATTTCAAATATGAGACATTTAGCAAACAATTGATCAATTCTTTGAGCTACCCCGCCACTTCACGGCATTCTCATAATGGGGCAGCCCTAATCTATGTATTTTATTTACGTTGTGTCATGTGAGGTCTTGTTTTTTGCGAGACGAGTTGATGTTTTTATTGGTAACATTTTCGGGCCCGTGACATTTTTTGATCGCTTTTTATTCCGATTTTTGTGAGGCGTTTGTACCGTTCTGCATTTGGTAAAATGGATAAAGCAGTTTTACTCTTCGGGTCAGTACTATTACAGCGATACCTCATTTATATCTTTTTTTATGTTTTGGCGCATTTATACGATAAAAACTATTTTATAGAAAAAAGAATTGTTTTTGCATTGCTTTATTCTGAGGACTATAACTTTTTTATTTTCTCGCTGATGATGCTGTATGGTGGCTCATTTTTTGCAGGACAAGATGACGCTTTCAGCAGTACCATGGTTATCTATATCTGTCTTTTTGATCGTGTGCTATTCCAATTTTTGTTTGGAGGTATGATAATAAAGCATTGTTTTTTGCCTCTTTTTTTTTACGGTGTTCACTGAAGGGGTTAACTAGTGGGACAGTTTTATAGGTTGGGTTGTTACGGATGCGGCGATACTAAATATGTGTGCTTTTATTGTTTTTGTTTTTTTTAGATAAAGGAATGTATTTATGGGAACAATATACAGTGGGGCAAAAAAGTATTTAGTCAGTCAGCAATAGTGCAAGTTCCACCACTTAAAAAGATGAGAGGCGTCTGTAATTTACATCATAGGTAGACCTCAACTATGGGAGACAAACTGAGAAAAAAAATCCAGAAAATCATATTGTCTGTTTTTTTTATCATTTTTTTTGCATATTATGGTGGAAAATAAGTATTTGGTCAGAAACAAACAATCAAGATTTCTGGCTCTCACAGACCTGTAACTTCTTCTTTAAGAGTCTCCTCTTTCCTCCACTCATTACCTGTAGTAATGGCACCTGTTTAAACTTGTTATCAGTATAAAAAGACACCTGTGCACACCCTCAAACAGTCTGACTCCAAACTCCACTATGGTGAAGACCAAAGAGCTGTCAAAGGACACCAGAAACAAAATTGTAGCCCTGCACCAGGCTGGGAAGACTGAATCTGCAATAGCCAACCAGCTTGGAGTGAAGAAATCAACAGTGGGAGCAATAATTAGAAAATGGAAGACATACAAGACCACTGATAATCTCCCTCGATCTGGGGCTCCACGCAAAATCCCACCCCGTGGGATCAGAATGATCACAAGAACGGTGAGCAAAAATCCCAGAACCACGCGGGGGGGCCTAGTGAATGAACTGCAGAGAGCTGGGACCAATGTAACAAGGCCTACCATAAGTGACATACTACGCCACCATGGACTCAGATCCTGCAGTGCCAGACGTGTCCCACTGCTTAAGCCAGTACATGTCCGGGCCCATCTGAAGTTTGCTAGAGAGCATTTGGATGATCCAGAGGAGTTTTGGGAGAATGTCCTATGGTCTGATGAAACCAACTGGAACTGTTTGGTAGAAACACAACTTGTCGTGTTTGGAGGAAAAAGAATGCTGAGTTGCATCCATCAAACACCATACCTATTGTAAAGCATGGTGGTGGAAACATCATGCTTTGGGGCTGTTTCTCTGCAAAGGGGCCAGGACGACTGATCCGGGTACATGAAAGAATGAATGGGGCCATGTATCGTGAGATTTTGAGTGCAAGCCTCCTTCCATCAGCAAGGGCATTGAAGATGAAACGTGGCTGGGTCTTTCAACATGACAATGATCCAAAGCACACCGCCAGGGCAACGAAGGAGTGGCTTCGTAAGAAGCATTTCAAGGTCCTGGAGTGGCCTAGCCAGTCTCCAGATCTCAACCCTATAGAAAACCTTTGGAGGGAGTTGAAAGTCTGTGTTGCCAAGCGAAAAGCCAAAAACATCACTGCTCTAGAGGAGATCTGCATGGAGGAATGGGCCAACATACCAACAACAGTGTGTGGCAACCTTGTGAAGACTTACAGAAAACGTTTGACCTCTGTCATTGCCAACAAAGGATATATTACAAAGTATTGAGATGAAATTTTGTTTCTGACCAAATACTTATTTTCCACCATAATATGCAAATAAAATGTTAAAAAAACAGACAATGTGATTTTCTGGATTTTTTTTTCTCAGTTTGTCTCCCATAGTTGAGGTCTACCTATGATGTAAATTACAGACGCCTCTCATCTTTTTAAGTGGTGGAACTTGCACTATTGCTGACTGACTAAATACTTTTTTGCCCCACTGTATATATATTTTTTCTTCATATAGGATTTTATTTTACACATCTAAATTTTTTTTTTTTTAATTTATGACATTGCCCCGGGGGGGGCATCATGTTATAAGGTCAGACCGCTGATCTGACACTTTGCAATACACTATGTCAGATCAGCGATCTGACGTGCACTGCTCCTGGCTTACCAGCGCCTGCTCTGAGCAGGCGCTGGGTAAGCCATCTCCCTGCAGGACCCGGATGCAGCCCCGTGGCCATTTTGGATTCAGGGCCTGCAGGGAGGAGACGGTTGGTACAAGGTGAGCATGGAGCCCCCTCCCTACGCAATGCTTCCCTATGCTGCCGGAACACTGTTTGATTGCAGTGTGCCGGGGGTTAAAGTGCCGGATGTCAGCTGCAATAGTCAGCTGACACCCGGCTGCGATCGGCCGCACTCCCCCCGTGAGCGCGGCCGATCGCTATGACGTACTATCCCGTCCCTGGGAATTAAGTCCCATGTCACCTTGACGGGATAGTACGTCATATGGGATTAAGGGGTTAAAGGCTTGCATTATTACTAGTAAACAATAGTCAAGTATTTCCTTATTTCTCATCATTCTTATCTATAAATTTCCTTTCTTTTGCAGGCAATCATCTTGACTTCTAGATAACGCCCTATCTTTTGCTTCTGTTATGTTACTTGACAATCCTTATTCTTCAGTCTTTTCTACTTTTTCCTGTTCTTTAACCCCTTCTACTGTACAATGCACCAGGGCCGCCATCAGGGCATTACAGCCGTGACTGGTGTATGGGGCCCGATGCGGGCCCCCTCTTACCTGCTCACCGGGCCCCTACCGGCAGCCGCAGGCTGAACCGGGTCCTTAGCGGCGGCTGGCGCTGCAGCTGTTTAACGCTATTGATGTGCGGGCCCGTGCCCGCACGTCAATAGTTAACAGCCGCAGCGTGCAGGTCGCCGGCGTCTGACGTCATTGTCAGTCGCCGGCGAGTGCACGCTTCAGCTGCGTGGAGAGAGCAGGAGCGCGGCAGGTAAGCAGAACTTGTTTTTTTTTTTTTTTTTATTGAGAGCGGCGATCCGGGGGAGCCCAGGGCAGTAAAGCTGGACACGGGTTTGGGGGGAGAGCAGAAAGCTGGACACGGGGGGGGGGGGGGCAGAAAGCTGGGCACGGGGGGGGCAGAAAGCTGGACACAGGGGGGAGGGGGCAGAAAGCTGGACACAGGGGGAGGCAGAAAGCTGGACACAGGGGGGGGGGCAGAAATCTGGACACAGGGGGGGCAGAAAGCTGGACACAGGGGGGGCAGAAAGCTGGACACAGGGGGGGCAGAAAGCTGGACAAAGGGTGGGCAGAAAGCTGGACACAGGGGGGGCAGAAAGCTGGACAAAGGGGGGGCAGAAAGCTGGACACAGGGGGGGGCAGAAAGCTGGACACGGGGGGGGCAGAAAGCTGGACACGGGGGGGCAGAAAGCTGGACACGGGGGGGCAGAAAGCTGGACACAGGGGGGGGCAGAAAGCTGGACACAGGGGGGGCAGAAAGCTGGACACGGGGGGGCAGAAAGCTGGACACAGGAGAGGGCAGAACTGGACACAGGGGGGGCAGAACTGGACACAGGGGGGGGGCAGAAAGCTGGACACAGGGTTGGCAGAAAGCTGGACATGGGGGGCAGAAAGCTGGACACGGGGGGGCAAAAAGCTGGACACAGGGGGGCAGAAAGCTGGACACAGGGGCAGAGAGCTATGCACAGGGGCGGCAGAAAGCTGGACACAGGGGGCAGAAAGCTGGACACAGGGGGGGCAGAAAGCTGGACACAGGGGGGCAGAAAGCTGGACACAGGGGGGGCAGAAAGCTGGACACAGGAGGGGCAGAAAGCTGGACACGGGGGGGCAGAAAGCTGGACACAGAGGGGGAAGAAAGCTGGGCACAGGGGCAGAAAGCTGTGCACAGGGGCAGAACGCTGGACACAGGGGGGGCAGAAAGCTGGGCACAGGGGCAGAACGCTGGACACAGTGGCAGAACGCTGGACACAGGGGCAGAAAGCTGGACACAGGGGCAGAAAGCTGGACACAGGGGCAGAAAGCTGGACACGGGCAGAAAGCTGGACAGGGGCAGAAAGCTGGACACGGGCAGAAAGCTGGACACGTGCAGAAAGCTGGACACAGGGGCAGAAAGCTAGACACGGGCAGAAAGCTAGACACGGGCAGAAAGCTGGACACGTGCAGAACGCTGGACACGGGCAGAATGCTGGACACGGGCAGAAAGCTGGACACAGGGGCAGAAAGCTGGACACAGGGGCAGAAAGCTGGACATGGGCAGAAAGCTGGACACGAGCAGAAAACTGCACACAGGGGCAGAAAGCTGCACACGGGCAGAACGCTGGACACGGGCAGAAAGCTGCACACAGGGGCAGAAAGCTGGACAGGGGCAGAAAGCTGGACACGGGCAGAAAGCTGGACACAGGGGCAGATTGCTGGACACAGGGGCAGATTGCTGGACACAGGGGCAGAATGGAGAAACGGGGCATGATTGGAGACACAGGGGGCAGGATGACAGACATGGCGGCATGACTGGAAACACTGGGGCATGACTGGAGACAGATGGGGCAGAATTGAGACACAGGGGGCATGATTGGAGACAGGGCAGAATGGTGATACGGGCATGATTGGAGACACTGGAGGCAGGATTGGAGACAGATGGGGCAGGTTCATGGGGCAGGATGGATACGATGGAGACAGATGGGGCAGGATGTGCCACCCTGTTTTTAAAGGGACCATAAGTAATTGGACAGATTCAATAATTTAAAATAAAATGTTCATTTTTAGTACTTGGTTGAAAACCTTTTGTTGGCAATGACTGCCTGAAGTCTTGAACTCATGGACATCACCAGATGCTGTTTTTCCTCCTTTTTGATGCTGTGCCAAGCCTTCACTGTAGTGGTTTTCAGTTGATGTTTGTTTGTGGGCCTTTCTGTCTGAAGTTTAGTCTTTAACAAGTGAAATGCATGCTCAATTGGCTTGAGATCTGGTGACTGACCTGGCTATTCAAGAATATTCCACTTCTTTGCTTTAATAAACTCCTGGGTTGCTTTGGCTTTACGTTTTGGGTCATTGTCCATCTGTAGTATTAAACGACAACCAATCAGTTTTGCTGCATTTGGCTGGATCTGAGCACACAGTATGTCTCTAAATACCTCAGAATTCATTTGGCTGCTTCTGTCCTGTGTCACATCATCAATAAACACTAGTAACCCAGTGCCACTGGCAGCCATACATGACCAAGCCATCCCACTGCCTCCGCCGTGTTTTACAGATGATGTGGTATGCTTTGGATCATGAGCTGTACCATGCCTTCGCCATACTTTTCTCTTTCCATCATTCTGGTAGAAGTTGATCTTGGTTTCATCTGTCCAAAGAAAAAGTTCTTCCAGAACTGTGCTGGCTTTTTTAGATGGTTTTTTTTTAGCAAAGTCCAGTCTAGCCTTTTTAATCTTGATGCTTATGAGTGGCTTGCACCGTGCAGTGAACCCTCTGTATTGACTTTCATGCAGTCTTCTCTTTATGGTAGATTTGGATATTGATGTGCCGACCTCCTGGAGAGAGTTGTTCACTTGGTTGGCTGTTGTGAAGGGGTTTCTCTTCACCATGGAGATGATTCTGTGATCATCCACCACTGTTGTCTTCCGTGGGCGCCCAGGTCTTTTTGCATTGATGAGTTCACCAGTGCTTTCTTTCTTTCTCAGGATGTACCAAACTGTAGATTTTGCCACTCCAAATATTGTAGCAATTTCTCGGATGGGTTTTTTTCTGTTTTCGCAGCTTAAGGATGGCTTGTTTCACCTGCTTGGAGAGCTCCTTTGACCGCATGTTTACTTCACAGCAAAACCTTCCAAATGCAAGCACCACACCTCAAATCAACTCCAGGCCTTTTATCTGCTTAATTGAGAATAACATAACAAAGGGATTGCCCACACCTGTCCATGAAATAGCCTTGGAGTCAATTGTCCAATTACTTTTGGTCCCTTTAAAAACAGGGTGGCACATGTTAAGGAGCTGAAACTCCTAAACTCTTTATCCAATTTTAATGTGGATATCCTCAAATGAAAGCTGAAAGTCTGAACTTCAACTGCATCTGAATTGTTTTGTTTAAAATTCATTGTGGTAATGTCTATAACCAAAATTAGAAAAATGTCTCTGTCCAAATATATATGGACCTTACTGTATATAAACAATCAGATAATTACAGACTCAAGTCCCTTTGGGTGGAATTAAAAATAAAATGTAAGAGGAAAATGTAAAAAATAAATAATCTTATATGCCTTAAAATGATATGACTAAAAATGTGAGTTCTCCACACAAAAAGCAAGTCCTCACATTGCACCATCAATGTAAAATTAAAAGTGGAAAATTAAATTACAGGCTGGTCCATTTTCATTGTAAATGCCTCAAGACAAAGAAATGTTGCCCAGTAATGTAAATGCTCTAATGGGGCCAGGAGATCGGAAGGTCCCAACCTGGCTTCCCCAAATGTCTCCATGGGTTTAGTGATGGTCAACAGGCCAGATCTGTATTCCTCCAGATAGGGCAGAGGTCCCTTAAGCTGGCATCCTGTGGAATGTCAAATCTATGTTCCCCTTTGTGGAGATACAGGGGGGTTAGCAGATGCCCTGGTCCGCTAGCTGAAACCGCATGGACCAGGGGATCATCCCACCGAATGCCCGCTCTTCTATTATCATGGGCATAACGCTACTCAGACTACACAGGGTGAGGGTAAAACAGTGTGGCAATACTTCATTGAACAACAAAACAGCAAATAGCATATAGAACAGTCCTAGCAAAATACTCACCGGGATAAGAGCAACTGATACTTCAGAGCTTCCAGGGCCGACTACCCCACCTATGGCATGCACAGAGAGGAGGTAACAACAAGCTTAGGAAGATGACAGTCCATTGATGTACAAAGCTAGTTGACCGGAGAGTCATGACCAGGCTTTTCCGAACATCTCCATGGAGCCAGGCGACTAGAGGATCCAATTCATGGCTTTAACAAACTTATTCATGGGACTTTGGAGACCAGTGGGTCCACATCCTGACTACCCCAAATGTATCCATGGATCCTGGCTTGCTGAAAATAGAAGTCTGGCTATTTAAGATAAAATGCTATGTCATCACACCCTTGATGGTGCCATAGCTATTCTATAGTCTCTCTTGATGTAACCATGGTGTACTGTCTTTTGTTTTGTAGAGTTTAATTTGCAGAAGGCTATACAGTTGTGCTCAAAAGTTTACATACCCCGGCAGAATTTTTGCTTTCTTGGCCTATTTTAAGAGAATTAATGCAAACACCAAATATTTTTCTCCACTCATGGTTAGTGGTTGGGTGAAGCCATTTATTGTCAAACTACTGTGTTCCCTATTTTTAAATCATAATGACAACCCAAAACAACAAAATGACCCTGATCTAAAGTTCACATACCCTGGTGATTTTGGCCTGATAACATGCACAGAAGTTCACACAAATGGGTTTGAATGGCTACTAAAGGTAACATCTTCACCTGTGACCTGTTTGCCTGTAATCAGTATGTGCGCATAAAAGCTGAGTGAGTTTCTGAGATCCAGACAGACTCTTGCATCTTTCATCCAGCCACTGATGTTTCTAGATTGTGAGTCATGAAGAAAGCAAAAGAATTGTCAATGGATGTACTGGAAAAGGTAGTTGAACTGTATAAAACACGAAAGGGATACAAAAAGACATCCAAGGAATTGATAATGTCAGTCAGCAGCGTTCAAACTGTGATTAACAAATGGAAAATCAGTAAAAACAAAACCACGGTCAGGTAGACCAACAAAAATGTCATCCACAAATGCCAGGAAAATTGTTTGGGATGCAAAAAAAACCCCACAAATAACATCAGCTGAAATACTGGACTCTCTGAAAAATGGTGGAGTGGCTGTTTCAAGATGCACAATAAGGAGGAACTTGAAGAAAAATGGGCGGCATGGTCAAGTCACCAGAAGAAAGCAAAAATTCTGCTGGGGTATGTAAACTTTTGAGTACAACTGTAGGTCTCCTTTTTATACCCACATCTGTGCTTCAGCCATCATCCACAGGATGGGGAGAGGGAATCAGGTTAACTCTCATTGAGTATTTAATTAATCTGCATAGTTTGTCCTTCACTGTTTTGCAGGTCAACAAGCTACTTATACCATGGGAAATCAAAATATTAGTAAACATCAATTGTTCAATGACCATGTGTTCCTGTCCTCCAAAGATTGCAGACAATAACATGTAGGAGCTGAAAAACAGAGGTAAACAGCAGCCATTCAGCAATTCACTATCAATTTGTCAATGTTCAGACTCATAAGAACAATAGCCATTGACTCTTGAACTACTGCAAATATTCGTCTGGCATAATTAAGATTAAATGCTCTGTCGTCACAGCCCCATTTATTATTATATTTGCCTTTTTGTCTAGTTTTTGTTGATTTTAGCCAGTTTTTGATTTGCGCAAAATTCTTTTAATTTGTAGATTGTGGGCCCTTGTGGGCAGGGTCCTCTCTCCACCTGCACCAGATGTGACTTGTATTGTTCAAGATTATTGTACCTGTTTTTATTATGTATACCCCTCCTCACATGTAAAGCGCCATGGAATAAATGGCGCTATAATAATAAATAATAATAATTTGCACTTTTAACCCCTTTACCCCCAAGGGTGGTTTGCACGTTAATGACCGGGCCAATTTTTACAATTCTGACCACTGTCCCTTTATGAGGTTATAACTCTGGAACGCTTCAATGGATCCCAGTGAATCTGACAATGTTTTCTCGTGACATATTGTACTTCATGACAATGGTAAAAATTTTTTGAAAGTGCCTGCGTTTATTTGTGAAAAAAATGGAAATTTGGCGAAAATTATTAAAATTTCGCAATTTTCCAACTTTGAATTTTTATGCAATTAAATCACAGAGATATGTCACACAAAATACTTAATAAGTAACATTTCCCACATGTCTACTTTACATCAGCACAATTTTGGAACCAACATTTTTTTTTGTTAGGGAGTTATAAGGGTTAAAATTTGACCAGCAATTTCTCATTTTTACAACAACATTTTTTTTTAGGGACCACATCTCATTTGAAGTCATTTTGAGGGGTCTATATGATAGAAAATACCCAAGTGTGACACTATTCTAAAAACTACACCCCTCAAGGTGCTCAAAACCACATTCAAGAAGTTTATTAACCCTTCTGGTGCTTCACAGGAATTTTTTGAATGTTTAAATAAAAATGAATATTTAACTTTTTTTCACAAAAAATTTAATTCAGCTCCAATTTGTTTTATTTTACCAAGGGTAACAGGAGAAAATGGACCCCAAACATTGTTGTACAATTTGTCCTGAGTACGACAATACCCCACATGTGGGGGTAAACCACTGTTTGGGCGCATGGCACAGCTCGGAAGCGAAGGAGCGCCATTTGACTTTTGAATGCAAAATTGACTGGAATTGAGATGGGACGCCATGTTTCGTTTGGAGAGCCCCTGATGTGCCTAAACATTGAAACGCCCCACAAGTGACACCATTTTGGAAAGTAGACCCCCTAAGGAACATATCTAGAGGTGTGGTGAGCACTTTGACC
Organism: Ranitomeya imitator; assembly: GCF_032444005.1. NCBI lineage: Eukaryota > Metazoa > Chordata > Amphibia > Anura > Dendrobatidae > Ranitomeya > Ranitomeya imitator. The sequence goes on along the minus strand of NC_091285.1, from coordinate 275,856,771 downwards.
CACCAAGTGCTTCACAGAAGTTTATAATGCAGAACCGTAAAAATAAAAAAATCATATTTTTTCACAAAAATTATCTTTTTGCCCCCAATTTTTTATTTTTCCAAGGGTAAGAGAAGAAATTGGACCCCAAATGTTGTTGTACAATTTGTCCTGAGTACGCTGATACCCCATATGTGGGGGTAAACCACTGTTTGGGCGGATGGGAGAGCTCGGAAGGGAAGGAGCGCCGTTTGACTTTTCAATGCAAAATTGACAGGAATTGAGATGGGACGCCATGTTGCGTTTGGAGAGCCACTGATGTGCCTAAACATTGAAACCCCCCACAAGTGACACCATTTTGGAAAGTAGACCCCCTAAGGAACTTATCTAGATGTGTGGTGAGCACTTTGACCCAGCAAGTGCTTCACAGAAGTTTATAATGCAGAACCGTAAAAATAAAAAATCATATTTTTTCACAAAAATTATCTTTTCGCCCCCAATTTTTTATTTTCCCAAGGGTAAGAGAAGGAATTGGACCCCAAAAGTTGTTGTAGAATTTGTCCTGAGTACGCTGATACCCCATATGTGGGGGTAAACCACTGTTTGGGCGGATGGGAGAGCTCGGAAAGGAAGGAGCGCCGTTTGACTTTTCAATGCAAAATTGACAGGAATTGAGATGAGACGCCATGTTGCGTTTGCAGAGCCCCTAATGTACCTAAATAGTAGAAACCCCTCACAAGTGACACCATTTTGGAAAGTAGAACCCCTAAGGAACTTATCTAGATGTGTGGTGAGCGCTTTGACCCACCAAGGGCTTCACAGAAGTTTATAATGGAGAGCTGTAAAAATAAAACAAAATTTTTTTCCCACAAAAATTATTTTTTAGCCCCCAGTTTTGTATTTTCCCGAGGGTAACAGGAGAAATTGGACCCCAAAATTTGTTGTCCAATTTGTCCTGAGTGCGCTGATACCCCATATGTGGGGGGGAACCACTGTTTGGGCGCATGGGAGGGCTCGGAAGGGAAGGAGTGCCATTTGAATGCAGACTTAGATGGAATGGTCTGCAGGTGTCACATTGCGTTTGCAGAGCCCCTAATGTACCTAAACAGTAGAAACCCCCCACAAATCACACCATTTTGGAAAGTAGACCCCATAAGGAACTTATCTAGATGTGTGGTGAGCGCTTTGACCCACCAAGGGCTTCACAGAAGTTTATAATGGAGAGCCGTAAAAATAAAACAAAAATTTTTTCCCACAAAAATTATTTTTTAGCCCCCAGTTCTGTATTTTTCCGAGGGTAACAGGAGAAATTGGACTCCAAAATGTGTTGTCCAATTTGTCCTGAGTGCGCTGATACCCCATATGTTGGGGGGAACCACCGTTTGGGCGCATGGGAGGGCTCGGAAGGGAAGGAGTGCCATTTGGAATGCAGACTTAGATGGAATGGTCTGCAGGCATCACATTGCGTTTGCAGAACCCCTAATGTACCTAAACAGTAGAAACCCCCCACAAGTAACCCCATATTGGAAACTAGACCCCCCAGGGAACTTACATAGATGTGTTGTGAGAACTTTGAACCCCCAAGTGTTTCACTACAGTTTATAACGCAGAGCCGTAAAAATAAAAAATCTTTTTTTTTCACACAAAAAATTATTTTTTAGCCCCCAGTTTTGTATTTTCCCAAGGGTAACAGGAGAAATTGGACCCCAACAGTTGTTGTCCTATTTGTCCTGAGTACGCTGATACCCCATATGTTGGGGTAAACCCCTGTTTGGGCACACGGGAGAGCTCGGAAGGGAAGAAGCACTGTTTCACTTTTTCAACGCAGAATTGGCTGGAATTGAGTTCGGACGCCATGTCGCGTTTGGAGAGCCCCTGATGTGCCTAAACAGTGGAAACCCCTCAATTATAACTGAAACCCTAATCCAAACACTCCCCTAACCCTAATTCCAACGGTAACCCTAACCACACCTCTAACCCTGACACACCCCTAACTCTAATCCCAACCCTATTCCCAACTGTAAATGTAATCTAAACCCTAACTGTATCTTTAGCCCCAACCCAAACTGTAGCCCTAGCCCTAACCCTAGCCCTAACCCTAGCCCTAACCCTAGCCCTAATGGAAAAATGGAAATAAATACATTTTTTAAATTTTTCCCTAACTAAGGGGGTGATAAAAGGGGGTTTGATTTACTTTTATAGCGGGTTTTTTAGCGGATTTTTATGATTGGCAGCCGTCACACACTTGCATTACCACATTTTGAGAGCTATAATTTTTCCATATTTTGGTCCACAGAGTCATGTGAGGTCTTGTTTTTTGCGGGACGAGTTGACGTTTTTATTGGTAACATTTTCGGGCACGTAACATTTTTTGATCGCTTTTTATTCCGATTTTTGTGAGGCAGAATGACCAAAAACCAGCTATTCATGAATTTCTTTTGGGGGAGGCGTTTATACCGTTCCGCGTTTGGTAAAATTGATAAAGCAGTTTTATTCTTCGGGTCAGTATGATTACAGCGACACCTCATTTATATCATTTTTTTATGTTTTGGCGCTTTTATACGATAAAAAATATTTTATAGAAAAAATAATTATTTTTGCATCGTTTTATTCTCAGGACTATAACTTTTTTATTTTTTTGCTGATGATGCTGTATGGCGGCTCGTTTTTTGCGGGACAAGATGATGTTTTCAGCGGTACCATGGTTATTTATATCTGTCTTTTTGATCGCGTGTTATTCCACTTTTTGTTTGGCGGTATGATAATAAAGCGTTGTTTTTTGCCTCGTTTTTTTTTTTTTCTTACGGTGTTTACTGAAGGGGTTAACTAGTGGGCCAGTTTTATAGGTCGGGCCGTTACGGATGCGGCGATACTACATATGTGTACTTTTATTGTTTTTTTTTTATTTATTTAGATAAAGAAATGTATTTATGGGAATAATATTTTTTTTTTTTTCATTATTTAGGAATATTTTTTTTTATTTTTTATTTTACACATTTGGAATTTTTTTTTTTTACTTTTTTACTTTGTCCCGGGGGGGCGGGGGGGGAACATCACTGATCAATGATCTGACAGTTTGCATAGCACTCTGTCAGATCACTAATCTGACTTACAGTGCTGCAGGCTTCACAGTGCCTGCTCTGAGCAGGCTCTGTGAAGCCACCTCCCTCCCTGCAGGACCCGGATCCGCGGCCATCTTGGATCCGGGTCTGGAGCAGGCAGGGAGGGAGGTAAGACCCTCGCAGCAACGCGATCACATCGCGTTGCTGCGGGGGGCTCAGGGAAGCCCGCAGGGGGCCCACTCCCTGCGCGATGCTTCCCTGCACCACCGGCACATCGCGATCATCTTTGATCGCGGTGTGCCAGGGGTTAAAGTGCTGGGGGCGGTCTGTGACCGCTCCTGGCACATAGTGCCGGATGTCAGCTGCGATAGGCAGCTGACACCCGGCCGCGATTGGCCACGCTCCCCCCGTGAGCGCCGCCGATCGCGCTGGACGTACTATCCGTCCGTGGTCATAGGGGCCCACCCCACCTCGACGGGATAGTACGTCCGATGTCAGAAAGGGGTTAAAAGTCTATTTTATTTGTAATATTTTTTATGTTTTCCAATGTGGGCATGATTTTTGCTTTCCAGATATTTATGCCCGATTCATCAATTGTGACTTTTTAAAGTCACAAAATGTTGCCATATTTGTACTCCAGGAGTGATTTTACCTGTGCCTGAAATGTTTTCTTACAAATTTAGCAATATTCATAGTCAAACCTGCATATTATTTTCTATACCAACACACAAATAAGATAAGACAAAAATAAGCATTATTGATTTTGCACAAAATTCATGAGCCATGTGCTCCATTTTGCAGAATTTGGAGAAAAAGAGGTCAAAGAATACTACAAGATGCAAAAATAAGAGTGACAGTATGATGGCCTCCACACCCACTCATTCAGTATGATGGGCTCTCACAGCTCCCCCACACCATGTATGATGGGCCCCACAACCCCTCAGACAGTATGATGAGCGTGCAAACTATGTACAATGGCACAACACAGTATAATGGCCCCTCACCTCACACTATATACAAAAGGCTCCCAACAGCCCCTCCTACAGGTACACCTCTTTCAGATGCGAATACATTTGAACACTTGGGTGCAGCCACATGAGCAATGCATTGCCCATCATCCTGTCCCGACGTGCAGCAGCGTGATGACATCAGTACACTGCTGCAAGAGCAACAGGAGCAGAGACGTCAGGCACTGGTAATAATAGCTCTACAGAAGGGCTAAAGATGAAATGTGGTATCACTTTAGATGTGGGAGGGGAGAATATTGGTGTCACTTTCCAAAGCATATTATAGGACAATAGGTCACATTATAATACTTTAATTCTTAATGGTACCATGTCAAGATTTGCAGCTGAAGACAAAGGGGGAGTAAAATCTCATCTTGGCATCTGTGCTACATGACAAAAAGGATGGCATTGACTTCAATTGGAGATGTCACTTATAAGGTACCTGGATGCAAATGTTTACTCGCGATACTGACTTTGACTCCTCAGTACTGTGGTTCCTGTATTGCCCAGAATCTGATGATGACTGGTAACAACTCCCAGTATATCCTTACCATTGTTAAGGACATACTAGGAATTGTACTGTAGGTTCAAGTACTGCAATTATACAATTCCTGGCAAAAAATTATGTAATCACCGGCCTTGGAGGATGTTCATTCAGTTGTTTAATTTTGTAGAAAAAAAAGCAGATCACAGACATGACGCAAAACTAAAGTCATTTCAAACGGCAACTTTCTGGGTTTAAGAACCACTAAAAGAAATCAATAACAAAAAATGTGGTAGTCAGTGATGGTTACTTTTTTAACCAAGCATAGGGTAAAAATTATGGAGTCACTCAATTATGAGGGAAAAATTATGGAATCATGAGAAACAAACAAAAAAAACACTCCAAAACATCACTAGTATTTTGTTGCACCACCCCTGGCTTTTATAACAGCTTGCAGTCTCTGAGGCATGGACTTAATGAGTGTCAAACAATACTCTTCATCAATCTGGCTCCAACTTTCTCTGATTGCTGTTGCCAGATCAGCTTTGCAGGTTGGAGCTTTGTCATGGACCATTTTCTTCAACTTCCACCAAGGATTTTCAATTGGATTGAGATCCGGACTATTTGCAGGCCATGACATTGACCTTATGTGTCTTTTTTCAAGGAATGTTTGCACAGTTTTGCAATATGGCAGGATTCATTGTCATCTTGAAAAATGATTTCATTATCCCGAAACATCCTTTCAATTGATGGGATAAGAAAAGTGTAAAAATATCAACATAAACTTGTGCATTTATTGAAGATGTAATGACAGCCATCTCCCCAGTGCCTTTACCGGACATGAAGCCCCATATCATCAATGACTGAGGAAATTTGCATGTTCTCTTGAGGCAGTCATCTTTATAAATCTCATTGGAACGGCCCCAAACAAAAGTTCCAGCATCATCACCTTGCCCAATGCAGACTTGCAATTCATCCACAGTCCACGATTGCTTTTCCTTAGCCCAGTGTAACCTTGTTTTTTTTGGTTTAGTTGTTAATGATGGCTTTCGTTTATAGCTTTTCTGTATGTAAATCCTATTTCCTTTAGGCGGTTTCTTACAGTTCGGTCACAGACGTTGACTCCAGTTTCCACCCATTCATTCGTTTTGTTGTGCATTTCCTGTTTTGGATACATATTGCTTTAAGTTTCCGGTTTTGACGCTTTGATGTCTCCCTTGGTCTACCAGTATGTTTGCCTTTAACCCCTTCCCGACCTTTGACGCCACGTAGGCGTCATGAAAGTCGGTGCCATTCCGACCCATGACGCCTATGCGGCGTCATGGAAAGATCGCGTCCCTGCAGATCGGGTGAAAGGGTTAACTCCCATTTCACCCGATCTGCAGGGACAGGGGGAGTGGTAGTTTAGCCCAGGGGGGGTGGCTTCACCCCCTCGTGGCTACGATCGCTCTGATTGGCTGTTGAAAGTGAAACTGCCAATCAGAGCGATTTGTAATATTTCACCCATTATAACGGGTGAAATATTACAATCCAGCCATGGCCGATGCTGAAATATCATCGGCCATGGCTGGAAATACTAGTGTGCCCCCACCCCACCCCTCCGATCGCCGCCCCCCCCAGCCCTCCGATCTGGCCGGTACACTGCTCCGGCTCCCCTCCGTCCAGTGCTCCGCTCCCCCCCGTGCTCTTGTCCGCTCCCCCCGTGCTCCAATCACCCCCCCGTGCTCCAATCACCCCCCCTGCACTCCGATCCACCCCCCCCCGGTGCTCCGTTCCACCCCCCCGTGCTCCATTCCAGCCCCCCGTGCTCCGTTCCACGCCCCCCGTGCTCCGTTCCACCCCTCCCGCGCTCCGATTCCTCCCCCCATGCTCCGATCCCCCCCCCCCGTGGTCCCCCCCCACCCCATCATACTTACCGATCCAGCCGGGGTCCCGTCCGTCTTCTCCCTGGGAGCCGCCATCTTCCAAAATGGCGGGCGCATGCGCAGTGCGCCCGCCGAATCTGCCGGCCGGCAGATTCGTTCCAAAGTGCATTTTGATCACTGAGATATAATCTATCTCAGTGATCAAAATAAAAAAAATAATAAATGACCCCCCCCTTTGTCACCCCCATAGGTAGGGACAATAAAAAAATAAAGAAATTTTTTTTTTCCACTAATGTTAGAATAGGGTTAGGGGTAGGGTTAGGGCTAGGGTTAGGGGTAGGGTTAGGGCTAGGGTTAGGGTTAGGGGTAGGGTTAGGGTTAGGGGTAGGGTTAGGGTTAGGGCTAGGGGTAGGGTTAGGGTTAGGGTTAGGGGTAGGGTTAGGGCTAGGGTTAGGGTTTCGGTATGTGCACACGTATTCTGGTCCTCTGCGGATTTTTCCGCTGCGGATTTGATAAATCCGCAGTGCTAAACCGCTGCGGATTTATGGCGGATTTACCGCGGTTTTTCTGCGCATTTCACTGCGGTTTTACAACTGCGATTTTCTATTTGAGCAGTTGTAAAACCGCTGCGGAATCCGCACAAAGAAGTGACATGCTGCGGAATGTAAACCGCTGCGTTTCCGTGCAGTTTTTCCGCAGCATGGGCACAGCGATTTTTGTTTCCCGTAGGTTTACATTGAACTGTAAACTCATGGGAAACTGCTGCGGATCCGCAGCGTTTTCCGCAGTGTGTGCACATACCTTTAGAATTAGGCTATGTGCACACGGTGCGGATTTGGCTGCGGATTCGCAGCAGTGTTCCATCAGGTTTACAGTACCATGTAAACATATGGAAACCAAATCCGCTGTGCCCATGGTGCAGAAAATACCACGCGGAAACGCTGCGTTGTATTTTCCGCAGCATGTCAATTCTTTGTGCGGATTCCGCAGCGTTTTACACCTGTTCCTCAATAGGAATCCGCAGGTGAAATCCGCACAAAAAACACTGGAAATCCGCGGAAAATCCGCAGGTAAAACGCAGTGCCTTTTACCCACGGATTTTTCAAAAATGGTGCGAAAATATCTCACACGAATCCGCAACGTGGGCACATAGCCTTAGGGTTAGGGTTGGAATTAGGGTTGTGGTTATGGTTAGGGGTGTGTTGGGGTTAGGGTTGTGGTTAGGGGTGTGTTGCGGTTAGGGTTGTGTTTAGGGTTATGGCTACAGTTGGGATTAGGGTTAGGGGTGTGTTGGGGTTAGTGTTGGAGGTAGAATTGAGGGGTTACCACTGTTTAGGCACATCAGGGGTCTCCAAACGCAACATGGCGCCACCATTGATTCCAGCCAATCTCGTATTCAAAAAGTCAAATGGTGCTCCCTCACTTCCGAGCCCTGACGTGTGCCCAAACAGTGGTTTACCCCCACATATGGGGTACCAGCATACTCAGGACAAACTGCGCAACAATTACTGGGGTCCAATTTCTCCTGTTACCCTTGTGAATCAAAAAAAATGCTTGCTAAAACATCATTTTTGAGGAAAGAAAAATGATTTTTTATTTTCACGGCTCTGCGTTGTAAACGTCTGTGAAGCACTTGGGGGTTCAAAGTGCTCACCACATATCTAGATAAGTTCCTTGGGGGTCTAATTTCTAAAATGGGGTCACTTGTGGGGGTTTCTACTGTTTAGGCACACCAGGGGCTCTGCAAACGCAACGTGACACCCGCAGACCATTCCATCAAAGTCTGCATTTCAAAAGTCACTACTTCCCTTCTGAGCCCCGACGTGTGCCCAAACAGTGGTTTACCCCCACTCATGGGGTATCAGCGTACTCAGGAGAAACTGGACAACAACTTTTGGGGTCCAATTTCTCCTGTAACCCTTGGGAAAATAAAAAATTCTGGGCTAAATAATTATTTTTGAGGAAAGAAAACGTATTTATTATTTTCACGGCTCTGCATTATAAACTTCTATGAAGCACTTGGGGGTTCAAAGTGCTCACCACACATCTAGATAAGTTCCTTTGGGGGTCTAGTTTCCAAAATGGGGTCACTTGTGGGGGGTTTCTACTGTTAAGCCACATCAGGGGCTCTGCAAACGCAACGTGACGCCCACAGAGCATTCCATCAAAGTCTGCATTTCAAAACGTCACTACTTCACTTCCGAGCCCCGGCATGTGCCCAAACAGTGATTTACCCCCACATATGGGGTATCAGCGTACTCAGGAGAAACTGGACAACAACTTTTGGGGTCAAATTTCTCCTGTTACCCTTGGGAAAATAAAAAATTGCAGGCTAAAAGATCATTTTTGAGAAAATAATTTTTTTTTTTTTTTCATGGCTCTGCGTTATAAACTTCTGTGAAGCACTTGAGGGTTCAAAGTCCTCACCACACATCTAGATTAGTTCCTTTGGGGGTCTAGTTTCCAAAATGGTGTCATTTCTGGGGGATCTCCAATGTTTAGGCACACAGGGGCTCTCCAAACGTGACATGGTGTCCGCTAATGATTGGAGCTAATTTTCCATTTAAAAAGCCAAATGGCGTGCCATCCCTTCCGAACCCTGCCGTGCACCCAAACAGTGGTTTACCCCCACATATTGGGTATCTGCGTACTCAGGACAAACAGGAAAACAATATTTGGGGTCCAATTTCTCCTATTATCCTTGGCAAAATAGGAAATTCCAGGCTAAAAATCATTTTTGAGGAAAGAAAAATTATTTTTTATTTTCATGGCTCTGCGTTATAAACTTCTGTGAAGCACCTGGGGGTTTAAAGTGCTCAATATGCATCTAGATAAGTTCCTTGGGGGGTCTAGTTTCCAAAATGGGGTCACTTGTGGGGGAGCTCCAATGTTTAGGCACACAGGGGCTCTCCAAACGCGACATGGTGTCCGCTAACAATTGGAGCTAATTTTCCATTCAAAAAGTCAAATGGCGCGCCTTCCCTTCCGAGCCCTGCCGAGTGCCCAAACAGTGGTTTACCCCCACATATGAGGTATCGACGTACTCGGGAGAAATTGCCCAACAAATTTTATGATCCATTTTACCCTACTGCCCATGTGAAAATGAAAAAATTGAGGCGAAAAGAATTTTTTTGTGAAAAAAAAGTACTTTTTCATTTTTACAGATCAATTTGTGAAGCACCTGAGGGTTTAAAGTGCTCACTAGGCATCTAAATAAGTTCCTTGGGGGGTCTAGTTTCCAAAATGGGGTCACTTGTGGGGGAGCGCCAATGTTTAGGCACACAGGAGCTCTCCAAACGCGACATGGTGTCCGCTAACGATGGAAATAATTTTTCATTCAAAAAGTCAAATGGCGCTCCTTCCCTTCCGAGCCTTACCATGTGCCCAAACAGTGGTTTACCCCCACATGTGAGGTATTGGTGTACTCAGGAGAAATTGCCCAACACATTTTAGGATCCATTTTATCCTGTTGCCCATGTGAAAATGAAAAAATTGAGGCTAAAAGAATTTTTTTGTGAAAAAAAAGTACTTTTTCATTTTTACGGATTAATTTGTGAAGCACCTGGGGGTTCAAAGTGCTCACTATGCATCTAGATAAGTTCCTTGGGGCGTCTAGTTTCCAAAATGGGGTCACTTGTGGGGGAGCTCCAATTTTTAGGCACACGGGGGCTCTCCAAACGTGTCCGCTAAAGAGTGGAGCCAATTTTTGATTCAAAAAGTCAAATGGTGCTCCTTCCCTTCCAAGCCCTGCCGTGCGCCCAAACAGTGGTTTACCCCCACATATGAGGTATCAGCGTACTCAGGACAAATTGGACAACAACTTTCGTGGTTCAGTTTCTCCTTTTACCATTGGGAAAATAAAAAAATTGTTGCTAAAAGATAATTTTTGTGACTAAAAAGTTAAATGTTCATTTTTTCCTTCCATGTTGCTTCTGCTGCTGTGAAGCACCTGAAGGGTTAATAAACTTCTTGAATGTGGTTTTGAGTACCTTGAGGGGTGCAGTTTTTAGAATGGTGTCACTTTTGGGTATTTTCAGCCATATAGACCCCTCAAACTGACTTCAAATGTGAGGTGGTCCCTAAAAAAAATGGTTTTGTAAATTTCGTTGTAAAAATGACAAATCGCTGGTCAAATTTTAACCCTTATAACTTCCTAACAAAAAAAAATTTTGTTTCCAAAATTGTGCTGATGTAAAGTAAACATGTGGGAAATGTTATTTATTAACTATTTTGTGTCACATATCTCTCTGGTTTAACAGAATAAAAATTCAAAATGTGAAAATTGCGAAATTTTCAAAATTTTCGCCAAATTTCCGTTTTTATCACAAATAAACGCAGAATTTATTGACCTAAATTTACCACTAACATGAAGCCCAATATGTCACGAAAAAACAATCTCAGAACCGCTAGGATCCGTTGAAGCGTTCCTGAGTTATTACCTCATAAAGGGACACTGGTCAGAATTGCAAAAAACGGCAAGGTCTTTAAGGTCAAAATAGGCTGGGTCATGAAGGGGTTAGCAACCTTCCCATGTTGTTTGCATTTGGTCCAGATTTTAGACACAGCTGACTGTGAACAAACATCTTTTGCAATATTGCATAGGCTATGTGCACACGTTGCGGATCTTGCTGCGGATCTGCAGCTGCGGGTCCACAGCAGCTTTCCATGCGTTTACAGTACAATGTAAACCTATGGAAAACGCAATCCGCAGTGCCCATGCTGTGGAAAAAAAGCGCGGAAACGCTGCGGCTTACATTCCGCAGCATGTCAATTCTTTGTGCAGATTCTGCTGCGGTTTACACCTGCTCCTCTATAGGAATCCGCAGGTGTAAATCCACAGGTGGAATCCGCACAAATTCCGCATAAAAACCGTGGTAAATCCGCAGGTAAAACGCAGTGCCTTTCACCTGCGGATATCTGAAATCCGCTGCGGAAAAATCCGCAGCCCTAAAAAATACATGTACACATACCCTTACCCTCTTTTAAGAGTTTGATAATCCTGACCTTTGTTTCAATTGACATCTTTAGTGTTGGAGCCATGATTCATGTCAGTCCACTTGGTGCAACAGCTCTCCAAGGTGTGATCACTCCTTTTTAGATGCAGACTAACGAGCAGATCTAATTTGATGCAGGTGTTAGTTTTGGGAATGAAAATTTACAGGGTGATTCCACAATTTTTTCCCTCATAATTGAGGGACTCCATAACCCCTTTACCCCCAAGGGTGGTTTGCACGTTAATGACCGGGCCAATTTTTACAATTCTGACCACTGTCCCTTTATGAGGTTATAACTCTGGAACGCTTCAACGGATCCCAGTGAATCTGACAATGTTTTCTCGTGACATATTGTACTTCATGACAATGGTAAAAATTCTTTGATAGTACCTGCGTTTATTTGTGAAAAAAACGGAAATTTGGCGAAAATTATGAAAATTTCGCAATTTACATCAGCACAATTTTGGAACCAAAATTTTTTTTTGTTAGGGAGTTATAAGGGTTAAAAGTTGACCAGCAATTTCTCATTTCTACCACACCATTTTATTTTAGGGACCACATCTCATTTGAAGTCATTTTGAGGGGTCTATATGATAGAAAATACCCAAGTGTGACACCATTCTAAAAACTACACCCCTCAAGGTGCTCAAAACCATATTCAAGAAGTTTATTAACCCTTCTGGTGCTTCACAGGAACTTTTTGAATGTTTAAATAAAAATGAACATTTAACTTTTTTTCACAAAAAATTTAATTCAGCTCCAATTTGTTTTATTTTACCAAGGGTAACAGGAGAAAATGGACCCCAAACATTGTTGTACAATTTGTCCTGAGTACGCCAATACCCCACATGTGGGGGTAAACTACTGTTTGGGCGCATGGCAGAGCTCGGAAGTGAAGGAGCGCCATTTGACTTTTCAATGCAAAATTGACTGGAATTGAGATGGGATGCCATGTTTCGTTTGGAGAGCCCCTGATGTGCCTAAACATTGAAACCCCCCACAAGTGACACCATTTTGGAAAGTAGACCCCCTAAGGAACTTATCTAGAGGTGTGGTGAGCACTTTGACCAACCAAGTGCTTCACAGAAGTTTATAATGTAGAACCATAAAAATAAAAAATCATATTTTTTCACAAAAATTATTTTTTCGCCCCCAATTTTTTATTTTTCCAAGGGTAAGAGAAGAAATTGGACCCCAAAAGTTGTTGTACAATTTGTCCTGAGTACGCTGATAGCCCATATGTGGGGGTAAACCACTGTTTGGGCGGATGGGAGAGCTCGGAAGGGAAGGAGCGCCGTTTGACTTTTCAATGCAAAATTGACAGGAATTGAGATGGGACGCCATGTTGCGTTTGAAGAGCCACTGATGTGCCTAAACATTGAAACCCCCCACAAGTGACACCATTTTGGAAAGTAGACCCCCTAAGGAACTTATCTAGAGGTGTGGTGAGCACTTTGACCCACCAAGTGCTTCACAGAAGTTTATAATGCAGAGCGGTAAAAATAAAACAAAATTTTTTTCCCACAAAAATTATTTTTTTAGCCCCCAGTTTTGTATTTTCCCGAGGGTAACAGGAGAAATTGGACCCCAAAATGTGTTGCCCAATTTGTCCTGAGTGCGATGATACACCATATGTGGGGGGAACCACTGTTTGGGCACATGGGAGGGCTCGGAAGGGAAGGAGTGCCATTTGAATGCAGACTTAGATGGAATGGTCTGCAGGTGTCACATTGCGTTTGCAGAGCCCCTAATGTACCTAAACAGTAGAAACCCCCCACAAGTGACACCATTTTGGAAAGTAGACCTCCTTAGGAACTTATCTAGATGTGTGCTGAGCGCTTTGACCCACCAAGGGCTTCACAGAAGTTTATAATGGAGAGCCATAAAAATAAAACAAAAATTTTTTCCCACAAAAATTATATTTTAGCCCCCAGTTTTGTATTTTCCCGAGGGTAACATGAGAAATTGGACCCCACAATTTGTTGTCCAATTTGTCCTGAGTGCACTGATACCCCATATGTGGGGGGGAACCACTGTTTGGGCGCATGGGAGGGCTCGGAAGGGAAGGAGCTCCATTTGGAATGAGGACTTAGATGGAATGGTCTGCAGGTGTCACATTGCATTTGCCCCTAATGTACCTAAACAGTAGAAACCTCCCACAAGTGACACCATTTTGGAAACTAGACCCCCTAAGGAACTCATCTAGATGTGTTGTGATAGCTTTGAACCCCCAAGTGTTTCACTACAGTTTGTAACGCAGAGCCGTGAAAATTAAAAAAAAAAATCTTTCCCCCCAAAATTATTTTTTAGCCCCCAGTTTTGTATTTTCCCGAGGGTAAGAGGAGAAATTCGACCCCAAAAGTTGTTGTCCAATTTGTCCTGAGTACGCTGATACCCCGTATGTTGGGGGGAACCACCGTTTGAGCGCATGGCAGAGCTCGGAAGGGAAGGAGCGCCATTTGGAATGCAGACTTAGATGGAATGGTCTGCAGGCGTCACATTGCGTTTGCAGAACCCCTAATGTACCTAAACAGTAGAAACCCCCCACAAGTGACCCCATATTGGAAACTAGACCCCCCAGGGAACTAATCTAGATGTGTTGTGAGAACTTTGAACCCCCAAGTGTTTCGCTACAGTTTATAACGCAGAGCCGTGAAAATAAAAAATCCTTTTTTTTCCCACAGAAATTATTTTTTAGCCCCCAGTTTTGTATTTTCCCAAGTGTAACAGCACCTGTTCACACTCAGTCTATGTTTGGATGTGCAGATCAGGTTTTTTGAAATGTATTCTCTAGCCTTCTGATCGTGCACTCCCCGCCTCCTAGCTTCAGGTGTTTTAATTATAGTAGGTCCAATACCCCTCCACATAGAGAGAGAATTTGAGTCCAAGAAGAGGTTTCACATGTACCCATTCAGATGGAGACGTTTATTCTCAGTGAGGTAGGTCAAACGTAGGATCTCGTATAAGAGAGATGCCTTAACGTGGCTACGAGGTACACATAAAATTGGCCATTTTTGTGCGCTAAAAGCTCTCATTTTTCATATTTCTAGTGCAGTAATGCAGTTCAAATTCCGTTTTTTCAAGTTTGCATGTTTTGGCGCTGCAGTGTGCTGCCCTATTTATTTAACTATATACGAGTTGGCGACTCTGGGTTCAGCACCTGTTCACACTCAGTCTATGTTTGGATGTGCAGATCAGGTTTTTTGAAATGTATTCTCTAGCCTTCTGATCGTGCACTCCCCGCCTCCTAGCTTCAGGTGTTTTAATTATAGTAGGTCCAATACCCCTCCACATAGAGAGAGAATTTGAGTCCAAGAAGAGGTTTCACATGTACCCATTCAGATGGAGACGTTTATTCTCAGTGAGGTAGGTCAAACGTAGGACCTCGTATAAGAGAGATGCCTTAACGTGGCTACGAGGTACACATAAAATTGGCCATTTTTGTGCGCTAAAAGCTCTCATTTTTCATATTTCTAGTGCAGTAATGCAGTTCAAATTCCGTTTTTTCAAGTTTGCATGTTTTGGCGCTGCAGTGTGCTGCCCTATTTATTTAACTATATACGAGTTGGCGACTCTGGGTTCAGCACCTGTTCACACTCAGTCTATGTTTGGATGTGCAGATCAGGTTTTTTGAAATGTATTCTCTAGCCTTCTGATCGTGCACTCCCCGCCTCCTAGCTTCAGGTGTTTTAATTATAGTAGGTCCAATACCCCTCCACATAGAGAGAGAATTTGAGTCCAAGAAGAGGTTTCACATGTACCCATTCAGATGGAGACGTTTATTCTCAGTGAGGTAGGTCAAACGTAGGACCTCGTATAAGAGAGATGCCTTAACGTGGCTACGAGGTACACATAAAATTGGCCATTTTTGTGCGCTAAAAGCTCTCATTTTTCATATTTCTAGTGCAGTAATGCAGTTCAAATTCCATTTTTTCAAGTTTGCATGTTTTGGCGCTGCAGTGTGCTGCCCTATTTATTTAACTATATACGAGTTGGCGACTCTGGGTTCAGCACCTGTTCACACTCAGTCTATGTTTGGATGTGCAGATCAGGTTTTTTGAAATGTATTCTCTAGCCTTCTGATCGTGCACTCCCCGCCTCCTAGCTTCAGGTGTTTTAATTATAGTAGGTCCAATACCCCTCCACATAGAGAGAGAATTTGAGTCCAAGAAGAGGTTTCACATGTACCCATTCAGATGGAGACGTTTATTCTCAGTGAGGTAGGTCAAACGTAGGACCTCGTATAAGAGAGATGCCTTAACGTGGCTACGAGGTACACATAAAATTGGCCATTTTTGTGCGCTAAAAGCTCTCATTTTTCATATTTCTAGTGCAGTAATGCAGTTCAAATTCCGTTTTTTCAAGTTTGCATGTTTTGGCGCTGCAGTGTGCTGCCCTATTTATTTAACTATATACGAGTTGGCGACTCTGGGTTCAGCACCTGTTCACACTCAGTCTATGTTTGGATGTGCAGATCAGGTTTTTTGAAATGTATTCTCTAGCCTTCTGATCGTGCACTCCCCGCCTCCTAGCTTCAGGTGTTTTAATTATAGTAGGTCCAATACCCCTCCACATAGAGAGAGAATTTGAGTCCAAGAAGAGGTTTCACATGTACCCATTCAGATGGAGACGTTTATTCTCAGTGAGGTAGGTCAAACGTAGGACCTCGTATAAGAGAGATGCCTTAACGTGGCTACGAGGTACACATAAAATTGGCCATTTTTGTGCGCTAAAAGCTCTCATTTTTCATATTTCTAGTGCAGTAATGCAGTTCAAATTCCGTTTTTTCAAGTTTGCATGTTTTGGCGCTGCAGTGTGCTGCCCTATTTATTTAACTATATACGAGTTGGCGACTCTGGGTTCAGCACCTGTTCACACTCAGTCTATGTTTGGATGTGCAGATCAGGTTTTTTGAAATGTAACAGGAGAAATTGAACCCCAAAAGTTGTTGTCCTATTTGTCCTGAGTACGCTGATACCCCATATGTTGGGGTAAACCCCTGTTTGGGCACACGGGAGAGCTCGGAAGGGAAGAAGCACTGTTTTACTTTTTCAACGCAGAATTGGCTGGAATTGAGATCGGACGCCATGTCGCGTTTGGAGAGCCCCTGATGTGCCTAAACAGTGGAAACCCCACAATTATAACTGAAACCCTAATCCTAACACACCCCTAATGCTAATCCCAACAGTAACCCTAACCACACCTCTAACCCTGACACACCCCTAACCCTATTCCCAACTGTAAATGTAATCTAAACCCTAACTGTAACTTTAGCCCCAACCCGAACCCTAACTTTAGCCCCAACCCAAACTGTAGCCCTAACCCTAGCCCTAACCCTAGCCCTAACCCTAGCCCTAACCCTAATGGGAAAATGGAAATAAATACATTTTTTAAATTTTTCCCTAACTAAGGGGGTGATGAAGGGGGGTTTGATTTACTTTTATAGCGGGTTATTTAGCGGATTTTTATAATTGGCAGCCGTCACACACTGAAATACGCTTTTTATTGCAAAAAATATTTTTTACGTTACCACATTTTGAGAGCTATAATTTTTCCATATTTTGGTCCACAGAGTCATGTGAGGTCTTGTTTTTTGCGGGACGAGTTGACGTTTTTATTGGTAACATTTTCGAGCACGTGACTTTTTTGATCGCTTTTTATTCCGATTTTTGTGAGGCAGAATGACCAAAAACCAGCTATTCATGAATTTCTTTTGGGGGAGGCGTTTATACCGTTCCGCGTTTGGTAAAATTGATAAAGCAGTTTTATTCTTCAGATCAGTACGATTACAGCGACACCTCATTTATATCATTTTTTTTGTGTTTTGGCGCTTTTATACGATAAAAACTATTTTATAGAAAAAATAATTATTTTTGCATCACTTTATTCTCAGGACTATAACTTTTTTAGTTTTTTGCTGATGATGCTGTATCACGGCTCTTTTTTTGTGGGACAAGATGACGCTTTCAGCGGTACCATGGTTATTTATATCTTTCTTTTTGATTGCGTGTTATTCCACTTTTTGTTCGGCGGTATGATAATAAAGCGTTGTTTTTTGCCTGGTTTTTTTTTTTTTTTTCTTACGGTGTTTACTGAAGAGGTTAACTAGTGGGCCAGTTTTATAGGTCGGGCCGTTACGGACGCGGCGATACTAAATATATGTACTTTTATTGTTTTTTTTTTTTTATTTAGATAAAGAAATGTATTTATGGGAATAATATATATATTTTTTTTACACATTTGAAAAAATTTTTTTTTACTTTTTTACTTTGTCCCAGGGGGGAACAACACAGATCGGTGATCTGACAGTTTGCACAGCACTCTGTCAGATCACCGATCTGATAGGAGTGCAGGCTGCTTCACAGTGCCTGCTCTGAGCAGGCTCTGTGAAGCCACCTCCCTCCCTGCAGGACCCGGATCCGCGGCCATCTTGGATCCGGGGCTCGAGCAGGGAGGGAGGAAGGTAAGACCCTCGCAGCAACGCGATCACATCGCGTTGCTGCGGGGGGCTCAGGGAAGCCCGCAGGAAGCCCCCACCCTGCGCGATGCTTCCCTGCACCGCCGGCACATCGCGATCATCTTTGATCGCGGTGTGCCAGGGGTTAATGTGCCGGGGGCGGTCCGTGACCGCTCCTGGCACATAGTGCCGGATGTCAGCTGCGATAGGCAGCTGACACCCAGCCGCGATCGGCGGCGCTCCTCCCGTGAGCGCCGCCGATCGCGCTGGACGTACTATCCCGTCCATGGTCATGGGGGCCCACCCCACCTCGACGGGATAGTACGTCCCATGTCAGAAAGGGGTTAATTGTTACCCTATGCTTGGTTAAAAAACGTAACCATTACTGACTACCACATTTTTTGTATTTGATTTCTTTTAGTGTTTCTTCAAGCCAGAAAGTTGCCATTTGAAATGACTTTAGTTTTGTGCCATGTCTGTGATCTGCTTTTTTTCTACAGAATTAAACAACTGAATGAACATCCTCCAAGGCCGGTGATTCCATAATTTTTGCCAGGGGCTGTATATGGGGCTGGCATTTCAATTAATCACTGTACTAAGCTGGCTGCTATATACATATACTAATGATGGTTCTGGTGCTGCATTCATGTACTGATGTTGGTTCTGGCGCCACACATGTGCCAACAGCGGTTTTGATTTTGTAGACATGTAGCAATCCATAACGTGGCTATGTTAAACCGAAAAAATCCTCAAACCTTAAAGATTATGAGCATAAACATTACAAATCCATCTCAAATACTCAAAACCTGGTCCTGGTGATGTATTAATTTACTGATAGTGGTTCTGGTGATGTATTCATGTAAGTAGCCCTTTATGAGATTGGTTCAGTATGGCAATGTGGCCCTTGGACCAAAAAATGTTGGGATTCCCTGTCATACGGTTTAGTTTGAAGAGCCTATCAGAAATATGTATACATCAGAAAAATTCCTTTCTATACAGAGAATCTAGGATATGGAGCCTCTGTTCAAAAGACCCTAGAACATGTGTAAAGATGGGCCTTAAGGTACCGTCACACTAGACGATATCGCTAGCGATCCGTGACGTTGCAGCGTCCTCACTAGCGATATCGTCTAGTGTGACAGGCAGCAGCGATCAGGCCCCTGCTGTGCTGTCGCTGGTCGGGGAAGAAAGTCCAGAACTTTATTTGGTCGCTGGACTCCCCGCAGACATCGCTGAATCGGCGTGTGTGACACCGATTCAGCGATGTCTTCTCTGGTAACCAGGGTAAACATCGGGTAACTAAGCGCAGGGCCGCGCTTAGTAACCCGATGTTTACCCTGGTTACCATCCTAAAAGTAAAAAAAACAAACAGTACATACTTACCTACAGCCGTCTGTCCTCCAGCGCTGTGCTCTGCTCTCCTCCTGCACTGGCTGTGAGCGTCGGTCAGCTGGAAAGCAGAGCGGTGACGTCACCGCTCTGCTTTCCGGCCGCTGTGCTAACACAGACAGTACAGGAGGAGTGCAGAGCACAGCGCTGGAGGACAGACGGCTGTAGGTAAGTATGTAGTGTTTGTTTTTTTTACTTTTAGGATGGTAACCAGGGTAAACATCGGGTTACTAAGCGCGGCCCTGCGCTTAGTTACCCGATGTTTACCCTGGTTACCGGCATCGTTGGTCGCTGGAGAGCGGTCTGTGTGACAGCTCTCCAGCGACGCTGCAGCGATCCGGATCATTGTCGGTATCGCTGCAGCGTCGCTAAGTGTGACGGTACCTTTAGGTTGAATTTTGCTATACAGAGAAAAGGTTAAATTTTACAAATCAGAATGTATAAATGGAAACATTCACTACTTGATCAGTGTTTTTGGACCACCGGGTGTGTGTAATCTAGCTAGACTGGCATGGATTTGACAGACTACAATGAAGAGATGTATCCAGCAATGTTTGTTCCTATATAAATTAAACTTCCCTCAGGCTACAGAGTCAACATCTCCCTTGTAATGTGTGTTAAGGCAAGAAAATCTACGAGTAAACACATGGATGCAGCAATTGTTAAGATCTAATACACCACTGTTTGATATGTACTGTAAAACAGGAATTTTTTGTTTTTTTAAAGCGTCTGCATTGCTCAAGGACAAGTTGTGACCCAGAAAAAGGTTGGCTATTTACCATTGTTACTCATTACTCAAATCAAACATGCATTGTTGTTTTAACTAAAACTCCGTAGTATTTCACTGTAAAGGGTCACAGGCACAGCAAAACTCAACCCTCAATGACTGCAAATGCATTTACACTGCAAAAATAAAACTCTGCTGACTGTTCCATAATACCAAGTAGACAGGATGTCCTGGCGAGAACAGGAACTGGACATGTGCTGTGGTTTTGCTTTCAGTGTGAAATAAGTAAATGATTCACTTATTATTTTAACTAAAGAGGTTGAAGAGTTAGGTATAATCAAGTATGCTGTAACAGCTAAGGAAAATACTGTATACAGCCTATAAACTGTGGGTCTATATAATATCCTATGCCACAACACAGCATCTCCACATATATATATATATAAAACAACTAAAAATATTTATTCAGTAATCATGCAATCTATTCACTCAGGACTACAGAATAAATGAATGCAAAAATTATACAATATATCGCCACATTTTTATGACTATGAAGCTTCACATATAATACAGAAACCTGCATTGTCTGCATGGCAGCATAAAGAATCCCTGTAAATCCAAGTGGCATATTATAAACGTTCTCATATACACTTCCACTTTTATTAGAAAACACCACCCTAACATGTCATCTGATGGAGCTTGCCAAAATTTTTTGTCATCTGTTGTAATTATCATTAATGCTCTAATGTCTCTGTTCTTCAATAACTTATGCTTGGTGTAATACAGCTATATACAACTCAAGAGCCGGCATGGAGTACTAAACTCACTCATGTCCTAAGGAGATAATTGCATTTAAACAGATTTTCCATGATGAAAAAAAAATTCAGCAGAAAACCAGCCATATTTTTTAAAAACTCCCAGGCAACCCACTTAAGTTGTATTTTATTTTTTAAGAGACGTCAGCTCTTGAGCCATGGTGACTTGATCGATCTGTAGGAAGACCGATCTTGTGCAAGCGTAGATACAGTGCCTACAAGTAGTATTCAACCCCCTGCAGATTTAGCAGGTTTACACATTTGGAATTAACTTGGCATTGTGACATTTGGACTGTAGATCAGCCTGGAAGTGTGAAATGCACTGCAGCAAAAAAGAATGTTATTTCTTTGTTTATTTTTTTTTTTTTTTAATTGTGAAAAGTCTTTTCAGAGGGTCATTTATTATTCAACCCCTCAACCCACCAGAATTCTATTTGGTTCCCCTAAAGTATTAAGAAGTAGTTCAGGCACAAAGAACAATGAGCTTCACATGTTTGGATTAATTATCTTTTTCCAGCCTTTTCTGACTATTTAAGACCCTCCCCAAACTTGTGAACAGCACTCATACATGGTCAACATGGGAAAGACAAAGGAGCATTCCAAGGCCATCAGAGACAAGATCGTGGAGGGTCACAAGGCTGGCAAGGGGTACAAAACCCTTTCCAAGGAGTTGGGCCTACCTGTCTCCACTGTTGGGAGCATCATCCGGAAGTGGAAGGCTTATGGAACTACTGTTAGCCTTCCACGGCCTGGACAGCCTTTGAAAGTTTCCTCCCGCGCCGAGGCCAGGCTTGTCCGAAGAGTCAAGGCTAACCCAAGGAAAACAAGGAAGGAGCTCCGGGAAGATCTCATGGCAGTGGGGACATTGGTTTCAGTCAATACCATAAGTAACGTACTCCACCGCAATGGTCTCCGTTCCAGACGAGCCCGTAAGGTACCTTTACTTTCAAAGCGTCATGTCAAGGCTCGTCTACAGTTTGCTCATGATCACTTGGAGGACTCTGAGACTGACTGGTTCAAGGTTCTCTGGTCTGATGAGACCAAGATCGAGATCTTTGGTGCCAACCACACACGTGACGTTTGGAGACTGGATGGCACTGCATACGACCCCAAGAATACCATCCCTACAGTCAAGCATGGTGGTGGCAGCATCATGCTGTGGGGCTGTTTCTCAGCCAAGGGGCCTGGCCATCTGGTCCGCATCCATGGGAAGATGGATAGCACGGCCTACCTGGAGATTTTGGCCAAGAACCTCCGCTCCTCCATCAAGGATCTTAAGATGGGTCGTCATTTCATCTTCCAACAAGACAACGACCCAAAGCACACAGCCAAGAAAACCAAGGCCTGGTTCAAGAGGCAAAAAATCAAGGTGTTGCAGTGGCCTAGTCAGTCTCCTGACCTTAACCCAATTGAAAACTTGTGGAAGGAGCTCAAGATTAAAGTCCACATGAGACACCCAAAGAACCTAGATATCTTGGAGAAGATCTGCATGGAGGAGTGGGCCAAGATAACTCCAGAGACCTGTGCCGGCCTGATCAGGTCTTATAAAAGACGATTATTAGCTGTAATTGCAAACAAAGGTTATTCCACAAAATATTAAACCTAGGGGTTGAATAATAATTGACCCACACTTTTATGTTTAAAATTTATAAAAATTTAACTGAGCAACAAAACTTTTTGGTTTGTAAGATTTATGCATCTGTTAATAAATCCTGCTCTTGTTTGAAGTTTGAAGGCTCTAACTTATTTGCATCTTATTAAACCTGTTAAATCTGCAGGGGTTGAATACTACTTGTAGGCATTGTAGGTCCACCAGGGTCTTCTCCACCGTTATCTTGATAGTATCAAGCCATCATGTTGCTAGTCTGCCTCTTCGCCTTACTCCTTCTCTTCTTCCAGACATGAAGTCCTTCTCTTGTGATGATTACTATCTTCATATGACATGTCCAAAGTAGGACAGTTGTAGCTTGGTGATCCTTGCTGTGAGTGACATGTCTGGCTTGATTTGTTCGTTTTCTTACCATCCATGGCATTGGTAACATCCTTCTCTAGCACCACATAATGAAGGCATGTATTCTTTTTCTGTCTTGTTTCTTTATTGCCATGTTTTACACAGAAAAACATGAAAAGATAATCATGTATAGTTAAAGTCTTGACAACATGCCTCATGCAAATTTTCTTTCCCCCTAAATTTTAGACAATATGATTTGTAGAATGTCTTCTAACAAATCAGAACGTGGTTGAAATAGATTGTCATAGTGTGTAATGTCATGTCAACTTACCTGTTGGTATGGTATTTTTGGGGTGACATGAAGTGCCTTTTGGCCTCCAAACATGGTGTGTGTTATGGCATCCAAAGGGTGAATGTGGTCTGGTGAGACCAAAATTGAACTAAGTACTACAAAGGCTTGTCTAAATGTTGATGAGCTAATTTTAAACGCCGTTAAACATGTTTTTTGTTCAGCAATTGAGTCTTGCGTCATGAGTGTGCAAACAGGCCAAGGAGATAGAGTGCATTCCTTATAGTTTTCTTTGAAACAATTGTACCTGCGGATGACAGGTCTTTAAATAGCTTTACCCAAAGGTGGTCCTTAGACAACTCTTTTGATAATTCTTTCCACTCCTCTGTCTGAAATCTTGGGGAGAAAACCTGGTCATGGCCAGTTTATGTTGAAATTATGTTCTTTCCACTTCTGATTATGGCCCCAACAGCGCTCACTGGAACCTTAAGTAGTTCAGAAATTCTTCTGTAACCAATGCCATCAGTATGTTTTGCAACAATAAGATTGCAAAGTCTTTGAGACCGCTCACTGGCTTCACCCCATCATGAGATGCTTTTTGTGTGGCACCTCAGTAATAAGACACCTTTTATAGGCCATCGGTTGAATTGGCTGATTTTTTTCCACTAATCAGCAGCATTACTCTGTAATTACTGATAGATTTCATCTAACGTCATGACTTTTCATGGCATTTTTGTACCTCTCTTCATGTGTTGAATACTTTTTGCTTGTGTCATTTTACATTATTACACAACTTAATTTATGGACATCTATGGTTTGATTTGCCTGTTTGGATTGGATGGGTTATTGACATCTCGTGAGAATTTCATGTCGATAGCAAATTGGAATACAATGTAGGAGAACGTGGTCAAATTCTGCGCTGCTAAATCATGTATCAAAGGTATTATTAACCCCTTCATGACCCAGCCTATTTTGACCTTAAAGACCTTGCCATTTTTTGCAATTCTGACCAGTGTCCCTTTATGAGCTAATAACTCGGGAACGCTTCAACGGATCCTAGCGATTCTGAGATTGTTTTCTCGTGACATATTAGGCTTCATGTTAGTGGTAAATTTAGGTCAATAAATTCTGTGTTTATTTGTGATGAAAACGGAAATTTGGCAAAAATTTTGAAAATTTTGCAATTTTCACATTTTGAATTTTTATTTTGTTAAACCAGAGTTATGTGACACAAAATAGTTAATAAATAACATTTCCCACACGTCTACTTTACATCAGCACAATTTTGGAAACAAAATTTTTTTTTGCTAGGAAGTTATAAGGGTTAAAATTTGACCAGCGATTTCTCATTTTTACAACGAAATTTACAAAACCATTTTTTTTAGGGACCACCTCACATTTGAAGTCAGTTTGAGGGGTCTATATGGCTGAAAATACCCAAAAGTGACACCATTCTAAAAACTGCACCCCTCAAGGTGCACAAAACCACATTCCAGAAGTTTATTAACCCTTCAGGTGCTTCACAGCAGCAGAAGCAACATGGAAGGAAAAAATTAACATTTAACTTTTTAGTCACAAAAATGATCTTTGAGCAACAATTTTTTTATTTTCCCAATGGTAAAAGGAGAAACTGAACCACGAAAGTTGTTGTCCAATTTGTCCTGAGTACGCTGATACCTCATATGTAGGGGTAAACCACTGTCTGGGCGCACGGCAGGGCTTGGAAGGGAAGGAGCGCCATTTGACTTTTTGAATGAAAAATTGGCTGCACTCTTTAGCGGACACCATGTCACATTTGGAGAGCCCCCGTGTGCCTAAAAATTGGAGCTCCCCCACAAGTGACCCCATTTTGGAAACTAGACCCCCCAAGGAACTTATCTAGATGCCTAGTGAGCACTTTAAACCCTCAGGTGCTTCACAAATTGATCCGTAAAAATGAAAAAGTAGTTTTTTTTTTCACAAAAAAATTCTTTTCGCCTCAATTTTTTCATTTTCACATGGGCAATAGGATAAAATAGATCCTAAAATTTGTTGGGCAATTTCTCCCGAGTACGCCGATACCTCATACGTGGGGGTAAACCACTGTTTGGGCACACGGCAGGGCTCGGAAGGGAAGGCGCGCCTTTTGACTTTTTGAATGGAAAATTAGCTCCAATTGTTAGCGGACACCATGTCGCGTTTGGAGAGCCCCTGTGTGCCTATGCATTAGAGCTCCCCCACAAATGACCCCATTTTGGAAACTAGACCCCCCAAGGAACTTATCTAGATACATACTGAGCACTTTAAACCCCCAGGTGCTTCACAGAAGTTTATAACGCAGAGCCATGAAAATAAAATATAATTTTTCTTTCCTCAAAAATGATTTTTTAGCCTGGAATTTCCTATTTTGCCAACGGTAATAGGAGAAATTGGACCACAAATTTTGTTGTCCAGTTTGTTCTGAGTACGCAGATACCCCATATGTGGGGGTAAACCAATGTTTGGGCGCACGGCAGGGCTCAGAAGGGAAGGCACGCCATTTGGCTTTTAAATGGAAAATTAGTTCCAATCATTAGCGGACACCATGTCGCGTTTGGAGAGCCCCTGTGTGCCTAAACATTGGAGATCCCCCACAAATGACCCCATTTTGGAAACTAGACCCCCAAAGGAACTAATCTAGACGTGTGGTGAGCACTTTGAACCCTCAAGTGCTTCACAGAAGTTTATAATGCAGAGCCATGAAAAAAAAAAATTTCTTTTCTCAAAAATGATTTTTTAGCCCGCAATTTTTTATTTTCCCAAGGGTAACAGGAGAAATTTGACCCCAAAAGTTGTTGTCCAGTTTCTCCTCAGTATGCCGATACCCCATATATGGGGGTAAACCACTGTTTGGGCACATGCTAGGGCTCGGAAGTGAAGTAGTGACGTTTTGAAATGCAGACTTTGATGGAATGCTCTGCGGGCGTCACGTTGCGTTTGCAGAGCCCCTGATGTGGCTGAACAGTAGAAACCCCCCACAAGTGACCTCATTTTGGAAACTAGACCCCAAATGGAACTTATCTAGATGTGAGGTGAGCACTTTGAACCCCCAAGTGCTTCACAGAAGTTTATAACACAGAGCAGTGAAAATAATAAATACGTTTTTTCCTCAAAAATAATTTTTTAGCCCAGAATTTTTAAATTTTCCCAAGGGTAACAGGAGAAATTTGACCCCAATATTTGTTGTCCAGTTTCTCCTGAGTACGCTGATACCCGATGTGTGGGGGTAAACCACTGTTTGGGCACACATCGGGGCTCAGAAGGGAAGTAGTGACTTTTGAAATGCAAACTTTGATGGAATGGTCTGCGGACATCAAGTTGCGTTTGCAGAGCCCCTGGTGTGCCTAAACAGTAGAAACCCCCCACAAGTGACCCCATTTTGTAAACTAGACCCCCCAAGGAACTTATCTAGATATGTGGTGAGCACTTTGAACCCCCAAATGCTTCACAGACGTTTACAACGCAGAGCCGTGAAAATAAAAAATCATTTTTCTTTCCTCAAAAATGATGTTTTAGCAAGCAATTTTTTATTTTCTCAAGGGTAACAAGAGACATTGGACCCCAGTAATTGTTGCGCAGTTTGTCCTGAGTATGCTGGTACCCCATATGTGGGGGTAAACCACTGTTTGGGCACACGTCGGGGCTCGAAGTGGGGGAGCACCATTTGACTTTTTGAATACAAGATTGGCTGGAATCAATGGTGGCGCCATGTTGCGTTTGGAGACCCCCTGATGTGCCTAAACAGTGGAAACCCCTCACTTCTACCTCCAACACTAACCCCCCCACACCCCTAACCCTTATCCCAACTGTAGCCGTAACCCTAATCACAACCCTAACCCCAACACACCCCTAACCACAACCCTAATTCCAACCCAACCCTAAGGCTATGTGCCCACGTTGCGGATTCGTGTGAGATTTTTCAGCATCATTTTTGAAAAATCCGCGGGTAAAAGGCACTGCGTTTTACCTGCGGATTTACCGTGGATTTCCAGTGTTTTTTGTGCGGATTTCACCTGCGGATTCCTATTGAGGAACAGGTATAAAACGCTGCGGAATCCGCACAAAGAATTGACATGCTGCGGAAAATACAACGCAGCGTTTCCGCGCTGTATTTTCCGCACCATGGGCACAGCGGATTTGGTTTTCCATGGTACTGTAAACCTGATGGAACACTGCTGCGAATCCGCAGCGGCCAATCCGCTGCAGATCCGCAGCCAAATCCGCACCGTGTGCACATAGCCTAATTCTAAAGGTATGTGCACACGCTGCGGAAAACGATGCGGATCCGCAGCAGTTTCCCATGAGTTTAGAGTTCAATGTAAACCTATGGGAAACAAAAATCGCTGTACACATGCTGCAGAAAAACTGCACGGAAACGCAGCGGTTTACATTCCGCAGCATGTCACTTCTTTCTGCGGATTCTGCAGCGGTTTTACAACTGCTCCAATAGAAAATCGCAGTTGTAAAACCGCAGCGAAATGCGCAGAAAAACCGCGGTAAATCCGCAGTGGTTTAGCACTGCGGATTTATCAAATCCGCTGCGGAAAAATCCACAGGAGGACCAGAATACGTGTGCACATTCCTAACCCTAACCCTACCCCTAACCCTAGTTCTAACTCCAACCTTAGTGGGGGAAAAAAAAAAAAATTCTTTATTTTATTATTGTCCCTACCTATGGGGGTGACAAAGGGGGGGGGGTCATTTACTGTTTTTTTTATTTTGATCACTGTGAGGTTTTATCACAGTGATCAAAATTCACTCTGGAACGAATCTGCTGGCTGGAAGATGGCGGCGCCCAGGAAAGAAGACGGACGGACCCCGGGAGGCTCGGTAAGTATAAGGGGGGGAGATCAGGGCACGGGGGGGGCGGCGTCGGAGCACGGGGGGGGGGCGTCGGAGCATGGGGGGGTGGATCGGTTGGCGGGCGGGTGGATCGGTGTGTGGGCGGGTGGATCGGTGTGCGGGGGGTGGATCGCAGTGTGGGGGGATGGATCGGAGTGCAGGGGGGTGGGATTGGAGCACGGGGGGAGCGGACAGGAGGACGGGGGAGCGGAGCACAGGACGGAGGGGAGCGGACCACAGATCGGAGGGCTGGGGGGGCGATCGGTGGGGTGGGGGCACATTAGTGTTTCCAGCCATGGCTGATGATATTGCAGCATGGGCCATGGCTGGATTGTAATATTTCACCAGTTTTTTAGGTGAAATATTACAAATCGCTCTGATTGGCAGTTTCACTTTCAACAGCCAATCAGAGCAATCGTAGCCACGAGGGGGTGAAGGAAGCCCCCCCCCCCCCTCGGGCTAAAGTACAACTCCTCCTGTCCCTGCACGCCGGGTGAAATTACAGTTAACCCTTTCACCCGGCCTGCAGGAACGCGATTCTGCCATGACGCATACGCTGCGTCATGGGTCGGAATGGCACCGACTTTCATGACGCAGCGTATGCGTCAAAGGTCGGGAAGGGGTTAAAAGTGGTCTTTATTCAAAGCGTTTCTGAGTTTCAAAGAACTCCATCAGAAAATACCACATAAGAATTATACCACATTCTTACGTGGTATTTCCTGATGGAGTTCTTTGAAACTCAGAAAAGCGTTGAATAAAGACCACTTTTAATAATACCTTTGGACTACATGATTCAGCAGCGCAGAATTTGACCATGTTCTCCTACATTGTATTCTCAACGGCCGCTCCCTCGTGGATCTGCAGCAGCAAATCTTTCCAATGCTGGTCTTAAGCTACGTCTGGTGAATGCTTTTACCTTGCATTGACTGCTCAATCTCGGATAAAACCCTATTGCGCCATTTTCCTCCAACAGTTTTCATAATAGAAAATTGGAGACATGTTCAATATTTATTTCACCTGCTGTGTAGATCAAGGTTTTAGGAGCACTTCCCAGTGGTGTAAATATTTATATATACACACACACTACACAGTGAAGGAAATAAATTATTTGATCCATTGCTGATTTTGTAAGTTTGCCCACTGACAAAGACATGAACAGTCTAAAATTTTAAGGGTAGGTTAATTTTAACATTGAGATATAGAATATCAAAAATAAAATCCAGAAAATCACATTTTACATAATTTATACAATGTATTTGTATTTTGCAGTTAAAAATAATGATTTGATTCCTCTCGCAAACAAGAGATACTTGGTGGCAAAACCCTTGCTGGCAAGCACAGCAGTCAGACATTTTTTTTTATTGATGATGATGTTTGCGCACGTCAGGAGGAATTTTGGTCCACTTCTCTCTAAATCATTAAGATTTTGAGGCTGTCGCTTGGCCACTCGGAGCTCCAACTCCCTCCACAAGTTTTCTATGGGATTAAAGTCTGGAAACTGGCTATGCCACTCCATGACCTTAATGTGATTCTTTTTCAGCTCCTCCTTTGTTGCCTTGGCTGTATGTTTTGGGTCATTGCCTTGCTGTAAGACCCAGCAACGATCCATTTTTAATGTCCCGATGGAGGGAAGGAGGTTGTTACTCAGGATTTTATGGTACATGGCTACACGCGGTGAAGCAGTCCTGTGCCCTTAGCAGAGAAACCCCCCCAAAACATGTTTCCACCTCCATGCTTTGACTGTGGGGACAGTGTTCTTTGGGTCATTGGCAGCATTTCTCTTCCTCCAAAACGCGGCGAGTAGAGTTAATGCCAAAGACCTTAATTTCTGTCTCATCTGACCACATGGTTTTGTAGCCCATTCCAGATTTCTGCAGGTCTATGATTTTGTTTCTGAAATCCTTAGAAAGCTCTTTGGTCTTGCCCATGTTTTAGAGGTTAGTCTGAGTCTGAGGACAGGAGTCTTTTATAAAGGGGACTATGTAAGACAGCTGTCTTTAATGCAGGTAACGAGTTGATTAGGAACATCTAACTGGTCTGTAGGAGCCAGAACTCAATGGTTGGTAGGAGATAAAATACTTATTTCTCACTGCAAAATGCAAAAACAAAATTTATATAATTTATACAATGTGAATTTCTGGATTTTATTTTTGATATTCTCTCTCTCAATGTTAAAATTAACCTACCCTTAAAATTACACTGGTCTACAAAAAAAAAAAACATTTTTCTGGCATGGACTTTAAGCACAGTTTTAGACTAATTTGAGGGTGCTGAATTCAAATCTGATCTTATAATTTCTCTATCACATCACGTTTTTTGCGCTATAGGTATATAGTCCATTTTCATGAATTCCATGGTAAATATAAGTAGTTTATGAAAAGTGCCGGTTTATACGGTTCACTAAGGTAAATTTAGTTTTCATTTAGTCTCCCAATAAATGTGAAAATATCTTTGTTTTCTTTCAACATGCATAATTCCCATTTGTTATAACACCCTTGTTTTCTGTGCTACTGGGACAGTAGAGCTACAGCAGAGCATTGGGTGAAAACTGAATGGCCTCAGCGACAGTTTGGCATCTGGCGATAAGAACGTCATCCATGATCCTCTAGTGGATAGGAAGAACATTGTCTTTCCTCCCTTACACATAAAACTTGGATTGATGAAGCAGTTCGTCAAAGCTCTCAATCACAGTGGAGAATGCTTTAACTATATATGTTCAACTTTTCCTGGTCTTAGCGAAGAGAAGAAAAAGGCTGGAAGATTTGATGGACCTCAAATAAGAACACTTATTAGAGACCCAAATTTTATCACATCAATGAATGAGACAGAAGAAAGAGCTTGGAATGCATTTTGTAATGTGGTGCAGAATTTTCTAGGGAATAAGAAAGCAGACAACTATGAAGAGATTGTGGAAGAGCTACTAATGAGTCTGCGACATCTTGGATGTAGAATGAGTATCAAGATTCACTATTTACACAGCCATTTGGACTTTTTTCCAGAGAACCTTGGGGATGTGAGCGAGGAACAAGGGGAGCGTTTTCATCAGAACATTAAAACAATGGAAGAACGGTATCAAGGCCGGTGGGACTCACATATGATGGCTGACTATTGCTGGAGCTTGATGGGAGACAACCCAGAAGCTGTACATCACAGATCAGCCAAGAAAAGAAAGTTCAAATAACTGCCATTTGTCATTCATCTGTGTGCCATATATAGGTGTTTTTATATTTTGTAGTTTAATTCTGTAAGTATATTTGATTTGCTGTACATAGACTTAGTAATATTTGTTATTCCTTGATTAAAAATATACAAAATGTAGTACCAAAAATCATGTGTTTTTATCATAAAACATTAGGAGTAATTTTCATAAAAAATTGGAAATATCTCGAAATCCTGATGTGATAGCACAAAACGGAGTTCATATTCGTAATCAGCAGCCAAAATTGACTTAAAATATGTTTTAAAACCTTTTACTAGAAAATTTGCGTTGACCAGTGTTATAGATTGTTCATGTCTTTGTCAATGGGCAAACTGACAAAATCCGCAAGGGATCAAATAATTATTTCCTTCAAAATTTATATATACAGCTCTTTTAAAAATTTTATAGACCACTGCAAAATTTTTATTTTGTCTGATTTTTCTCTTTATAGGTACCAGTATATTTTTGAGTAAAATGTAAATTGCTCTTTTATTCTATAAACTACTGACAAGTCTTCAAACTTCCAAGCACTAAATTTTGTATTTATTTTCAGAAAATGAGAAATGATCAAAATAACAAAAAATTCATTGTTTGCAGAACTCAAATAATGCTAAGAAAACTAGTTCATAATCATTTAGAAACAACAATACTAATGTTTTGACTCAGGAAGAATTCAGAAATCAATATTTTGTGGAATAACCATGATTTTTAATCACAGCTTTCATGCGTCTTGGCATGCTTTCCACCAGCCTTGCACACTGCTTTTGAGTGACCTTATGCTACTCCTGGTACAAAAATGTAAGCAGTTCTTCTTTGTTTGATGGCTTGTGACTATCCATCTTCCTCTTGATTACATTCCAGAGGTTTTCAATGAGGTTCAGGTCTGGAGATTTGGCTGGCCATGACAGGGATTTGCTGTGGTGGTCCTTCATCCACACATTGATTGACCTTGCTGTGTGGCATGGTGCATTGTTCTGCTGGAAAAACCAGTCCTCAGAGTTTGGGAACATTGCCTGAGCAGAAGAAATCAACTTTTTCCAGGATAACCTTGTATGCCTCTTGATTGATACGTCCTTCGCAAAGATTAACCTGCCCAATTCCAGCCTTGCTGAAGCATCCCCAGATCATCACCGGTCCTCCACCAAATTTCACAGGGGGTGCCACACACTATGGCATGTACGCCTCTCCAGGTCTCCGTCTAACCATTAGACGACCAGGTGTTGAAAATTAGACTTATCAGAGAACATTACCTTACTCCAGTCCTCTATGGTCCACTACTTATGGTCTTTGGCAAGCTTCAGCCTGGCTCTCCTTTGCATCTCTCATTGATGAAAGGCTTATTTCTAGCTTTACATGACTTGAGCCCTGCCTCTAGGAGCCTGTTACGAACTGTTCTTGCCATGCTTTGTTGTCCCCAATGTCTGCTGCTTAACCTTGTTGTAATGGACTGCCGTCTTAGAAACTTTAAGGATGGAGGCAACATGACGCTCACTGTATCCCTCTGCTAGTTAAGCCAGAATAGAGCCATTCTTTTCCTCACGCAAGAGACTTTTCTTTTTAACTCCTTTGGCATGGTTAAAAGTTATTTTTTCATTCCTATTACTTTTGGGATATTACCAGCACTTGTTTTGCCATCCAGCTTGTCCTATTGCAAGGGGATTGTGAACACCATAGCAGGGTTTTTTTATTCTTTCTTTCATTAAATAAGATTTGGTTCAGGTGATCACCTAATCAGAAGCACATTAAGTAGAATGAGGTGTACTCTGGTTGGAATTCAACTGATACTGGAATGGAATGGCTGTCAGACATGTAGAGATGCCGATTTTTATAAAACTGTGTAGTGGTCTCTTAATTTTTGCCAGAGCTGGCTGTATGTACAGTATGCATGTATGTAATATATTTATTGTGTCCATTTATATGAAACTATATAGAACATAGTATGAAAAGGGGACATGTGGATAATATAGACCATTATGTTTACCGATCCTGATGAAAGATGAAGAACTTGCACATTAAATCCAAATGCATTTTATTTTGGTAAGAGACTCTTTGCTTATAACAGACACTACAGATTCAGACATATGTTGTGGCTAGTAATCGATGGAGCTAGTAAACAGAACTGACGTGTACATGCCACAGCCTTTAAGTTCGAGGATCATGAGACAAATCTGTATACAAGAAAGTACAGTATTTTATTTCCGTCTGTGTATAAGCAGAGTTCAGCCGTCAATTCGCAAAGGGGGAAAAAACTAAATAAAAACGATCTGTAAGCAATGGGGGGGAAAAAAAAAAGTTACAGGACAGGCT
The DNA here is from genome assembly GCF_032444005.1 of Ranitomeya imitator. Taxonomy (NCBI): domain Eukaryota; kingdom Metazoa; phylum Chordata; class Amphibia; order Anura; family Dendrobatidae; genus Ranitomeya; species Ranitomeya imitator. The sequence continues at coordinate 275,823,386 of NC_091285.1, read as the reverse complement.
GCCACTTTGGCAAAGCAAATAAAAGTCACTTGAAAACTCTAGGAAGAATTGGTGTTCCTCCTGAGCAGAAAATATCCTTCAGTTTGCTGCCTGAACAAAATAAGCAGAAAGAAAACAATGAGATAATTAACCTTTAATGCACAATGTGAACAAAAACACCTGCAAGTCAAGAAAATCATTCAATTATTTACGCTGTCATTGCTATTTGTGATGTTTTCAAGAAGCGCTGCTATTTTTTTTTTTTTAGACTGCTATATGCATCTTCCAGAACAAAGAATTAAATTGACTTTTACAAAATATTCATGTATTATATCGCAGAACTGCCTGTGACACTGGAGGGCCCTATGTTTCTCCAAATTGGCACATAAGAGGGGAAGGCTGCAGAGTGTTTATGCGGTGCAATTCAGTGATGCCAGCATTACCAGGTGCTGTTAGTAGAAAGCACTAAAGTGGCAGATTCTCGTGATAAGAGCCCTTCCATGGCAATGCAAATTTATTGAGCTGATGCTGTTATACAAAATTGCACCACTTTATTTAAGGCTTTACATTTGGCCACCATAAAGCAGTTGCAGCATTAGGTTGGTCAATTGAATTACTGTGGTTCCCTGCTGGATATATAAACCATTTTTACACCCAATCATTAATGCATACAAAGCAACAAGGCATTGATATAAATAAACCAGGAAAAAAAGGTAATTACTGCAACATAGGCCTTGTGACTGATAACACAGGATTAAAAATTACGTCCCACATTCACATCCACTAGACTCTTCCACCATTAACCAACGCAACCAAAACAATACGCATGGGAAACAACCACTGACAAGAAAAGGTACTAAATCTGTATTATTTGGTATTGCAAATACACATATGCATGAGCAAGCAGGGGGAAAGACAGGGGATCACAGTGAGAATCTACAGCTGCAGAAGCCTGGAAAATGATTTACAAAATATTGATAAATCATTAAAAAAAGAACTCTTAAAATATACACTTCTTGTTGTAGACCCCTACTGTATACACATCTATAAACAGTTGTCCCTACGTAAACCGAGAGGGGAATGGAAACACTTGAGTAATAAAGAGAAAGGAACTTATGGGTGTCCCTCCAAAGAGCTATCAAAGGCAGAATGTTCAACCAAGACAGACTATGAAAAATACATTTATTGTCATGACTCCCTTGCGTCCAGAAGGGTGCAATGCAAGTCTCCACAGGATTCCCTAAAAATGAAGGAAGAAGGAAGGCAGAAAAAAAAAATCAGTTGTGAGAAGCACTTCATATAACACAATAGATGTTGCTCTTGTATTTCTTTAAAGGAAGAAAAAAAATAGTTACAAGAAGCTAGGAATACCAAAGATGCATGGTCATCGGGAGTAGTCTATAGAGGAGCTCTTTGGACTTTCTCGTTTAGTAAGCTAAAATAGTGGTGCTTTTCATTGTACACTCCGATAGAAAGGAGGGGCTCGTGAAAGAATACAGTACACGTTTTTGGACGCGTGAAAACATTGCTGCGTGAACAATGTCTCTGGTAGCAGTAATACTGGATGTTGGCTCTGTTGTTCCCAGTTGCATATGTGAATAACATCTCAAAAGCAGGCATCTTTCTTGTGACTTTAGGAGGGGGATCTGATGGTGCACAATCTAAGCTTGCAACTTCCATCCATACTGTAAAGGGTACCACCCCAGGAAAGTCCATTGGAGTCATTGACAGGATAATTTGAGTTGGAATGCTGGGACTGTTGTTAGACAACAGTTCTTCAGACCTGAAATGAGGGGCAAAAATCAGTGGAACTCCTTGAATAAGATTTACAAGATCAGTAGCTGGTTAGTTATGCTGCATCCATTCTTATCTGCACTGAACTGGTTAGTTGGAGTTGGCACAAAATGAACGTTTTATCTGCTAGCTTTAATACGACTGACACCGTAACCATTATTACCTGTATTAACAGAAATGAAAATCATATTTCCAATTATGGCCTATCCTAGTGGTGGCAAACCGTTGGCACTTTCACAGTTTTGCTAGACGTAGTGTGTGAGGATAGGGCATTGCTTTATTCAGAAGGGCAATGGATGTGAATATATATTTTGCAGTGTGTGTGTGTGTGTGTGTGTGTGTGTGTGTGTGTGTGTGTGTGTGTGTGTATAAAAGGAACTGGGATAAAGGTGTCACTCATGCGCTGCCAATGACGGATCGAAAAGGTAATAATATATCAAAACATTTATTGTGTAGGTTTAAAGAGTCAACGCATTTTGAGGTCATGCAGGACCTCTTCATCAGGACAAAAGCCTAGGTTTCTAGTTTTTTGTCCTGATGAAGAGGTCCTGCGTGACCTCGAAATGTGTTGACTCTTTAACCCTGCACAACAAAACGTTTTAATATATTTAATATATTACCTTGTCAGTTCCGTCATCAGCAGGGCATGAGTAACACCTTCATCCCGATTCCTTTATGCAGTTTGGCCCAGTTTAAGACCGGTGTCCTTGCAGCAGCTGATATATGCCCGTTACATGTCGTTTTTAAGCAACCACAGCAGGTGAGTGGATCCATTTCCTTTGACATCCCATTGTTATCGGATAAGACCCTATTGCGCTCTTGTCGTTCCCAGTCTTACATCTTTATATATTTTGCAGCGGGGCACAAGCATTTTGCAGAGGGGAGTGTGCGTTTTGCAGAGGGGAGCGTGCGTGTAGTATTTTGCATGTCTCCTGTGAAGCCGGCACCAGCCACAATGCCACTTGTAATGCCCGCACCAGTCCTGGGTTAAATTGCAGTGTTGGCCCTTTGTAGATAAATCATGGGTTGCTGTTTAGGTCTTTAAAAAGGTTTGCCATCACTGACCTATCCACATGAGCCATAAATGTCTGACTGGTGCTGGTCCCAAAAGTGAAAACCGCATTTAACGTCTATGGCAGTTTCTGTGGGTAAATGTTCTAGATAGAAAAAGCTACATTTAAAGGGTTATTCTATTAGCTCTAATTTTACTACTTATAAATTTATAAACAGATTTTTATTTAAACATGATTGAAGCCCAAATGTAATGTAATTCTAGCAATCGTGATCATAAATGATGCAGCATATTTTTAGAATGGATTGATTATTGTTGAAACCAAGTACAGGCGCTCAGTGCTTCACAGCATGGCCAAATCTTTTAAATACTTGTTCCCACCTGTTTGGTTTGCATGTATCTCCACCATTCTCTGGCTCACAAAATACAGAGCTGTCAATCAAAGATGAGGGGATGGAGATTGAGGGAATACAACTAGGTGGGAAGGTGTATATAATGATTGCCCCTGCCAAGAATCATCAAGCGGCTGTACTTCGGTAAAACAATTATCCTGTGCTGATAGAGACTCTTTAATCTTTTTCACAAAGACAACCCCTTAGAGACCCCCACACCATGAGAGTTAGAAACAAAGCACATCATATCAGAGAAAGAAAGTGGATTTGCTGTGCTCAGGCAACTTGTACTTGCTCTGCAGTGAGATCAGGGCTGTCAATAAGGCTACGTTCACATTAGCGTTCCGCTAATGTGCGTCGCTGTTGCGTCGGCGACGCGCCCCTATGTTTAACATGGGGGACGCGTGCGTTTTTTTTGTTGCGTTTTCCGACACGTGCGTCGTTTCCGACGCTAGCGTCGGACACAAGAAAATGCAACAAGTTGCATTTTTCGTGCGTCCGATTTTCGTCAAAAAACGACGCACGCGTCGCAAAACGCAGCGTTTTTGCGTGCGTTTGCGCGCTTTTTTTGTGCGTCGTGCGTTGCGTCACCGACGCACCGGCGCGCAACGCTAATGTCAACGTAGCCTTAATCTCACATAAGAGTAAACTGTCTGTTCTGGACTACTACTGTGAGATATTAGGACATCCTGCTCTGATTTCACTGCAGGGCTAGAATGAACACAATAGACATTAGTGTGATACTGACACTTTGAGCTCATCTCCAGACAGGCAATGTGGGGGAGGGCTGGTACAGCTAAGCTGACAGCGATAGGAGAGCTGATAGAAAGGTTTGTAATGCGACACAGCTAAACTCAGCTGTGCTGCCCCATCACCCACAGGGGCTTTGTTTAAAATAAAAAAAAAAAAAACCAAAAAAAAAAAAACCTGCACACTATTTTATTCCACTGTGCAGCCACAATTACATAGTGTGTCCAGTTCAACATGAAACAATTGGTGACAGGTCCTATTTAATATATGTTTCGACACAATGTGGCTTTGTGTAACTGGCTGTTTTATAGCCAGCTACTAGGTAGGTGTACAGTACATTAATTTATGAAGTTCTATATTACATGGGTAATGGGAAGCAATGCCCAGATTCCCATCTGCCCTGCTTACTAGAGATGAAGGATTATGTGCAATGTCATTGGCAAACACAAGAAATTAGCTTAATTGGCTAATAAACAGCTTAAAGGGGTTGTCCGGTCCAAATTGGTAAGTCAGCAGTCACTCTGTGACTGCAGACTTATGAATTCCCCCAGCGCGCACACTGTGTGCTGTGGAGATTCGCCAGTTTCTGAGTCGGGACTGGAGGGTATGTATGAGTTATACATACTCTCAGCCAGAGCTTGTCCAGTGGGTGCAGCCTCGCTTCATACAGTTGTATGGAGCGAAGCTGTGCCCCGACTAGTGACAGCTGTCCAGTGAGCGTGGTCTAGCTCCATAAAATTTTATGGGGCAACACTGAGGCAACTGGCCTGAGCTCTGGGCTGGAGTTTAACACATACATACCCTCCAATCTTGGGTCAGTATCTGGCGAATCCCAGCAGAGTACAGTGAATGCATTGGGGAGTTTCATAAGTCTGTAGTCAAACAAAGTGACTGCAGACTTGTTGATTTGGGCCGAACAACCCCATTAAAAGGAGGGAAAATGAACTTACTGTACCTAAGGTTTATTGCTTAAATTACTGATGGATCAGACACTAACAGAATATCAAGGAGTCATACCTGGCTCAGAGCTACAGCACATCTGTGTATTAAAGCAGCTGACATGTTGACTTTTTGCGTGCCTTGCCCGGTACAGGAGTTTTTCTGTTAATTTGTCGTACAAGATCATAAAAAATCTGTGAATGAAAAAGAAGAACAAAAGTAATTTGCTGGGAAAGGCAAACACATGGATTAAATTCACTACATTTTGGGGGTCAGTCGTCAGGTATGAATGGAATCTAAAGCTTTAAAGTTTTCTGGATCATGAAGGGTTTCAAAATATAAATAAGGAGGTTTGTTAACTAAAGCCTTATAGTTAAAATGCAGATTCTACGTGTAAAAGTTGTATCAAACATAAATCTTCTGGCTGATCCATGTTGCCAGCTGCATACAAGTCAACCAATAGTTATTGACTATCCTAACACAGGCAAACACAACAGTGATGCATGTAATGGAAATCACTGCACACTCAGAACCGGTATGATGCAAAATATTACACAAGTTTATTGTGTTCACAGTTAATGTTGCCACAAAAGAAAACGTGCTGATAGAAACCCTACAACAGTGATGCACACAGTTGATTCCTAATAAGACTGTTCTATTACCATGTACAGTACATACTCTTGTCAGAAAATCTCCTGATGGGGGGCGTGGTTTGCCAAGGGAAGAGAGCAGACGTTCTTCACAGGGGAAGCCTACAAAGAGCGGATTTTTGGATTCCTATATCATATACTTCATGCCAGGAGCCAGTCACGCAAAGATGGGATTTATTCCCAAGAAGATTAATACAGATCGGAACCAGAGAGGAGCTAGGATGAATGGAGGCCTAAAGACCCACAGAAGGACGCAGACCGGGTATGCAGGGACTAATCTGCTTCCTCCCCTCACCCAGCGTAAGCTGACTAAGCAGGGAGCACCACCGCACACAAAGCCCAAGACCAGCAAGACACCAACCGCTGGCACAATCCCAGATCAGCCCCGCAGCGCTGAGGAGAGTGGCCGGCATGGAGCAGAGGCACAGCGAGACGAGTGCAGACCGGGAAGCAAGATGGCGCCCGCCCTGCCGCAGCTGAGACACAACGCTCCGGAGTTTGTGCTGAGGCTGCGGGCGGCTGTCACTCCGAAGCTAAAGGACACTGCGGCGCCGGAGAGAGAGGATGCGCTGCTACAGCAGGACCGGCCCGGAGAGCTGTGCACCGATGAGATCCCTGCATCGGACGACTCTGTGCCGAGACTGCGGGCGGCCGCCGAACCTCCGATACAAGATGTAGCGGCGCCGAAGAGAGACGTCGCACAGCTGCAGCAGGACTGGCCTGGCCAACACTACTATGCCGGTAAGAAAGCGGGAGTACGCTGTGGAACTTTACCGGAGGCAGGAGATTGCAAGGGGAGGGGGAAAATGGCGGCGGTTACCAGCCACGAGACTCTGCAGGGGGATGGGGATACTCAAGAAAGATTCAACGAATATGATAACTGCGGCAGGCCTACTGCACAGACGAACAGCCAGCAAATGATTCAATTAAAAGCCCACAGTCTACCCACAATGACGGGGATTATTGCTGAATGCAAGGCTACCCAGACCATACATGAAACGGTGAGCGCTACACCGCTTCAACACCGCTACAGTATGAAGCAGCCCCATACACTTCAAAGGAGGTGTGCCACCCCTAAATCCCCTGATAGCTGCACGAAACTTTCAGGAAATATACAGGGGGACATTATATCTGGGGACACACCGATTAAAAGTCGCTACAAAGCACCATTAGCGCTGGTAAGCAGTCATAACTCTATTGATGACTTCATAGCTTACGTGGAGAGGCGTAGACTTTCATATAAAGCAAAAAATCTACACGCACACGCAATCAACACTGACAACGAGACTGTCGAATCGCTCGGATGGCTCTCTCGGTTCACGGGAGAATCTGGGGAGCTCACATTCAGAGGAATTCTTTATAGATACAGACTCATCAGACCATAAACTCAGTGACTCTTCTGACGAAAACTCGTCCTCATCTTCCTCTTCGGGAAGCGCGTCTTCACATGACTATTTTAAGCCAGCGGGAGACTCCAACCCCGGGTGTTCTTCTCCTTTCCCTTCACAAATAGATGAGATCCCTGCGTCGGATGACCATCCCACAGAAGGTTTCATGATCATGATACTTAAAGATTTGCTAATCTCAATAGACTCTTTGCCACGTAATAAAGCTAACCACAGAGCCATACCGGATGGCTTCAAAATTAATTGGCCCGAGTCCACGATAACAAATAACCCCAAAGCTACAGAAGCCTTTGTTAAAAAAATCATCCAGGACACATTAATGACAGCGACCATTGACAACCACTCCGCTTCATCCACAACCTCGGATAAAGCCAAATACGCTACTTATGAAAAAAAATAAACCCAGCTCTACGCAAACTCTTCCCACATTTTCAGAACCCATAATTAAAATCCAAAGAGATATCGCCTCCTTCAGATTCGATCTGGATAATTACGAGAATTATAGGAGAAAAAACAACATCAAGATTAGAGGAATCTCTGATTCGATCCAAACTTCTCAACTTAGGAGTTATGTTTCCTCAATGGTCTCTCATTCATTTCCTGGTACTCATGGGAGCCATCTGATTGATAAAGCATTCAGAATCCGTAGACCGCCTTCTCTCTCGCACGAATTAGCAACTGATGTCATAGTGTCATTCTACCCAAATTGGTTGAGAAATGCCCTCCTAGATGTGTCAAAGGAGCAAAAATTTCTCTCATCCCCATACAGCCACCTAATTTTTTTCAAAGACATATCAAAAACTCTACAAAAAAGGAAAGCTTTTTCCCAAACCACACGCGCTCTTCTACAAGCTGGGATTCCCTATACCTGGACTGGGTCCTCAACCCTCCAAGTGAAATATGCCTGCGAACTTATTCATATACTCCCTCCGGAAGAGGGAGTCGCTTTCCTTAAAGGTGCTGGAATCAAAATCTCAGCGGTCTCCTCCTTTCTACAAAAAATCTGGGTCTCCTGGATACTTGCTCCGGTTATCCTGATTAAAAGAACTCTAGGCTACTTCTTCACTACTATAAGAAGTTTTTTCCACTTTCTTAACTACTTCTAAGAACCAAACTTTCTCTCCATTCAGTTTAGGGTCGCCCAAGGGTGTTTCCAGACATGACGGGCCTACGTGTACAAAAGAATATAATGTACTTTTACTTTAATTTACTTGTTTTTCTTACAGGTTCTAGATTTACTCTGAAGCTTTTATTAGCTATAATTAGCTGTGTAATCTTCTAAAGCATTTATATGTACATTGATACGCCTGTCTTCTCTTTCCCATTCCCTGTATTACAGGGAATTATCTATCCTTCCCCCTTACCTTTCTTTTCCTTCCCCTTTCCCTTAACCCCATAAAAATTTGCAAAATCAATAAAACATATTGAAAAAGAATATCTCCTGATCACATGGGCAAATGTGGTGCCAGTGACATTATACGTACATACAAATTATTGCCAATTTGTCTGGCAAGTTTCAATGGGTCAATAACTGGGAACAAGTGCAGCTATGAAAGCTTGTTCCCCAACTACTGGTTCATCCAAATGGGAGACGTTTATTAGCATCCTGGATAGGACCTGTGCACAGTATATACCGTATGGGAATAAACATACCAGAAATAGGAGGAAACCAATATGGCTAAATCGAGCTGTAAGGGGAGCAATAAGTGACCAAAAGAAAGCATTTAGAGAATTAAAGGAAGTAGGTAGTGATGAGGCATTACATAAATAAAGAAAATTAACTAAATTATGTAAAAAGCAAATTAAGGCAGCAAAAATTGAGACAAAGAGACTCTGTGCCAGAGAGAGTAAAAATAATCCCAAAATATTCTTTAACTACGTAAATAGTAAGAAACTGAAAAATGATAGTGTTGGCCCCCTTAAAAATAGTCTGGGTGAAATGGTGGATGAGGAAAAAGCCAATATGCTAAATGACTTTTTTCATCAGTATTTACTCAAGAAAATCCCATGGCAGACAATATGATCAGTGATAACAAAATTCCCCATTAACCCCTTAGCGACCGCCTAAACGCCTTTTAACGGCGGCCGCTAAGGGTACTTAAACCACAGCGCCGTTAATTAACGGCGCTGTGGAAAAAGTAAATAGCGACCCCCAGAGGCCGATTTTCTCCGGGGTCTCGGCTGCCGGGGGTAGCCGAGACCCCAGAGAACATGATTCGGGGTTTTTTTTTAACCCACCCCGCATTTGCGATCGCCGGTAATTAACCGTTTACCGGCGATCGCAAAAAAAAAAAAAAAAAACGCGATCTCTTTTTAATTTCTCTGTCCTCCGATGTGATCGCACATCGGAGGACAGAGAAAAGGGGTCCCAGGTGGCCCCCCAATACTCACCTAGCTCTCCCGATGCTCCTCGTGTCTCCCGGTGGGCGCCGCCATCTTCAAAATGGCGGGCGCATGCGCAGTGCGCCCGCCGGCCGGCCCCGCGAGAATCTTTGGGGTCTCGGCTGCCGGGGGTAGCCGAGACCCCAAAGAGCATGATCGGGGTCGGTTTTACCGACCCCTGTTTTGCGATCGCTGGTAATTAACTGTTTACCGGCGACCGCAAAAAAAAAAAAAAAAAAGTGTAATTCTCTGTCCTCTGATGTGATAGGGGTGATGGGGTAGGGTTAGGGCTAGGGTTAGGGTTGGGGCTAAATTTAGGGTTAGGGTTGGGGCTATATTTAGGGTTAGGGTTGGGGCTAAATTTAGGGTTAGGCTTCTTTCACACTTACGTCGGTACGGGGCCGTCGCAATGCGTCGGCCCGACATACCGACGGACGTTGTGAAAATTGTGCACAACGTGGGCAGCAGCTGTAGTTTTTCAACGCATCCGCTGCCCAATCTATGTCCTGGGGAGGAGGGGGCGGAGTTACGGCCACGCATGCGCGGTCAGAAATGGCGGATGCGACGTACAAAAAAACGTTTCATTGAACGTTTTTTTGTGCCGACGGTCCGCCAAAACACAACTGATCCAGTGCACGACGGACGCGACGTGTGGCCATCCGTCACGATCCGTCGGCAATACAAGTCTATGGGCAAAAAACGCATCATGCGGGCACATTTGCAGGATCCGTTTCTTGTCCAAAACGACGGATTGCGACGGATGCCAAACGACGCAAGTGTGAAAGTAGCCTTAGGGCTAGGGTTAGGGTTGGGGCTAAAGTTACGGTTAGAGCTGGGATTAGGGTTAGGGTTTGGATTAGGGTTGGTATTAGGGTTAGGGTTGGCATTAGGGTTACGCTTGGGATTAGGGTTAGGTTTAGGGTTAAGGTTAGGGTTGTGATTAGGGGTGTATTGGGATTAGGGTTAGGTTTGAGGTTAGGGTTGAGATTAGGATTAGGGGTGTGTTGGATTTAGGGTTTTGATTAGGGTTATGGTTAGGGTTGACATTAGGGTTGTTTTGGGGTAAGGGTTGTGATTATGGTTAGGGTTAGTGATTAGGATTATGGATCAGGTTGGGATTAGGGGTGTGTTGGGGTTAGGGTTGGAGCTAGAATTGGGGGGTTTCCACTGTTTAGGTACATCAGGGGGTCTCCAAACACGACAGCCAATTTTGCGCTCAAAAAGTCAAATGGTGCTCCCTCCCTTCTGAGCTCTGCCGTGCGCCCAAACAGTGGGTTACCCCCACATATGGGGCATCAGCGTACTCGGGATAAATTGGACAACAACTTCTGGGGTCCAATTTCTCTTGTTACCCTTGTGAAAATAAAAACTTGGGGGCTACAATATCTTTTTTGTGAAAAAAAAATATATTTTTTATTTTCACGACTCTGCATTCTAAACTTCTGTGAAGCACTTGGGCATTCAAAGTTCTCACCACACATCTAGATAAGTTCCTTGGGGGGTCTAGTTTCCAAAATGGGGTCACTTGTGGGGGGTTACTACAGTTTAGGTACATCAGGGGCTCTGCAAACGCAACATAATGCCCACAGACCATTCTATCAAAGTCTGCATTCCAAAACGGCGCTCCTTCCTTCCGAGCTCTGCCGTGCGCCCAAACAGTGGTTTACCCCCACATATGGGGTACCAGCATACTCAGGACAAATTGGACAACAACTTTTGGGGTCCAATTTCTCTTGTTACCCTTGTGAAAATAAAAACTTGGGGGCTAAAAAATCTTTTTTGTGGAAAAAAAAAATATTTTTTATTTTCACGGCTCTGCATTATAAACTTCTGTGAAGCACTTGGGCATTCAAGGTTCTCACCACACATCTAGATAAGTTCCATGGGGGGTCTAGTTTCCAAAATGGGGTCACTTGTGGGGGATTTCTAATGTTTAGGCACATCAGGGGCTCTCCAAACGCGACATGGCGTCCGATCTCAATTCCAGCCAATTCTACATTGAAAAAGTAAAACAGCACTCTTTCTCTTCCAAGCTCTGCGGTGCGCCCAAACAGTGGTTTACCCCCACATATTGGGTATCGACGTACTCAGGAGAAATTGCACAACAACTTTTGTGGTCTAATTTCTCCTGTTACCCTTGTGAAAATAAGAATTTGTGGGCGAAAAGATCATTTTTGTGTAAACAAAAGCGATTTTTTATTTTCACGGCTCTACGTTATAAACTTCTGTGAAGCACATGGGGGTTCAAAGTGCTCACCACACATCTAGATATGTTCCTTAAGGGGTCTAGTTTCCAAAATGGTGTCACTTGTGGGGGGTTTCCACTGTTTAGGCACATCAGGGGCTCTCTAAACGTGACATGGTGTCCGATCTCAATTCCAGCCAATTCTGCATTGAAAAAGTCAAACGGCGCTCCTTCACTTCTAAGTTCTGCGGTGCGCCCAAAAAGTGGTTTACCCCCACATATGGGGTATTGGCGTATTCAGGAGAAATTGCATAACAAAATTGATGGTTACATTTCTGTTTTTACACTTGTGAAAATAAAAAAAATGGTTCTGAATTAAGATGTTTGCAAAAAAAAGTTAAATGTTCATTTTTTCCTTCCACATTGTTTCAGTTCCTGTGAAGCACGTAAAGGGTTAATAAACTTCTTGAATGTGGTTTTGAGAACCTTGAGGGGTGTAGTTTTTAGAATGGTGTCACACTTCATTATTTTCTATCATATAGACCCCTCAAAATGACTTCAAATGTGATGTGGTCCCTAAAAAAAATAAAATGGTGTTGTAAAAATGAGAAATTGCTGGTCAACTTTTAACCCTTATAACTACCTAACAAAAAAAAATTTTGTTTCCAAAATTGTGCTGATGTAAAGTAGACATGTGGGAAATGTTATTTATTAACTATTTTTTGTGACATATCTCTCTGATTTAAGGGCATAAAAATACAAAGTTTGAAAATTGCAAAATTTTAAAAATTTTCGCCATATTTCCGTTTTTTTCATAAATAATCGCAAGTAATATCGAAGAAATGTTACCACTAACATAAAGTACAATATGTCACGAAAAAACAATCTCAGAATCAGCGGGATCCGTTGAAGCGTTCCAGAGTTATAACCTCATAAAAAGACAGTGGTCAGAATTGCAAAAATTGGCCTGGTCATTAAGTACCAAATTGGCTCTGTCACTAAGGAGTTAAATGTCACCTGCTTAACCTACCGTAGCAGGAAGGACGTCGGCATCTAAAAATTACTAAAATTGACAAATCTCCGGGCCCAGATGGGATACACCCTCGAGTACTGCAGGAAATAAGTACAGTCATTGATGGACCATTATTTTTAATCTTCAAAGACTCCATAATAACAGGGTCTGTACAACAGGACTGACGTATAGCAAATGAGGTGCCAAAATTCAAAAAGGGGACAAAAACTGAACTCTAATTATAGGCCAGTAAGCTTAACCTCCATTATGGGTAAAACACTGGAGGGAATTCTAAAGGATGCTATACTGGGGTATCTGAAGAGGAATAGCCTCATAACCCAGTATCAGCACGGGTTTACTAGGGACCGTTCATGTCAGACTAATTTGATCAGTTTCTATGAAGAGGTAAGTTCCGGATTGGACCAAGGGAACGCAGTGGACGTAGTGTATATGGACTTCTCAAAAGCTTTTAATACGGTGCCACACAAAAGGTTGATACATAAAATGAGGATAATGGAAATAGGGGAAAATATGTGTAAGTGGGTTAAGAGCTGGCTCAGGGATAGGAAACAAAGGGTGGTTATTAATGGAACACACTTGGACTGGGTCGCGGTTAGCAGTGGGGTACCACAGGGGTCAGTATTGGGCCCTCTTCTTTTTAACATATTTATTAATGACCTTGTAGGGGGCATTCAGAGCAGAATTTCAATATTTGCAGATGACACTAAACTCTGCAGGGTAATCAATACAGAGGAGGACAATTTTATACTACAGGATGATTTATGTAAACTAGAAGTTTGGGCTGACAAATGGCAAATGAGCTTTAATGGGGATAAATGCAAGGTCATGCACTTGGGTAGAAGTAATAAGATGTATAACTATGTGCTTAATTCTAAAACTCTGGGCAAAACCGTCAATGAAAAAGACCTGGGAGTATGGGTGGATGACAAACTCATGTTCAATGGCCAGTGTCAGGCAGCTGCTACTAAGGCAAATAAAATAATGGGATGCATTAAAAGAGGCTTAGATGCTCATGAGGAGAACATAATTTTACCCCTTTACAAGTCACTAGTTCGACCACACTTAGAATACTGTGTACAGTTCTGGTCTCCGGTGTATAGGTAAGACATAGCTGAACTAGAGCGAGTGCAGAGAAGAGCAACTAAGGTTATTAGAGGACTGGGGGGTCTGCAATACCAAGGTAGATTATTACACTTGGGGCTATTTAGTTTGGAAAAACGAAGACTAAGGGTTGATCTTATTACAATGTATAAATATATGAGGGGACAGTACAAAGACCTTTCTGATGATCTATTTAATCATAGACATGAGACGGGGACAAGGGGGCATCCTCTACGTCTGGAGGAAAGAAGGTTTAAGCATAATAACAGACGCGGATTCTTTACTGTAAGAGCAGTGAGGCTATGGAACTCTCTGCAGTATGATGTTGTAATGAGTGATTCATTACTTAAATTTAATAGGGGACTGGATGCCTTAGGGTACCGTCACACAGTGGCACATTGATCGCTAGGACGGCACGATCCGTGACGTTCCAGCGATATCCTTACGATCTCGCTGTGTCTGACACGCTACTGCGATCAGGGACCCCGCTGAGAATCGTACGTCGTAGCAGATCGTTTGAAACTTTCTTTCGTCGCTGGATCTCCCGCTGACATCGCTGAATCGGCGTGTGTGACGCCGATTCAGCGATGTCTTCACTGGTAACCAGGGTAAACATCGGGTTACTAAGCGCAGGGCTGCGCTTAGTAACCCGATGTTTACCCTGGTTACCAGCGTAAACGTAAAAAAAAACAAACACTACATACTTACATTCCAGTGTCTGTCCCCTGGCGCTGTGCTTCTCTGCACTGGCTGTGAGCGCCGGCCAGCCGGAAAGCACAGCGGTGACGTCACCGCTCTGCTTTACGGCTGACCGGCGCTGACAGTCTAGAGGAAAGCAGAGCGCCGGAGGACAGACACGGAAGGTAAGTATGTAGTGTTTGTTTTTTTTACGTTTACGCTAGTAAGCAGGGTAAACATCGGGTTACTAAGCGCAGCCCTGCGCTTAGTAACCCGATGTTTACCCTGGTTACCAGGGGACTTCGGGATCGTTGGTCGCTGGAGAGCGGTCTGTGTGACAGCTCTCCAGCGACCACAGCGACGCTGCAGCGATCGACATCGTTGTCGTATCGCTGCAGCGTCGTTTCAGTGTGACGGTACCCTTATTTGAAAAGTATAATGTTACAGGTTATATGTATTAGATTTCTTGATAGGGTGTTGATCCAGGGAACTAGTCTGATTGCCGTATGTGGAGTCGGGAAGGATTTTTTTTCCCCCAATGTGGAGCTTACTTTTTGCCACATGGGTTTTTTTTGCCTTCCTCTGGATCAACATGTTAGGTTAGGCTATGAGTTAAACTAGATGGACTTAGGGTACCGTCACACTATACGATTTACCTACGATCACGACCAGCGATACGACCTGGCTGTGATCGTAGGTAAATCGTAGTGTGGTCGGTGGGGAGCTGTCACACAGACAGTTCTCCAGCGACCAACGATCCCGAGGTCCCCGGGTAACCAGGGTAAACATCGGGTTACTAAGCGCAGGACCGCGCTTAGTAACCCGATGTTTACCCTGGTTACAAGCGTAAAACTAAAAAAAAAACAAACAGCACATACTTACATTCTGGTGTCCGTCAGGTCCCTTGCCGTCTGCTTCACGCACTCACTGACTGCCGGCCGTAAAGTGAAAGTGAAAGCACAGCCGCTGTGCTCTGCTTTCACTTTACGGCCGGCAGTCACAGTGCGGGAAGCAGAGACGGCAAGGGACCTGACGGACACCAGAATGTAAGTATGTGCTGTTTGTTTTTTATTAGTTTTACGCTTGTAACCAGGGTAAACATCGGGTTACTAAGCGCGGCCCTGCGCTTAGTAACCCGATGTTTACCCTGGTTACAAGCGAACGCATCGCTGGATCGCATCGCTAGATCGGTGTCACACACACCGATCTAGCGATGACAGTGGGAGATCCAGCGATGAAAGAAAGTTCTAAACGATCTGCTACGACGTACGATTCTCAGCAGGATCCCTGATCGCTGCTGCGTGTCAGACACAGCGATATCGTAACGATATCGCTGGAACGTCACGAATCGTACCGTCGTAGCGATCGAAATGGCAGTGTGTGACGGTACCCTTAAAGTCTTCCTTCAACCTTAATAACTATGAATAGGGCAGATCTGGGACTTTTCCTACTGTTTGGAGAACTGTTTTTACCTAATCTCATGTTCTTTTCACTCATCCATATTATTGGGCAAAGATTAATATGCAATGAAAGTGGTTATTATAAAAGTAAATACCTTTGAACAAAAGATGACTAATAAAAGACCATGCAAGAGTGACCAAACTGGAAAACTTTCACATCACTTGATCTGCTAACAGAGCTACAAGATCTAGCCCAATCGAGGTATAAGGATAAAGCTGCATTCACATGTTGGTTTCGGGGTTGTCTTCTAATCTGAATGTAATCTCATTTGTTTATGAGACGGCTGAGTTCAGGTCAGGGGATCCGCTGCTGGTCCATAAATCTCAGTAAGGCCGGAGTCACACTACAGTGAGATACGGCCGAGTCTCGCAGGTTAAAAGCAAGCTCTGGCACTCCGGAGCGGAGCGTGCAGCTCCATGTATTGCTATGCGTCCGCACGCTCCGCTCTGGAGTGCCGGTGCCAGAGCTTGGTTTTAACCTGTAAGACTCGGCCGTATCTCGCTGTGTGTGATCCCGGCCTAAGTATACGGATCATGAAACAAGGACACTTGAATGCAGGCTTACTAAAAGTAAGCAACACGGTCTTTCGTCAACTGAAGACATTTGTATTGTCTTATTCAATTCTGGGGAACCATGCAGTGTATAATGCCTCACCATGTACATTGCCAATACATGGTAAATTAGGTCATAAATAAATAGTTCACCTCAAGAAAACCTTTGTCAAAACTGTAACATAACTTGCCACAAACGTGATCTAATGTTTACCTCGTTGACATTAATCTTGGACTTGGCAGAAGACTCCAGGAATGCACAATTGTTCCACTGTCTTGCTAGATTCTGCCCTTGCTCTTTGCCAACAACCCTTTCATCTTCCAAGTCACATTTGTTTCCAACCAAAATCATTGGCACCTAGAAATGAGAGATTGGGTTAGACATTTCACCTTATACATTGATCGTTATATGCATATGAAAGAAGCACTCCCATCAGCACTTGTATCCTCAATCTTTTGCAGTTAATATATATTATATAGCACTGTGTTCTCGCTCTCTCTGGAACAGGAAGTCCAAATTTTATCCCCGGATTTTAAAAAAATGGATCCGTCGCATCAGTTTTTCAAAATTTTTGCTGTATCCGTTTTTTTGCAAAATTCGCCGGATTGTGCTTGACAGTAAAAACCTGATGTATGAAAGTAGCCTTAGCTGGGTAGAAAGGCAAAATGATCAGTTGTAAGTGCACGGTGCTATATAATATGATAACTGCAATTTATCAAGAGGATAAAACTAATATAAGTGATTCTTGAAAGAAAATGATACTAAAGGGTTTCTAAAAAAGTTTTAATTTTCCAGAGCCACTTCTGCTTGACTATGCCTTCAGGAAAGGGAGCAATCAGTAAAAAAAAAGGAGGCGACGCGGAGTGGGGAACAGAGCTGGAGTGACAGAGGCTTCAGATCTACAGCCTCATTAACATATTTGTGCAAACACTGATTTCTCAGTAAAGGAGGATTGAATTGGCCATGTAAAGGTACTGCTGTACAAATATGTAAAAGAGCTACATGCATATATAAATCGTTTGCGGTGTGAAATCCTTCTGACAGATTCCCTTTAAAGGGAACCTGTCAACCCCAAAATCGAAGATAAGCTAAGCCCACCGGCATCAGGGGCTTATCTACAGCATTCTGTAATTCTGTAAGAACCTAGACAGGTTTGGTGTGTATGAACTTGTAATGACCTGGAGAATCAAAATGGCAGTTTTAGCATTTAGTGAAACAAAAAACAAGTGTGGGATTGCACCTTTTTTCAATTTCACCACACTTGGAATTGTTTTCCCGTTTTCTAGTGCATGACATGGTAAGACCAATAATGTCGTTCAAAAGTACAGCCCATTACACAAAAAAATAAGCCCTCACATGGTCATATTGACAGAAAAATAAAAAAAAGTTATGACTCTGGGAAGGAGGGGAGCAATACCCCATGGTGATGAAGGGGTTAATACCCTATGCACATAGAAAAGCACCATGGGATTTCTCATGCTGGCATATGGTCTTAGAAGGGGAATCTGCATCTCCTTGTAGATAAGAGAACATGCAAACAACATGAACACTATGTATTCCTACTAAGGTGAACTTAATGCAAGGTGACTAGCAGAAAATGATCACTATCGTTGTTGTATAGTAGGCAACTTAAAGGGGATGACGGGCCAACATCCATAATACACTCCCAAATATTGCAAATAGTCTACAGGAATGTAAAAGGCACTAGAAAAGCAGCTGTAGGTAATCTGGGGTCTGTGAGACCACTCTTGCCTAAAAAAAGGAATGATATAAAAGAGAACGTTTTGATCAAAAGTTTGTAATCTCTGTAGATGAATTTTCACACACGTCCACTTTTCTCAACAAATATATTTTAGGGTTTTTTTTATTCTGTGTGATATGTACATTTAATACAGGAAATGAAACTGCATTACAGGAACAGCACTGCCTAAATTCACTAAGTATATAGAAAGGATGTGGTGACAGTAGTTACACTGCCCATTTAGAAGAAACAGTCCCTTACTGGTTTATTTTGTTTTCTTTGTGAGAGTAAACAAATATATCCCCTTATTAACTCAACAATACAAAGCTACCCGATTGTTAGCCGCAAAGTAGAAATTAGTGTCAGCGCCATCCATCCCTGCAGATATTCTGAAAAGCTGGCCCGGGACCGATCCTACATTATCGCTGACGACACTGCACATGCAATATGGCCTGAAGAGTCTGATGTTGGGCAGGCGTGCTGCCTCCTGTGTAATGTAAACAGCATTAGGTGTTCTTGTATCGCTGCGCTCAGATAATCCAGGGGGTTTCTGTGAGAATTAGCTCTTATCAAAGACTGAGCAGTGAAGTGGAAATTACTAAAGTGCTTCACTGTACTAAATAAAGCTTAAAGAGGTAAAGCTCATCACTATGGAGAAAAATCATGAAAAAAAAAGTTCCTCCTACACAGCGCTGAGGAACATGTGAGGACTGCATTAGACTGCTGACTACGAAGTGCCGCATAACGGGCAGTCAAGAACGGATTCAGAAAGTCAATCTTCTCTCAAATAGGTCAGACCCAAAAGTCTTGCTAAATACGAAGACGAATTAAAAGAGACAATAAGACATCTGCAAACTTAGCAAAAATGATACTGCAGAGAAAGTATGCAGATATCTTGATGAAAAAGGATACATGATCTGCAATTGTACAACAGAAACGAAGGTCATGCTGACTACTAGTGCTACGCGGACAAACCCCCCTTTAACCTTGTTATTATGTAATAACCAAGGTGACAAACCAACAATCAAACCAAAAGAATTTTTAGAAGTCAACAGCACTATTCTTACTCTTAGTAATAGTGCATGTTTTACCCCACAGTTAAAGGGGACTTGTCAATTGTTAAAAAATAGCGATAAATACCTTGTAAAAAATCCATCAGCTCCCCCAATTTTGTGTTGCACCACTCCATTGGGGTATTCTTCACATTTGTTGCTCTTGGACCAAAGCATGTAAAATTTCTGCTTTCAGTCCAACTGGGCTTTTCTCCAGACTCTTTCCTGGGGGAGTGGACTTTTACCCCTCCCAGACACTGCCAATCACAGCTCAGCAGCATCTAAGACTGCTTAGTACTGTTAGCATATTGTGATTGGCAGGGTCTGGGGCAGAGGGGTGTAAGCACAAACCCCTAGGGAACAGTCTGAAGGAACATCTACTTGGACTGCAAGCAGAAATTTTACATGTAGAGGGCCAAAAGCAACAAACATGAATACCTCCCTAATGGAGTGGCGCAACACATAAAAAGGATAAGAGCGGCAAAACAAGAGGAGCTTGGGGATTTTTACAAGGAATTTAAAAGGTTATTCGATCTCCAAGATCCTATCCCAATATGTAGTAGGTGTAATAACATTATCAAATACCTTCAATAAGAAATGAAATATAGCTCTTCTGATTTGCTATGTTGCTTATCCCATGTACAGGGCATTGCAGTAGCTTAGTTACCCATGGTTACGACCACTCTAAGTGACAGCTAGTCGCTAGTGGTTGTAACCATGGACACCTAACTACTGCAATGCCCTGTTCATGGGGTAAGTGACATAGCAAATCAGAAGATCTACACTACATTTCTAATTGGAGGTATTTGCTATTATTATATGTACTACATATTGGGATAGGAATTTAGAGATGGGAATAGCCCAGACAGGTTCCCTCTAGACAAGGGATAAGTCCTTTTTAAAAACTTATCTGACATGAATATCAGACCACTAATAGTTGTGGATGTCATCCATGTTTTATGCTGACCCTAAACTCACTGTAAAAAAAAAAAAAGCAAACGGTTCTCAGAATTATTCTCATTTAATGTGAAAAGAAAGCTTCCTAACTCTATAAGCGCTGCATATTATTGTGGTTACTCTTATGTCACACACGTAGAGGCCTTATACGAGTTTTGTTTTTTAAACTAAGCTGTAA
Source organism: Ranitomeya imitator (assembly GCF_032444005.1). Lineage (NCBI taxonomy): Eukaryota > Metazoa > Chordata > Amphibia > Anura > Dendrobatidae > Ranitomeya > Ranitomeya imitator. The sequence continues at coordinate 275,803,144 of NC_091285.1, read as the reverse complement.
AGTAGATAAAATATACGCAAAAGTTCATACAAAAGCATGAATGGGTTTGGACTTGCATGTTTTATATGGAGCCTTATTAATAAAGGGACTCTGGTCCATGGAATAGCTAAAGCTGCTAATTAACCTTATAATCTGGAAAGCCATCAAGAAAAAAAAAAATAATCATAATTTAAATTGCCAAGCATGTAACGCATGAACGAGCAGGGTCCAAAGGAGTGAGACATGCTAATTGGTCCCTGCTCCGGTTCACACATCCTTATGCCTAGTAGAGTATATGGAAAGGATAAATGGAAAATAAAAGTGGCCATTATAGGGAGGAAACTTAATAAACCCTGTACTCCAATGTACACTAATGCCTCCCCTTGGAAACACGCTAACTTTATATATTTAAACAGAATGTCTTCTAATAAGAACACCAAGCATATACCCTACTACAAAGGAGGTCTTTGCATCAGACCATTGCATGCCCTTAAAGAAATTATCCGTACTTCACAAAATGTAGCTCAAACCCTTTAGACAGTACACTAAAAGGATCTTCGCTTTCAAAACCAGAAAGAAAAAAAAATTAACTGGTTAACGGAAGGAAACACCAGGCAGGAAAAGATCTACTCTAGTAGATCTTGAGGATTGCTTAAAAGACACCAAGGTGATAAATGATGGGTTCTGTTATGGGATGCCATAAGTGTAAGTCACGTAAAATGACACTAATTGCTGACTTATCGTTTTGATAAAAATCCCAAAGTCAGGACTGAAAATGAATGAAGCCAAAACATTCCATGGGTAATTCCATGGTAATCTTACATCATCAGTGTCTTTGACTCTGAGGATCTGTTCTCGGAGGTCCTGTAAATCATTAAATGTGGACTGTGCAGTTATGGAGTACACTAATGCAAAGCCTTGTCCATTCTTCATATAAAGGTCCCTCATTGCTGTGAATTGTTCCTGGGTGAAGGAAAAAAAAAATAAAGCACGTCACAAAAGAATCTTAAATATGCTAGCATTTTGTATGCACGCATTCTACATTAACATTACATTTATCTAACAAGTTTCCCAGACCAAAAGCTTTTATCAGTGGCAAACTAAACACAAAATGTCAATGCCCAGTGAGGTCTTGGAAAAGGTAAACTTCATTGATGTTAGGATTGAATAGAAGATTGTGACATTTTGTTAGTGACCTTTCACATGACTGTACATGAGACGCACATAGAACATACCGTTCCTGCCGTGTCTAAAATTTCGAGCATACATTGTTGACCATCAACTTCAACTTGCTGCAAAAATAAAATAGAAAAAAAATATGCATGTCAACCAATAATTAACATAAAATACAAAGTCTCTATGGTTACTATGTGTGCAATATATAAAAAGACAAAAAATACATTACGCATTATTTACATCCATGGCCGTTCTGTTCAGGGTACATTAATTGAACAAGTGTATGGAATCGAAAGGAGTTGTCCAGATAATATACAATTATTACATCACACAAAATCATAATTTCCAAGATGTTGCCGTCACATCCTTGTTATAGACTAAACTTTTGTTTTCCTCCTCAGAACCTCCACTTAATGTCTCCAGGCGCTTCTTCTCACTAGGGCTGGACACAATGGGGTGGATGTTCTGAGAAAGAATCAAAAGATCAGCATGCGGTGGCACTTACAGTTATCCAGCGGTCATTTGTAACCACAGAAGAAATGTTTTTTTCTAGCCGATTAAAAACAAGTTAGGCAGTATGAGATCTAACAGATTATGTATATAACACTTCAGCAGAGATATTGAAATTAATCTATTTAAAATCTCGTGCTCCTTGGATAGATCTCTGCTACCTTTCACTTCTGTCTGGAAAATTGACGCCACCACAGATTTTGCATCTTTAGTAGTGATGAGCGAATATACTCGTTACTCGACATTTCTCGAGCATGGTCAGGGGTCCTCCGAGTATTTTTTAGTGCTCGGAAATTTAGTTTTTATTGCTGCAGCTGAATGATTTACATCTGTTAGCCAGCATAAGTACATGTGGGGGTTGCCTGGTTGCTAGGGAATCCCCACATGTAATCAAGCTGGCTAACAGATGTAAAACATTCAGCTACAGCAATAAAAACTAAATTTCCGAGCACTAAAAAATACTTGGAGGACCCCCGAGCGTACTCGAAATCTCGAGTAACGAGTATATTCGCTCAACAATAATCTTTAGGCTATGTCCATAGATGACAGATATTTCCCACTGTATGTGTATAATGCATCTGCAAAATCAACAGTGACAAGAACTGCAACAATCCTCAATTATTATGCTTTGCTTATATAGCGCTATCATATTCCGCAGTGCTGTACATACATCATCGCTGTCCCCGATGGGGATCACAATCAAGATTCCCCATCAGTATGTCTTGGAGTGTGGGAGGAAACCGGAAAGCTAAGAGGAAACCCACCCAAACATGGGGAGAACGTACAAACTCCTTGCAGATGTTGTCCTTGGTGGGATTTGAACCTAGGACCCCAATGCTGCAAAGCTGCAGTGAGAATCATTGTTGAAAGACACAATTCAGGAAACTGAAGTGGTCTATGTACCATGGCTTGCGAAAGTATTCACTCCCTTGGCATTTTTCGTGCTTTGCTACCGCACAACCAGGAGTTTCTTTGTCTGAGGATTTGCACCAGTTCATGTAAAGAACATGCCTACAACTGTGAACTTTTGGTTTTCTTTTATTGTGAAGCAAACAACAAATAAGACAATAAATGAAAACTTCAGTGTGCATAACTATTCACCCCCCATGGGTTCCGGCCAACCTATATGTAGGCTTTACTGAGAGAGGTGTCCACATTCACCCATGCATACAGACATTGGCCTTAGGTAAGTGTTCACATTTGGACAGGAAGGTCAGGGACCCATCAGATTAATGAGACCACCTTGACGATGCTTTGATGGGCTCACACTATTTGGCCAAATTCTGTGTAAAGCATCTCAAATATTTTTCCTAATGTTCAAAAAGCCATTTTGCTATTCATATTTATGCATTTCATATTTGACATGCTTTGGCACGATAGAGTGCAACCTTTTTTTGTATATTGTATATGGAGGTACCTGCTCCTGGTATGCACCTATTCACAATAGTTTGGATGTGCCAGTCATTTTTCTGTCACTTTTGTATATCAGTCATATTCAAAAATTACAGCTCAAGTTGCTTTCGATAAGTCTCTGAGCTTTCCTCATATTGCCACTGGGATTTTTGCCTATTCCTCAAGACACACCTGCTCCATCTCCTGTAAGGCTGCTTTCACACCTCAGTTTTTTGCCATCAAAAACGGATCTGTTGCAAATTGTGAAAAACTGATGGGAGGGGGAGAGAGAGACACGGAGAGAGAGGGAGGGGGAGAGAGACAGACAGAGAGAGAGAGAGAGAGAGAGAGAGAGAGAGAGAGGCAGAGAGAGACCAGAATGAAAAATGCAAAAAAAAAAAAAAAAAAAATAAATAAATAAAATCGGTGCATGCTCAGTTTAAAGATCATATGTCATCTAGCAAAAGCCGGATCAGTCGCTGTCTGTTTTTTTCAACAGACATAAAAATTTTTACTATGTCAATTTTCTCCGGCAGCCGGAAAACAAATTTTTGACAGATCTGTCGAAAAACGGATGAAACGTGAGGCCATCCGTCGCTAATACAAGTCTATGAGAAAAAAAAAAAAAAGGATCCGGCAGCAACTTTTGCCGGATGTGTTTTTTCAAAATTCGCCGGATTGTGCCTGACGGCAAAAACCGGATGTGTGAAAGCAGCCTAAATTAGATTTGTCTCTGGTGAACAGAAACCTTCAAGTCTGACCACAGATTCTTATTTGGATTAAGATCCCAATCTTACTGACAGACAGAAACTGTCGCTGACAAACAGGTTTTGCTTAAGAATATCTATGCATCTTCCCCTCGAATCAAACCATTTACCCTGTTACTGAAAAACATCCCCACAGCATGAGGCTGCTACCACCATGATTCACTGTGGGGATGGTGTAATTGGGGTGATAGATGCCAAACTAACACAGCCTAACAGTTTAAAATTGAACTTTTTGGTCACCAAGGTAATCTCATCTGACCAAAGCATCTTCCTCCGTACATATGGAGTCTCCCACATGTCTTTTGGCAAACTCAAAACGATCCTTACAATGTGTGTGTGTGTGTGTGTGTGTGTGTGTGTGTGTGTGTGTGTGTGTGTGTGTGTGTGTGTGTGTGTGTGTGTGTGTGTGTAAGTAAAGGCTTTTTTCTGCCCATTTTGCCATAAAGGCCAGCTCTATGGAGTGTACGGTTTATTGTGATCATATGGACAGACACTCCAGTCTATGCTTGGGAACTCTGCAGCACCTCTTGGGTCACCTTTGCTGTCTGTGTCGCCTCTCTAATGCCCTCCTTGCCTGGGTTCAGAGTTTTGATGTGTGGCGCGGCCCTTTCTTGGCCGATTTGTGGTGGTACCATATTCTATCCATTTGATAATGCTCTGGGAGATCAGAAATTTGGATTTTTTATTTATTTATTTTAAATAACCCAACCCTGACTTGTGTTTAACAACTTTGTCTCTGACTTGTTTGGAGATCTCCTTGGTCTTCATGGTGTTGTTTGGTTAGTGGTGCCTCTTGCTTTATGGTGTTGCAGCCTCTGTGGCCTTTCAGAAAAGGTCTTTATACTGACAGACCTTGTGACAGATTGCACACTTGTGAATTTTGAAGGCAATTGCTTGCACTATAAATTTTTAGGGGATTCATAGCAAAAGTGGCGATTACATATGCACATGACAATTTTTAGTTATTTGACCCTAAAAAAAAGTTAAAATTATGCCTATATTAGTTTCTCTTCACCAACTTAGACTATTTACTGCATCAAATGCAAATTGTATTGACATTTTTTTTTAACTTCATGTCGTAACGTAGCAAAGTATGTAAAATCCATGGAGGGTGAGTAGAATACTTTCTCAAGTCATGGCAAATGTGGCTTTTTGCAGTTCCCTGCATAGCTGATGCCTTATGCAGTGGATGACATGTGTGAACATAGGGTGACTTCCATTTCCCAGATAGGGGGCTTAAAGTGCATGCATGAAACATGTAGAAAGGGATGCCATCACTAAACCTGCATCCTCTGCTCTCAGTGTTATAGGGGTCTTCAGAGGTTATGATGACCAAACCGATCATCACGAGATAGCATATCATTGCTTATAAAGATAGCCATAGCTCTGTAAGCAGTCACATATCATCTAAAGGCACTAATATTTTTTAAAAGGAACATAGAATCTGAATTTTTTTCTAATAAAAAAAGCAAAATAAACATTTCAGCATGTATTCTAAATCTGTTTTATTTTGCAATTTTTCTTTAAATTATTTTCTGTATGTGACAGTAGGCTAGCAAGTCTAGCTAGCAAGAAGTTATCTTGCATAAATTGCTGCTTTGAACTCTGACACCGCAATGGCAGAGATTTACTTTACATCAACCACAGAGAAAGGTGTTTATGTCTCAAATCAGAAAAAGACCTAGAGATTTATATGAGAGTGTTGCAGGCATGTTTTGTGACCCGTGCAGGGGTCACTGCGCAGGGAGGGAGCGGAAGAGAACTGTCACAATCTCCTACTGTCTAATCATAAGTTATATAATAAGTGTTACTTATGCTGAATGCTTAGAAGAGACAACTATAAAATAAGAAGTGTCATCCAGAGATCAATGTGGTTATTTTCTGAGGACGAGGTTGGAGTACCTCGAAACATGTAGATCCACACAACAGAATAAATGTTTTTATTTTTATTAATTCTCTGTTATCCTTTGTGGGATAGTGACAGCAGTGCAGAAAAGCCGTCCATCTCCATCTACTATCCTCCTGGTCCATCACCCATGGTCTGCAGCAGCTGTCTTCATTGTTGCAATTGTAACAAAACAAGGGGAGCTGCACCCTGTTTATTCATCCTCTGTATCACGGGAATCACCTTATTTGTGCTATTGCTCCCTAGTTTTTTCACCATGCTTTCAGGACAGTGACATGGGAAAAAATTACATTTTAACTGTTTGTAATGCTAGTCTTTATTGAAGGCGAGTGTTGGAGTAAGATGCGCATAAATCAATACCAGGCACAGGCCACTTAAGGAATAGAGCACATTTCTGACATCATCATACCCAGTTCCTCCTACTTTGGCGGAATGATCTAGGACTGGCGTGAAAATGCCAAAAGTAGCAACATGTTTGTGCAACTACGAATTGTGCATTAATTTAGCGACTTCTTAATATTTGACACCAGAAATTGTTGCCTATGTGTCTGGCTTATTCCTTCAGCATTCCAAGTAGCCAAACAGCAGATTCTATTTGTGATTTTTTTGGCTACTAGGACCACCTGCCTGTAGGTGTGCATAGATCTAGTAGGCCTCATTTGCAGTACATCAGCTTTAATATAAAAATGTACATATGGTAATTGAATGATTTCTCCACCAACAAAACCACACTCCCATTACGACAGAAGTGCAACTATGTAGTCAGATGGTTTATAGAACCATGGCTCGAAAGATGCCAAGTGGTAGGGGCTTAAAAGGATTTTCTTTTAAAACATTGCAGAAGGTAATTGTCAAAATTTCATTTTAACCCCTTAGTGACAGAGCCAATTTTGTACTTCATGGCCAAGCCAATTTTTACAATTCTGACCACTGTCACTGTATGAGGTAATAACTCTGGAACGCTTCAACGGATCCCACCGATTCTGAGATTGTTTTTTTGTGACATATTGTACTTCACGCTAGTGGTAAAATTTCTTTGATATGACTTGCATTTATTAAAAAAAAAAAAAAAAAAAAATGAAAGTTTGGCAAAAAATTTTGCTAATTTCAAACTTAATTTTTGTACCTTTTTTTTTTCCCCACATAAATTTTTTTTTTTACTTTGGTTCCAAACTTTTTTTTTTTTTCACAAGGGTATCAGGAGAAAATGGAAAACAAAATTTGTTGTGCAATTTCTACTGAGTACGCCGATACCCCATATGTGGGGGAAAGCAAATGTCTGGGCACATAGCAAGGTTCAGATGGGAGGGAGCACCGTTTTGACTTTTTGAACCCAAATTGGCTGGAATCAATGGCGGGCGCCATGTCGCGGTTTGAGACCCCCTGATGTACTTACACAGTGGAAACCCCCAAACTCCAACCCTAATGCAGCCCTAACCCCAACACCACAATCCTAACCCCAACCCTAGCCCCAAGCCTAACCCCAACCCTAGCCCCAAGCTTAACCCCAACCCTAGCCCCAGGCCTAGCCCCAAGCCTAACCCCAACCCTAACCCCAATTCTTGGCGAGCGCACTGTGCATGCACCCGGCATTTTCTTCACGGAAGGGCAGGGAGAAAGTCGGTGGGACTGGAGGGGGGGGGGGAGGGGTTGGAACCCATTTTTCTCTCAACTGATGTGCTAGATCATATCAGAGGAGAGAGGAATAAATGGAAAATCAGACTATTTTGCGGTCGCAACACTGGGGATGGTAAAAACCAGCCCGAATCATGTTCTCCGGAGTCTTGACTACCCTCGGTAGCCGAGACGCTGGAGAATTTCCGAAGCTGGGGAGCGCTATAACCTTATTTCTCAGCGCCGTTAAAAAGTAGCGCTGAGTGTAAGTACTCTTAACTGCCGCCATTAAAAGGCATATCATTGGTCGTTAAAAGGTTAAAAGGTAAGGACAAAGTTCTTTTGAGCAGGTTCGTAAAAAAAACAAACAAAAAAAAGCCTGAAAAGTTGCTTAAAAAAAAACCCCATCACTTGAAAGATTCATACCATTCATTTCTATTGTAAAATCTCTTTGATGATCATATTTTCAGTCTTTTGTGTTTTTATGCTAAAACAAAAAAACAAACACACATGAACGCTTCTTTGAAAAGGCTCATGATACAATCAGCTCCAAGCTGGGCAATGTCCAATCAAAAGGCTATTAAACGGGAAGGGGGGGGGGGGGGAACTTTTCAGGAAAAAGTCTCTCGCAAAACCCTACAAAAACTTTTCAAAACCACTTAAGGAAACGAAAAAGGTCTTCAAAAACTGTCCTGGACCAATTTCCACTTGAAAACTTTGTTCACATACTCCCAAACTGCTATGCTTTTATGAAAAAAGGCGTATGAACCCTGCATTTTATAATAAAAAATATTGCAAATTACACTACAGTAGTTATCAGCAGAAACAAATAAATTCCTATTACGTAATACATTTTAGAAGTTAAAAAAAATAAATAAAAAAAAAAACTTTAGGATTGTGTAATAACTATTAAGGTGCTGTTTGTTCTTACCCAAGTCCACTTCTGTCTATCTGATGTCCAGCAATGCACAAGACACTTCTCTAAGAATATTATGTCACTTGCAGTCAGCATGATGTGTAAATGCCATCCCTCCAAAGCTGCAGGCAATAGAAGGCCATGGCAATACTTTGCAGGAACTGCTGACAGTATCATTTGTAGACTTTTAGTCTGTATTAGTGCAGCAGAGCTTGAATGAAAATAAAAAATGATGCACTAACCCTTCATAAATTGTATATATACACTAAAATACTAGAAAAAAACAACAAAAAAAACGCATACAGAATTTATTGGCGCTAAAACTCGAGTTACAGAAGCAATTGTCTATGGTGGGAAAAGACTTGGGACCCAACGCATCAAAGTTTTCAAGACAATTCTGGCGTTAGGCTATGTGCACACGTAGGAAATGTGGTGCAGAATTTTCTGCACTAAATCTGCATCTGCAGATTTGATGCAGTTTCTGTGCAGTTTCTGCGCAGTTTCTATGCAGTTTCTGTGCAGTTTCTGTGCAGTTTCTGCGCAATTTCTGTGCAGATTCTATGCAGTTTCTGTGCAGTACAATGTAAATGAATGTGAAAAGAAAAAAGCTGTGCACATGGTGCAGAAAAATCTGCTGCAGAAACGCTGCAGAACTGCACAAAAGAAGCGACGTGCACTTCTTTGAAATCTGCAGCGTTTCTGCGCAGATTTTTCTGCACCATGTGCACAGCTTTTTTGCTTTTTTCTTTTCACATTGATTTACATTGTACTGTAAATCACAGTGCAGTTCTGCAGCAGAAAAATCTGCTGCAGTTCTGCACCAATTCTGCACTAAATCTGCATCGTGTGCACATACCCTAAAAGCTTTGAAGAATGGCAAAATTTTGGCACAACTGAGCAACATTTAAACTGGCGTCTTCTGCTCAAATGCCCAGAACTGTGGCAGCATGATGAGTGGCAGAACCAGCAAAACGCCAGTCTTGATGCATTGGCTTGACTGCAGGTTTTTTGCTGCATTTTTTAAGCGAAATAAAAGCTGGTTGTCACAGCACCAGCGAAAGCTATGAGATTTCAGAAATCTCATGCACACGTGTTTTTTTTTGCACCCCATTTTGAGAACTGCAGCTTTTTTTAAATCTGCAGCATGTCACTTCTTTCAGAACACTTGCAAATGATAAGGCAACTTGCATCTTTTACGTGATCAGTCGAACAAACAAAATTGTGTCTCAGGTCATTTTATGTATACCACAAGATATAATCGTCAAAACCAACCTTTCTGTAGGAGTCTTCTATTGTGGGGTCATATTTTTCAACAAAAATTCCTTGGACAAACTGGACGGTCTGTTAAAGATCAAAAAAATCTTTATTAATGGCACGAATTTGTAAATTAAGACATTACCCTGCAATATGACCCTTATACTGTTCTTTGCGACACACAATGGCAGATTACCGTGCTGCATGAAGCAGTTAGTCATATATGTGCCACTTTACCGCCAATTGAACGCACACCAGGAAGCATCGGAGACTAGTACAAACAGATAAAGTACCCGGGAACGCTCACTTCTCACATTAATGGTGACACATACTGTTCTAAGCTTATCTAAATGTCTACGGAAAAAGCAGAGCAGATGTAACTGGAAATATAAAGTTATCGATCCATGTAGTCAGCCAATGAGAAACACACAATGGATATAGAACTCGGCACGCTATTCAACGTGCTGCGCTAATGCATTTCATATAGATACACAGGTCACTATTATGGCAAGTACAATATAGCAGGAACGCAGATTCAGGTCTAGGCATATATGCAACTAGTGCTTTACTTACGTGGGAGACCAGTGCTTCTCGGCTGTATGTGTCATCAGTTCAACTCCGTAGATGTGAATGGGGCTGAGCTGTATTATAATACACCATCTATAAATGTGGCACGGTTTCTGGAAGTAAGCTTTTTAATTTCCTGATTCTGTTCAAGAAAAGTGAACGTTGTGACTAAGTGTAGGTGCGCACGATCAGGAATTGGCAGCGCTTAGCACATGTCCGCAGCGTCCAAGGCACTGCCGGCTATTGAACGCAGGTGATTCCACATGTGTTCAGTGAAGTGTGTGGATTCACCGCGTCCTATACATTGAACGGGAGAAATTAATCTTGCGGAGGCTCGAGTCTCCACAAATAGACATGCTGCGGTCTGGAAAGATGCACCGCATGTCCGTCTCCATGGTTGAGCCATCCACTATGTAACATCTGGCAGCTGCAGGTTGGACGCTGCACAAGTACATAGTGTCCAAACCACAGTGATTACTGATCGTGTATACATATCCTAAGATAGTCACCACTGGCCAAAACGGAAACTAGTGCAGAAGGACTGTGTTTGTACATATTCCATATCATGATCCGTACTGGTAATCTTTCTTTATGCAGTGTCAAAAAAGCAATGCTAAAGCACTCACAGAACACACAAACATTTAGATTTGAATGCAACCAGGGCTGTGGAGCCGGAGCCCATTTTGGTGGAGTTGGAGTCATGGAAATTGAAGAGTCAGAGGCTTACCGACTCCACAGCCCTGACTGCAACTACTCTCAATATGTTACCCCCCCATTGCAGTTAGGATACCCTGAAACATTTCTCTATAGCTCCACTTCCTGTCTAACTGCATGGATGTCGCGTCACTATTAGTTGCAGCAACTCTGTAGTAAATAGTAATATATAAGTGACGAGCCCTGGAAATGAATGGACAGAGACATCACCATCCTTGTGGCTTACATTTATAGTGCTGTGCGTGGCACGGGTACAGCTTCAGCCCCATAAATGTATGGCAGATGTCACCAAGGGTTTAATAATCTCTGTGCTTGCTTTGAAGTGGAGGAAACGTGTTGGTCACCAGGGAACAACAAAACAGTAAAGCTGCAGGGTTCAACAATCCAGCTGCAGGGTTCAACAAGTTGCACGTTTGAACGACATCATTGGTTTTAGCGTGTCGTGTACTAGAAAACGGGGAAAAAAATTCCAAGTACGGTGAAATTGCACAAAAAAAAAGTGCAATCCAACACTTGTTTTTTTGTTTGGCTTTTTTGCTAAAAATGACCTGACATTATGATTCTCCAGGTCATTACGAGTTCATAGACACCAAACATTTCTAGGTTATTTTTTATCTAAGTGGTGAAAAAAAATTCCAAACTTTGCAAAAAAAAAAAAAAAAATTGTGCAATTTTCCGATACCTGTAGCGTCTCCATTTTTCACGATCTGGGGTTGGGTGAGTGATTATTTTTTGCGAGCCGAGCTGATGTTTTTAACCCCTTTCTGACATATGACGTACAATCCCGTCGAGGTGGAGTGGGTCCGTATGACCACTGATGGGATAGTACGTCATATGCGATCGGCCGCACTCACGGGGGGAGCGCGGCCGAGTGTCAGCTGACTATTGCAGCTGACATCCGGCACTATGTGCCAAGAGGGGTCACGGACCGCCCCTGGCACATTAACCCCCGGAACACCGCGATCAAGCATGATTGCAGTGTTCCAGCGGTATAGGGAAGCATCGCGCAAGGAGGGGGCTCCCTGCAGGCTTCCCTGAGACCCTTGGTACAAGGTAAGCCTGCAGCCCTGCCT